>NC_079335.1:140576714-140936714 GCF_029582105.1 Oenanthe melanoleuca
GAACTCCTCAAAGCCTGAGTTTTATGGGCAAAAGCACAGAGAAACTGAAAGGAGAATAGACTAATGACTTTTAAATTTTCACCACAAATAAAAACTTTTTTATCTTTAGGGAATATCCAGTTAAAATAAAACATAAATAAATATTCATAATGTTCCCCTATGTAGATGCAGTGATGTATCACTTTTCATTACTCCAATTTTAGATGTAAAACAAAACCCCCTTTTGCTTTTTTTTGAACCATACTCAGCCTGCTAACACTGCCAGGAAAGCAAAGTTAATAAGCCAATTTGTTTCCTTTTCAAGCAGACATCCTTGTGTTTTATCTCGAGTTGCTTTTCAAGCTACAGAGAAAGCACCTGTAAACATGTGTTGCAGAACTACCTCATTATCCTCATTCAAACCCTGTGCAAGCACCATTAGTCAGGCACTGTTTTCAAGCAGATGCATTTCTGAACCTAATGCACCTTTTCCCAGTACATGATTCACTCATCCAAAGGGACTCTTTTTTCACAGCTCCTGTGCAGCTTGGTGGTCCTTCACCTGCAAACTGAACAACGGATTTGAAGTCCTAATAAGTGGAGGGCAGACAGACATACAGACTGATAGCCATATATTTCTTTCCAAAATACCTGATTTCTTCCTTTTTCGTGAATGAAATTCCCGAGTCACATTTCTTAAGGTTTTGGAGGAATTGGTGTCCAGACACAGGAACTATCAGCTGGCTTTGATTCTTTTGATTTTCTTTATTTCAGTGGGAGAATTGGTCTTCAGTTCTTTTTAACCTTGTTTTGCTCCATGAATCTATATTGTATTTTACCTTTATTTCCCCAGATGATTAAAAAATTCCTGTGGATTTAGACTGTATGAGTCATTCAGATAGGTACATTCATTTTAAGGTAACATGTGAAACCAAGGGTTTCCAGGATGCCTCAATGAGAACCCTAAGATATCCTGATTTCAGGGTCTGCAATGTAGCTTAACCTTTAACACTCCAACACTTAAAAATGTTCTTTTCCACTGTATGCTGAGTAAGGCTTATAGCAAATCTATACCTTTACTTAGGCTTTTATGATTCTGTTTGTCATCATATTTGGTTAGCTGTTTTCCTTCAGCAATGACAAGAGAAAATGACAGCCAAGCATGTCTCAAAATAAAGCAGAAATTAAAAATAATGGCTCACCACATCTCTCCTTAACCACATTATGATTTCAAGTGGCAAGGTGACTTTAGACAGAGAGTGTTATTTTACATCAGTCAAAGTTTTGTAGGTTTATATTGAAAGGGAATCTAGGAAAGGGAATGACAGGGATGTTTTGAGAGGAAATAGAATATTAAGGACAGAGAATACCAAATATATCAAAATCCCAGTAATTTCAGTGGGCAAGCAGGGGACACAGGGGAGACAAGGCTTAAGTTCATGGCTATTCACAGCAGAATCAGACTGATAGGTCCTTGAGCTCCCTGAGCTCTTACTATGGATAACCAGTGACCCTGGCTGATAAAGCTGTGACAAGAGAAGAGTGAAGCCACTGCAGGTTACATGGAGCAGGGATGTTGTAGGGACAGCTGGATGAGTTCCTTGTCCTGTTGGCAGGTGACTCTCACTACCTCAAGGAGGCAGAGGGATTCTTCATTAGTGAGATCCAATTCTGTAGTCTTTAAATCAGCTGAAAAACTTCACTTTTACAGGAGGACAGCTTAACAGGCAGCTCCCCTTCTTGCTCTCTCCTTATAGGAACAAGACAGGCCATAAACATGGGACGGGGTACAGCTCAGGGCCAAGGTATGGGTCTCTCTTGGCTCCCTGGGTATAAATACAGGTGAGTCACTGGATGTGCCTGTACACACCTTGAAAGAAAAATACCTGAAGTGATCACTGACTGCCAGGAAACTGTGCCAAATTGTTGGCAATGTCCTTTGCTCCTCCTTGGCTCATCTTCATTCATGAGTGCAGAGCCAAGTCGGAGTCTGCCCTTTGGCTCGTTGTACAATGTACACATTTTCTAATGAACAGCTGTGTACACCCATGTACATACACACACAAACACGAATTTTCCACAGATTTTAGCATCACTTGTCACGACTTCAGTGGCTCTTCTTTCAGAAGGTGTGTGGTGAATATTATTTATGCCCCTGACAGCATGCCCAGAAGTTTCTGTGCTTCTGAGGATTTTACTTCAGGGTTTGCTTACTCACTGCATGGAAGCCCTCAGAGTATTATCTTAGTTTGCTCAGATAAAAGAGGAGTCAAGCAAAGAATTTCTGCTGGTAATTTAAATAAATACTTCCTTTTAGAGTGAAATTTGTACCTGTGTATAAATGTGATCTAATGGTTCAGTTCTGATCTACTGAAGGATGTGAAAGCATTTAATAACCCCTATTAATTCAGTGGTCTTATTATAGATCTTCATGGGCATATCTGAGAACTGAATTTGGTTTGCAAACCAAAAGAATCCTGAAATTACTCTTTCTCTTTGCTGATGGTGTGCATAGTGCACAGTACTTTTTCACTGTAGTGGGATGAAAGATATTTTCAAAGTTACTCTTGCAATAATAAAGTGAGGGTGTTGTACAGCCAGGGTTTAACTGGGAAACGCTCCACTTTTCAAAAAAAAATTTTCCTCCTGTGCTGAGATCTTTGCCAAAGGGTGTACATGTTACTGTTGCAGCCAAAATTACTGTTATAGCCAAGGGATGTACACGTTTCTGTGTAGAGGCTTTGCCAAAGGGTGTGCGAGTTGCAGTTCAAAGTTACAGTTGAAGGGGCATTCCTGGCTTTAACGTCTGTGATCTGCTTATCCAGTCAATTACACGCGGTTTGTTTTCAGATGGCTGAGGGGATTGCTCATGTGATGCAGAGGCTATTGCTATGGGAGCCCTCAAAAACAAGTTCCCTTTTAACTTTTTGCTGTTATGCAAGGTATTACTGGTACTCATGGCATTCCCCATTCCTTCTACAATACGTGCTTCTACAGAGAATAGCTTACCTCCAATTAAAGATGGGTAAAACTGCTCCATTTTTTTCTCTAAGGGTGCCAAATAAATTGCCAGTCTGCCCCAGGCCTTGCATGGCTGTTTAGCAGGCTACTGTGGGCAGCTGTAGTCACATTTTGCATGGTTTTGAATTATGGCAATAGCTAAAGAAACAGATCTGGTTGGCAGACTGAATTCTTCAGTATAAAGTGCCAGTAGACAGTGGGGTCAAAGCCACAGCAAACAAAATGCAAGAAATGAGAGAGAACAGTTCAAAAAAGTAACACAAGAGAACAGAACTGGTTGAAAATGTAAAATGAATCCTCCACATTTTCTGGCCAGTGCCACTGGAAATCTGATTGCTCTGTTCTGCCAGGTGTGTGCTCTCTCTCATCCAATAATTTCTAAGCTTAATCCTTTTTGTTGTATCAGAGAATCTCACCACTGCCAATGGGTTGTTTCTTCTACTGTTGTGGTCTAAGCAGATGAACCATGCTAGAACCCTGGCCATGGTCCATCTGGTCTATTTTGCATTAGGAGGAGAAATTGAACTAAAACTTCCATGGACATTGGCCACTAGATCTCCTTTGATCATATAGAAGAAATCTTTTGTTCATCTTTGTCTTGAGACATTTAAAGAACTAACATTGGCCTTTAGACATTTACAGCAGTGCTAGTTATTCAATGCATCAGAACTAAAGAAGGTGCCTAATCTTTCTGAAACAGATATGAAAAAGTTGCCCTCTTGACATGCTTGTTTTTTCTTCATAGACTAGAGAATTTGCCAGGATTAAATGAGACTAGATTAGGTCCAACTTCTACATATTTAAAGTTAGATAAAATAAACCTCGTTGTCTCACCACTGATTCACATCAGAAATAAGGCAGTTCAAAGAAAGACAAACAAGATGAGTGGGAGCAAGGAGCACTTTTGTTTGATATGTGTATGATGAGAAATTAATTTAGAGGCAAAGTAGGTAAAGAATAACATGATAGGGCTGTTGACTAGCAGACTGGAAGAGACAAAATTAATACAGATACCTACTCCATTCAAGTCAGGAGGAAAGAAGCACCAAATTTGATGGAAAAAAGCTTGAATATGGAAAAGAGAACTCTTTTCCTCCATACTGCAAAATCATCCCATAGCCATGAAAGGGCAAGACCCCAACAGTTTCAAAGCACTTGGGAAAAATGCCTGATATATCAAGACAAGGAGTATACCAGCAGTTGCTTTAGTGAGAAAATGCAATTACTTTCTCACACGGGATAAAGGGTTGTACTGCTCTTGTATGATATATACAGATTGGTGCAAACTGAACTACTGACCTTGTCATTAGTCATTACATGAGAAACCTAAAAAAGATTGCACATTAGCCCCAAGCCTATGTTTGATTTCTGGATGCGTAGCCATATTTACCTAATGCCTGTAAACAAGCCAAAACTTGCATGCATAAAACTGATATTTTTCTTTACAAATTTGTTTAGAATTTGCTCCTTATGTTGCATGTAAAAAGTAACATTGCTTTTATTTGATGAAATGCAATCACTTCTAACTTTCTCTTTCATGTCTTCCACTTTTACAAGATGTTTCTTCTGGCAATATCAGTCAACTTTCTTTACCTTGCTCTTTGTTCCCACATTGCCAATATTTCTGTGCTGCTGACTTCTGCACATATCCTCAGGAGTTTTTTGATGATACTGTGAACAGGAGACCCTGGATGTTTACCAACTCTTTACTTATTTATTATACCTGGCTCACTTCCTAGGACACAGTGAAAACAATGTCTGTTCTTGTTGATTGCTAAACAAACCTTGTAAGGAAACAGTCCTCCAGTATGTCTAGGAACATGGCTTCTCCCCTTGGGACCCCATTGCTGTCATCAAGAGCAACACCTGGAAAATAGTGGCTGGCTGGGCTTTCTTACAAACCTTGCTACCTGCACATTTATCCACATTTTTCAGCAATATGCAAAGGAATGTCAGTTCTGTTTTCTTCTTGTTGTCTTTAGTACTTACTGAGTTACACCTCAAAATCTGTGACTTGCATTGCCAAATATAATTTACTGAAACATTCCCTTATACATTCAATCCAAAGTTTAAGCACATAGATTTGATTAACTCATCAGGGCATAGAAAACTCCAAGGCCAGAAGGATGGTTTGTGTTCCTCAAAGAATCTGTAATTCTGCTGCTTTTCTGTCCATAGTGTGTACTATTATATGGGACTGAAATTTTCAGCACTGCCCTAGAAATTCTTTTATTTCCTTACTCATATTTACTCATATTCCCTTAAAACATCATCCTAAACATTTCCAAAAGAATTCCAGGAATGCTTTACAGATATGAGTCTCTTGTCTCATCTCTGACTGACCTGCCATATAAGTGCTTATGAAAAATTAAAACTTGCATTATTCCAAATGCATTTCTATGATGGTGCTGCCTTTAATAGTGGCAGTGAATCTCCAGCAACAAGAGTTTGCATCTCCTTTTACATCTGACAGGAAATTTGTGTTTTTCCATTTTTTCCTTCTGGCCTGCGACAATTTTAAGGCAGTGATGTTTCTTCCAGAGCTCCTACCACTATTTTAGAACTGAGCAATGTCTGGCAAAGAATGGTCCTTAAATTCTGAAGGGTGTTTTAAGCAGCTGGAAACCCGAGTTGTCAACCTGCTACACAGTAGTTTATATATGTCTCCTTTGCACCACAGTCTCTGGGGTTTGTCAGTGTAAAGTGAAACTGTCCAATCACCGGAAGTCTTTCAGTGGAAACAGTGCTGGCAAACCAGAGGAAAGCAAAGAAATACAGCAGAGATTAAATACATAAAAAAATGAAATCAGCCTCTGAACATCTGAATGCTGATGATACTTCTGAATGGTATTATTTTAAATATAAGTGCCATTTTTCCCTGAAGGGGCTTGACTTCTCTCACTGCTTGAGTGCATGGTATAATCAGAGTCTCAGTTCCAGGCTCTGACTTCTTGGTGTGTATCCCAAAGGGACTCCTGCCACAGACACTATTTCTGGAACCCACAATAAAATGTGGCAAGCTCTCCTGAATGTATTCCTAAGCAGGAGGGGATTTTCACCATGCTTTTGTACCCACCTCACACCACAGCCAAGAGATGTTGCATTTCTCCTTGTCCTGCAGGAGTCCAGGGCACAGCCAGACCTGCTGAGGCTCCTTGAGTGATTCCACACAAACCTATCCATTCCCCACTCCTCTAGAAGCCCAAAGCCTGTTTCTCAATTTTATCGCCTGACAAATTTCCAAGACTTTTCATTTCACTCAAACAGGAGAAGTAGATCACTTAACTCAGACTCCCAGGACTATGCCACATGTCCCACAGACTATGACACACATCCTGCTGTTTGATTCCCAACAAATTCCAAAGGAATTGTGTAGCATTGCAGCAAGTTTGCTCTTGCACTGACCTGCAACTGCTGAGTCCATGACACAAGAGGTTACACACAGCTTTAATAACTATAACTTTCTTGTTCCATCTGCCACACTGAGTGCATATAAAGGCAAATATGGACATAGACAAGCATCCATGTGTGACATGGAAGGTAAAGTCAGCCCAAGTGTGAAACAGATAATCCTGCTTACCTCATCTCTATCAGCCTGGCAAAGCATCCACATCTATCTTCATTGCCAGGGAGGAGGGAGGCACCTCCTTTTCAGATACTTCCAACCTGCTTTAAGGTAGAGGTGTTATAGCCTAACTCAGAATGTCCTAAAATATGGTGAGTTGGGACTGACATTTACTGGATGGGACAGGGCAGGGACACAGCTAATCCAGATGAGCCAGCCACTGTGTATGCTGGGACTCAGAACCATCAGCATCCTCAGTGGAGACTAAGAGTCCATTCATTGATTAGCACTGACTCCTTAATGCACTACAAGCTTGCCTTGCATTTAGAGCATCTGATACTGGCCACAAGAGCCTCATCCTCATCATCCTCCTTTAATTTGAACAAGCACTGGCCTGATTCTGAATGCTCACTCTACTTGTACAACAAAACTGATCCTGCCAGAGAGCTCAAAAGTTATTTCAAAAGGGTTGAAAACTCTCATGTTTTTCGGGTACCCTGGGCCAAACCACCCAAACTGACCTGACGTGTAAATCAATCGTCCAAAACTCAACATCCCTGGGCCTTTCCAGTTTTGTACTGGGATTTTCATGGCTCCAGGTCTACCAGTGTTCAAGCAAGAACAGTGGAAAAGCAAGCTTTCAGCCTCCCTCTTTATCTTTTGATGAAGTTAACCACAATAGAAGTTAGTTATCTATACAATACTTTGAACTGGTCTGGAGGAAAACAAAAATCAATCACGCAGCTGTTTTGAGCTGTTTTTCTCTCTCTTGCTCTAATGCACAAATTAAGCCACTGATTAATGAAACAATTAATTGACAAGAACCCTGATTTATGTTAAATTACAGCACATAAATTTTTTTTGTATAGTGTTGGATGTAGATTTAAGTGTGGACTCCTTAAGTATTTTTTTTAAACCATGAACATTTCTTGAGGATAATCCAAGTGCAAAATTCAAGCTCTTCCTCCTTCCTGATGATTTGAATGGATGAATTGTGGCAAGAGTCACACCATTTGTGTTAAAACCTTAATCTGATAAATAACTCTCAGAATGATTTTTAAAAACACAAAGGGCAGTAATGTGTCTTGCTCCCACTAACAATTCAACAGAATTAGGCACCGTGCTCTAGTTTACATTTTTAAAGATTTACCTTCTTTGTCTTGAAAGCTGTGTTGACAGCAAGCTCCATTCAGGACATTCCTCTGAGAGAAGCCAACAGGCAGTCTCAGACCTTCCTGTGGATGTGTGAAGAACAACTGAGTAACCAAAGAGCAGGGAAAGAGACTGATGGGCTGCAAGCAAGGAAAAAATAAATTTCTCCAGGTAAAATTGTCAACAGCTTGTCCATGACTCAGAATCTGAAACCTCTTTCAAAAAGTAACTGCAAAGTCAAAAGTCACAGACACACAGACACACACACACATACCCACACCCATATCTATATATCTATATATCTATATATCTATATATCTATATATCTATATATCTATATATCTATATATCTATATATCTATATATCTATATATCTATATCTATATCTAAATGTATGTATGTATGTATGTATGTATGTATGTATGTATGTATGTATGTATCTATCTATCTATCTATCTATCTATCCATCTATCTTGTTTAGGTACCAAAAATAACTTCTAAGGTTATATTCCTTTGTTAAGAAAGGACCCTAAGTCTGCTGATGATTAAGATAGCCCTTTGGAGAAGTAAATCCAATTCTCTGTCCTTTAGCATGTTGTCTTATTCTGGCACAGTGCTCTGTGCACCCTGCAAGGTAATGCTTGTGAGAGGCTTTTGGTGCAATTTTACTAATTTTGTCCATATCTATTATTTTGAGACTGTGTAACTCATGGATTTAAAAGGTAGATTAAATACATATTTGAGGCTTTGCCAGAGTTTTCCAGCTGTTTTGAAGAGTTGAATCTAAATTGTGGTTTGCTGAAGTAGTGCTGGCTCCTAGCAGCAATTCAGCTATCTCTGCCTCAGTTTCCTTACTTATTGGATGGGAAGAAGACACTTTTAAGTGTCTTTACAGAGGTAAGCCATACTTTTTGCAAGGTGGCACAGCCTGTCTGGCTTTTACTAACACATGGGAGCACAAAGCAACTCCTTCAGTACCTTGTGCTAAACCCTGCAGCCCTCCAGGGCTCTGCTGGGCTCATCCCTGTGCTGGCTAATTCTCCACAGCCGGGCTCTCTGGGCTGGAGCTCCCGTGCAAACAAAGCTGTCGTGACACAAGAGCAATGCCTGCGAGGTTGCCCGCAAACAAAGCCATGCTTACCGAGTTTATCTGCATGAATTGGTAGAGCTTGCCCGTTCCTGCCCAGTTCTTTTGGCTCAGACACCTTAATTCTGAATATATCCCTTGCTATATGCTGAGTAATCTGTTGTGAAAGTGCCTCCGAAGAGGCCCCATTATGCACGCTCTCCTACCAGGCAGCACTAAAATCCTGCCTAAATGGCCTGATGGCTGATTAAAGTCCCAGAAGTTTTTAAATGATTATTTATGCTTCTCAACCATTATCTAGTGATTGTTGAAGCACCTTGCCGGAAGCCTTCTTTGTGGTGAGTAATGAAATAATGCAAATTGATGGGGGCTGGGGCCAATCTTTAAAGGCAAACAGGCTTCTTTGGATGACAGGATCAATGTAGTCTGGGTGAGTTGTTGAAAAGATTTGTCAATGGGTGCATCAGACACCCCTTCATGGCAATCCACACAGGAGGGTGGCAGAGTCCAAAAATCTTCTTGACCACTCTGGCTGGGAGGCCTGGGCAGTGTTTCTGTAGGTGTGGAAACAGAGAGGGGAGAGAGGACCCCTGGAGAGTGAAGACATGGAGTAATCCCAAAAAAGCTTTGGCTTTGCATGGCTGCATGTGCACTGAGCTATGGATCATCATATCACACAGATTATACAGTTTGCCACCATCCCAAGATCATAGCAAGGGATCACTCCAGCTTTCTTGGACACTGATACATTCTTTGTCTAGGGACACAGAAGGACAGGATGAAGTTCAGGTTCACTTTAAGATTTTTTTAGGTAGTTTAGGATTTAACACCTTGTCAACAGAATATACATGAACCTATCAATCTTAGATTTACCATTTTGAGCCTGATTTTGGCTAACTATGGTTTAAGTCATTGTTACCTGCATGCTTGTTCTGTTTTCTGGTATTTAAAATGAACCAAGAGATAAAGCCAAGTTTGAAGACTACCAGCTTCATGAAGCAGCCATCTGATGGAAAAGAGAATAAATATCAAGAGGAAAAATTGCCTAAAACCTCAACCTTCTAATGTTGTTTTAATTATGATTGATATTAGAATCAGGATATTCAGTGGCAGTGAAAATTCATTTTCAGGCATGTTTCTATTACCTCCATGACTTTGAAGTAAGCCCTAAATAGTAATGAAAATACACTAGAGCAAAAAGTAGCACGTTCACTCTCTCGGTTTCTCTTGGAATTGAAGGTGTGTAGTAAAAGATTAAGGTTATATTTGTTTCCTTGGTTTTTTTTTTGCTTTTCACTGGGCATTGTTCCTATGAGAAAGCTCTGATTTAAAGTTGCTGCATTGCAGTATGATGTGCTGAGCTGTGAGACTCAAATCCCAAATGACAGGCCAGCTGAGATTCCTCCCAGCTAGGTCTCATTTAATCCAACTCTGGCAAAGGGCACCTTTTTATTTTGGAGACAGATCTGGAACTGAAGTGTTAGAAAAATATTTTGGTTTGGATATTTATTCTGGTGTTTGAAGCTGTAGTTCAGCCCTACTCCACTGGGTTTTTTTAGCATTGTGTCCAAAACATTCACCCAAGAGCTCATTGTGGTACATAAAATTGAGCTGAGTCTGAGTCTAGCTGCCTTAGTCCATTCAGACCTGCTTCAGACCCTCCTAAAGACAGAACCCTGCCTTTACTATGTATCTATATACAAACTGCAGTGTCCCTGTTCCCACAGTGAGATACTCAAGTTTGTGTGGAAGTCACTCAGTTTAGAAATTTAAGCATTTCTACTTCCTAACTTCTAAGCTCTGGAGACCCAGCACAGCATTTAAAGAATGCCTAATGTGTGCAAACACTATTTTGCCAGCCCAATGTAATTGTCACCACTGCCAACTTTTGCATTGCTCCTAATTAATCATGTTTACCTTTGCTTTACCTTGCCTTCCAACAGAGGAATCAGCACCTCCACAGACTTGTATTAAAGAGTGCAGTGGTGTCACAGATGCCCATGGAGTCATAGAACAGATTGCTGAATGTCCTCATATTAGAATGTACCTCATGATGGCACTCCAACCATCAATACATGTAATAATTGTATAAAATAAATGGAAAGTGAAGAATCACCAACAGCTGTGGTCCTTATATCTTTTTAAAAATGCAAATACAATCATTCCTTTCGAATTTCCATAACAAAATTAATATCCCTGCCCAGAGGCTTGGAGGATGGTCTGTGGATACATATTAGACTGAGGAGTTAGAGCTCACATGTACCACCTGCTCAGGCGGAGCTCTACCTGCACCAAACAGAATGTTTTGGGCCCATCATGTAGCCAGATATACGAGAATGTTGGGGCCACAAGACCAGTGAAAGGCAACCTGACTGGTGCTGAGGAAGCTGTCAGTCATGGAGTGTGCACAAGCCCATTTTTGTGGTTTCAGTTGCCAGGAAAAGCAGCTTTGATAGAGGGGACCCTCTGAGAGCTCCTCTCTGTCTGTCCTGTTCCTTGAGACCACACAGACACAGAGCCAGGACAGGACCTCATTCCCTGAGTCCATGGCTCCTCATTCCCTGAGGCTGCGGCCCCTCATTCCCTGAGGCCGTGGCTCCTCATTCCCTGAGGCTGTGGCCCCTCATTCCCTGAGGCCGTGGCCCCCCATTCCCTGAGGCTGTGGCCCCCCATTCCCTGAGACCGTGGCCCCTCATTCCCTGAGGCCATGGCCCCCCATTCCCTGAGTCCATGGCTCCTCATTCCCTGAGGCCGTGGCTCCTCATTCCGTGAGGCCATGGCTCCTCATTCCGTGAGGCCGTGGCCCCTCATTCCCTGAGGCTGTGGCCCCCCATTCCCTGAGGCCGTGGCCCCCCATTCCCTGAGGCCGTGGCCCCTCTTCCCCGAGGCCGTGGCCCCCCATTCCCTGAGGCCGTGGCCCCCCATTCCCTGAGGCCATGGCTCCTCATTCCTTGAGGCCATGGCCCCCCATTCCCTGAGGCCGTGGCCCCTCATTCCTTGAGGCCATGGCCCCTCATTCCCCGAGCCCATGGCCCCTCATTCCCTGAGGCCGTGGCCCTTCATTCCTTGAGGCCATGGTTCCTCATTCCCTGAGACCGTGGCCCCTCATTCCCTGAGGCCGTGGCCTCTCATGCCCTGAGGCCATGGCCCCCCATTCCCTGAGGCCATGGCCCCCCATTCCCTGAGGCCGTGGCCCCCCATTCCCTGAGGCTGTGGCCCCTCATTCCCTGAGGCCATGGCCCCCCATTCCCTGAGGCCGTGGCCTCCCATTCCCTGAGGCCGTGGTCCCTCATTCCCTGAGGCCGTGGCCCCTCATTCCCTGAGGCCGTGGGCCCCTCATTCCCTGAGGCCGTGGTCCCTCATTCCCTAAGGCCGTGGCCCCTCATTCCCCGAGGCCGTGGTCCCTCATTCCCTGAGACCGTGGCCCCTAATTCCCTGAGGCTGTGGCCCCCCATTCCCTGAGGCCATGGCCCCCCATTCCCTGAGGCCGTGGCCCCTCATTCCTCGAGGCCATGGCCCCCCATTCCCTGAGGCCATGGCCCTTCATTCCCTGAGGCCGTGGTCCCTCATTCCCTGAGCCCTTGGCTCCACTCCTGGCCCCTGGCTGACAAGGACAGTGAGGGGATGCAGACAAGGCTGATATTGCTGATGCCCATGTGGCTCCACCAGGGGCTCAGGGTGGTTTCTGTGGAATGTGATGTACATTGCACACTTCAGCATTCCTGATCTCCCTCGGATGTACAACAGCACTGGAGCCCTTCCCTCTTTGCAGGGAACTTTGATTTGCTCTCTGGCCACACGAGTCTTCCTTAGCTGTACCCACAGTGCTTTATCGTGTGAAAAAGGTGCTCCAACCAAACAATGTGAATTAAAGCAGGTCTAGAGAATTCCTTCTTTGTAATAAGTTATCCATTAAATACCACTTGAGCTTTTCTTGTTTTAAAGCATATGTCAACATAATCTCAAATACTTTTTATAAAGTACTAGTAGTAAGTCATTAAAAATGACAAAAATGTCTTTAATCTATAAAAAATATTTTAATCAACTGAGATATCTTTCTCAACATAACAAAATAAACACAGCCCAGACTAGGCTATCTAATCTTCAGCTCACAGCAGGATGACTTTACAACAGAATGTCAGAATCACCAGCTAAATTCATTGGGTGCTTACTACTCTCAGGAGCTTTCAGGTATGTTCTCCTCACTACTGTGGAATATCCTAGTTCTTTTTAAATATTTACAGATGTCGAATATTTATATGTTTGCATTTTCTCAGGGGTAGATCCTTGCACTTTCTGAAAGGTGCTGTGATTGAGAAACAGGAAATAACTTTTTGGTAGCCATTGCTCAAAGGTAAGATAATAATTCAATAACATTTGTGAGTAGCCATTCAGAATTTTCATCCCCTTCATTTGATTAAAATGACCAGAGATCTTGGAAAAAGCAGAGGAGTTTGGAGGACAGGGAAGAAACTGGTCATTACATAAAATGGAATATCCTTTGGGACAACCATATATAGCATAAACATATAGCATTAATAATTTAAATATAATATTTATCCATGTATCATACTGCATAGTTGAGAAGCTACATTGAAAGGTGACTTGGTTTTAAATTAGTCTAATTGAAGCTGATCCGTATTTTATATGGTGAGGCCATAATAAAGACCAAGATGCAGCATAAAAGTTTATGGTAATTATGCACATGGTTCACAATGCGTGCTTGATCTCCACTCATATTTCATATTTTATTGTATGAAAATTACCAAATACTTCTTTTCTGTGATCCTTATTCCCTCTCATGCTGGTTCTAATTGAACAGATCTCCACAGAGGGATTTCAACCATTTTGTCATATAAATAGAGATGGAAATCTCTCCATAGTATTTCCCCAAGTAAATATTTGCTGAGATTTAATAATCACATTGTCTAATGATGGGCAAATTTAACTTCCACTCAAATTTGTAAACCAAATTTCATAGATTTATCTCTTCTCCACAAATTTAAGCTGTTTTGTGGGTTTAATGGAGTCTCTAATAGATATCTGGCTGTCATAACCAAATACACAATTTGATATCTACATTTGTTTCTTTGCAGGAAAGACTCAGAGAAGATTGAGCTTCTCTTGAACTGAGGGACTTCTCTGAAGATCTCTCTTTATGCTCTAAGATATGTAGGTGATACAATTTTGTGGCTTTGGTCCAGGTGATGGTTGATATCTGTGCTCAGAGTTGGGATATTTTCTCACCTCTAACCCAGGATGCTTTTTCTCCTGAGGACCAGGAGGACCTGTAGATGTGATCCCTGCCAAGGTACAATCACCACAGGGAACAACACCCTGGCTTTCACCTCCTAAGGATCTGCAACCACAAAGATCAAATATCTTTCTTTGCTAGTGAATGTGTGACAAGAAACTAATTCTATTTGCTGACAGATCCTAAATTCTCCATTAAAACATGAAGTATACTGTGTTTTATGTGCTGTTTCACACATTTACATAAACACAACAGATTTCTTTCTCAGTACAGGCAGTACAGAAGCCTTTTTTACCTCATTACAGCAATAAAAGGAGCTGTAGTAAAGGTGAAGGCAAGGTGAATCACAGCTAGAAAGAATACACTTACTGCTTCTTATTTTCTCATAAAATAAGCACGTAAGGGTAGACATGAGTCACTCAGTATTTGTTTTATTTCTGAATTATTTCTTCATAATTTGTTTGCTTCCATTTTCTTTAGAAGAGTGTTACCAATACTTAAAAACAGTTGGGATTTTTTTGCTAAAATTGCTTATTTTTGTATGAGTCTTTAGCCATGTCTGCTTTTGGAAAGCAGCCTGCCTCCTCTGCAAAATAGTATTCCAATAATGCTTGTGTTTCTCACCTCTGGGCTGGAGAGACTGTGGAAAGTATCTCCCTTTTTAACAAATCTTTCAAAACTACTCAGCCTCTTAATTTCATTATAAATTGGACTTGTACAAATCCTTACAAGTATGGTTGCCCTTTGACAGTTCTTCCTGCTTTAGTCTTAGAACAGCAATGGGAACAGAACTCTTGATCACAGCAGGAATGCGTTTATGATCATGCATTGCTCAAGTCTGTTTTTATTTCTCGTTTTATGTAAAATGCTGCAGTAATCCCTTTAGAATTCCCCTCAGCTTAAATCTCAGAGACTGTTCAAGACTGCCTCTTAATGTCTCAAGAGCACTTCAGCTCACATAAGCCTCATATTCAACAGGTAAAGCCCACTTTGTTCTATAGAGATGGCTGAAGTAATGTAAAATTAAAGATTTAATCTTCTGTGGTAACTCAGACTGTCCTCAGTGCAGCACAAAGACACTAAAAGTCTGTTAACTTTTAAGTAAGTAGAAAATTCTTTGATTGACAGTGGTCTGCTGTATTGATCCCAAAAACTATGCCACAACAAATTTTATTACAATTGGGTGAGAAGACTTATTGCACACTTTGGGAATGCAAGGGGATTCATTTCACTATTAACAGGTTTCCTCCATTATAAATTTTAATTGACAGGATTTAAAGGCAATTGAAGTAGAGACGAAACATTTTGGGCAAATTAAGGAAGGAATTTTTGAGTTTTTGTTGTTGTGGGGGTCTTTAAAACTAAATTTAGACTGAAGCAGTCAAAGGAATGACTGCACACTTGAGAGTTCAAATAACTGGTGATTATATAAAATGGAATATAGTCTGCACACTTTTATTCTCATTAGGAACTTCACACAGGGGCTTAGCTGATCTGTACCTTTAATGTGTTTTCTCCCAGCTAGTGGACAGATGCTCGCACAATGGGCTGCACCAATTAATGCAGCCCAGGCTGACATTCAAAGTGATTGTTAATATGGACACAGCCAAACTTAGCACATATTTCCTCAGCCACAGATCAATCAGGTGCTTCCAAACCCCCCCTAGTCTTGCCCTCAGCAAACCAACAGAAGCTGTGTTAAAGTTGTCTGGGCTGGTATCCCTCAAGTCTCATTACAAGTTTGCCAAGAAGAACAAATGCAGCCCACAGATGACTCAAGAAGCAAAGCAGCCAGGCATTTTTGTTGATGCTTTGGAAATAATTCTGATATTTCAGTGATATTTTTCTACCTTGAACTGAGACCAAAAGTTGAAATGTTTATTTCTTTGTATATCTAAGAGTTCTGGAAAATTGCAGATGGCCAGACACTTAAATGAAACATTTTCATTGCGAATAATTAGTAATAACCTGTTTCAAATGCCATGGCTCTAAATCCTCATCTGAGTCATGGAGGACCAGGTAAATCCCAAACCCAGGATGACTGAACAGCTCTTTAGCCTGTATTGACTTTACATCAGAACTTCACTGGTGACAAGGGAAGCCTAGACAGATTCCTCATGTGAACACACAGAAACCCATCTTTAGGCATCATAATATGTGACCTGAGTCCTACCCAGCACGATTAAGCTGTTGTAGCTGTCTAACTTGCTCATGAAGACCACAGCCTTTGCAGTCTGCGTGATTCCTTTTGAAATGTAGCATTGGAACATTCCTGACATGATATTCCTGCAGTATTTCAAACTGTATCTTTTTGGGGCAAAGTTCAGAGATTTGTAAAATAGATATAAAAGATTACAAAAAAACCTATGCCTATGGATCATTCTATTTTTGCCTCTGTTTTGATAGCTCCCCATCTGGAAGAATTCAGTTTTTTCCCTTCTCTGCCCTCTTTCCTTTGCTTTCTCCTGCTCTTACATCACGCATTTCATTCAAAATGCCTGATTCAATGTAAGATGGAAAATTGCTGGCAATATTGAGGCCATTTTCAGTGGAGCAGTTTGGTGGCCATGGGAAGCACTCTCATTCAAAAGGTGACTGGATGCAATGCAGTGGGCCTCATTCTCCTCTTTATTCTCCTCTTTATTCAATTTTCTGTAAACCATGATCTTGCCATTGAGACCAAGCCCCTAGGAACATCCCACTCTTGTTTGTTTTGGAAGACATCCCAAATTCATAGCCATTGAACACTTTGAGCATGAAAAGCAGAGAGAAAAGGTTGCTTCAGCTTCTCCTTCTTCCTCAAAATTCCTCTACAGCCTGGCAGTAAGGCAGAAAGATTTTGGGGATGCTGTCGTTAAAAACTGCTCTGACCATAGAAGAATCCTGACAATGGACCTTACACAACAAGGCTGTGTTCTACATCGTAAGTAAAAAAAAAGTAAGACTACATTTACTTTCCCTTATCTTTCAGAATCCAAAGGCATTTATTTTCAATTTTCAAATACTCTCAAGTGAACAAGAAATAGGTATTTGGGCAAATATGTATTTGGCCAAAATCACTTCAGACCCCAAAGCAAAAACCTCAAAATCACTTAGGTTTGCCCAGCCCCATCCAGAGCCAGGCACTCAGCTGGAGCTGCAGTTTTAAATGGCTTGCTGAAAGTGTACAGCCTCATAGGCAATTTTATTTTGTAAATGTAAGCTCTGTGAGGAGTGCCAGGATAAAGACAGGGCTATAATCACTTAAAGAAAAGGTAGAGGTTGCTCCTTCAGGATTCATCTCCCTATCTTAGAGCTTTACCCATCATCATGGAGCTGAGTGCTTGCTCTGTGGAAGATCATAACTGTCTGGAAAGGCTGTAAAGGAAAGGGAACACATCTGCAAAATGTCCCTAGCCCAGCTATCATCTCACTGCTCTGTCATGGGGTTCTTTTGTCTCAAGTTAATAGCTCAGGAACATCTTTTTGAACAAGCTGCAATAATGCTGACAATGTTACCCTGCTTAAATCCAGCCAGTGAGAAATACTGGGTCTGAGGCTCCCATTAGCTTATTTTGCTTTAACATGTGGTCTGAGATAAGTGTTTGTAACTTTTCAGGGTCTTAGTTTCTTATCTTCAAAGTGAGAGCAATGCTTTAGTTCATCTAGAATCTAAGACAAAAGCCAGGAAAAGCTCTGGGGAGAGGAACAAAACCAGAGGTCTTTCACTGCATTAGACTTGCTATGTCCAGCTTATTTCTCATCTCTCCCTCCCCAACATACACAGACTTGTATTTTGTATTTTTTTCTCTAGCAATATGTAAAAAAGGAGAGGCAGAGAGTGCCTCAGTATGACCAGCTGGTGTGTACAAAGCCAGTGCTTTCTTTTGGGATCACATGGGTTTGATCCCCTTTGACTGAGGGAGACTGGACCTAGCTGAGCTCAGCCCCAACAAAGACAGCCAGGACTGCGTCCTGTCCTTTGCTTCAGTCTTTGCTGGAGTCTTTGCTTCACTTTTCTATAAATACCCAGTTTCTAGTGAATCTTTAGACACTGATGATGTCATGAATACCTGCAGCCCAAATTCAGTTTAGATGCCTGGATTTTTTTCACTGTGGCCCATGAAATCTGCATTTAAGTGCTGAAGTGCTTGTTTGGCTGTTACTGCTTTTGACATTCTCACCTTGTGCAAATCAGTGTGTGTTCTACCACTGACTTCAATACAGCTGGATTTTTTTCCTTTATGTCTTGGAGCTAATAGCCTGTTACTTGCTACCAGCTATGACTGGCAATTTTTGATTTATCAGAGGAGATGAAACATTCTTGATGTACCAGCTAAAATTTTTAATCAATCCAATACAAAAATCCTCTTCTTCCTAATAGAATATTCTGTTTCTCCCTGCTCACTGGGAAATTCCATTATCTTCTGTCATGTGTCAAAATATATCCACTGAGTATTGATATCAAGCAATTATATGAGACAAAAATCATTTGTGTATGGTAAGAAAGCAGAGGCAAATGACTGCATTCTGAACTGCCTCTCTTGATAGCAATATGGCAAAGGCTTCAAACCTCATATGGAAATGAGAAATGCATGTAAATTATTTTGTCTAAATGGATTTTCATTAGAAGTGAAATTCAAGCAGTTCAAAAATCACTAACGTTCACTGGCAAGAGCCAAATGGCTGAGTCAACATCACTTTTAGTCTCTAGTTCTCTTCTATAATGCTGAACCACTGAAACAGTCTGATCAAACTTGGCACTGCATTGTGCCAGATTAGTTAAGTCATAGACTGACTCATCCTTGGGGAATGACAAGTGCTAAATGAGCTACTGATCCTTTGCATTGCTGGGTACAGCTCACTGTGGGGACTAGGACACAGACAATAGGAGATATTAAGAGTGGGTGGCTCTGTCCTCCTGTTTAATTATTCTTATTTATTCTGCATAGGTGCTCTTCTTCACCCTAGATCCTGATTATTTTAGTTATGATGGAAAGAAGTCCAACACTCTTAATTTAAAAAACTGAAGGGTCATCAAGATTTCAAATGTCAATTTGACCAGGACTCAAAGTATAGGCCTGAAATCCTACATCTGTTCATGGTGCAGCCTCCAGAACATGAAGGAGGTGTAGCATAAACTCTAAGCAGGATTATGTACTGCAGAGATAAGGACTGTGCTCTGCTGGGCACCCAAGGGCATCTCTGTGCTCAGAGCTGTGCCCTGCAGAGAGCCAGGCTGTGAAGGCAGATTCCTCAGGAAGATACCCTGAGATCCCAAATGTGGATGCTGACTGAAAACCAGCATTTTCAGAATTCAGCAAGGGCTTTTTAAGTGTAGTTATCTGAAGCCTGCTTGTGTAGAAGGTATCCTGATGTGCATGCATTCAGGTGCAGAACAAGGAGAAAGAAATAGGGTGAGCAGCCTTTCTCACTGGTCCTTTCAGGATGCACGAGTTTTCTCTGTAATTCTTTGGCTACAATTCTGTGAAAGGACCTGGAGCTTTATGGCCTTGTGTTCTGCACTTGCTTCCTCTGAGGAGTTGCTTTGGATTCAATCAACAAGATATGCTGTTCTAGGTACATCTCAAGGCAGTTTACTTTGCGTTATTGTCCACTGGGGATATCCTTATCATGCTATTTGTGTGCAGAGCTATCATGACTAACACAGACAGGTCTGCCTCATCCTTGTTTCCCTTGAGCTCCATGGGATCCAACTCTTTTGAATCTGTACAGGACATAGGGATGCACAGTTCACCTTTACAGTATTAATCAAATTATATTGAACTTTAAAAAAAAAGGATTTGTAAGGTGGCTTGGCTTAGCTTTTTGTTCATTATCAGAGAGCAAAACTATTCTGCCTAAATCCACCTTACTGATGTTTCTTGGGTGCTCTCCTACATGAAATGGGAGATTCTGCCCTTTAAAAAAACAAAAACAAGAATAGCACAAAAAAAAACAAAAACAAAAACAAAACCTCCCCAAAACCCCAAACAAAAACAAAACAAAACAAACAAAAAACACCCAGAAAAACATTTAACAAAAGGGATACCTGCTCAGTTATGTATTTGAGGTCCCTGTCTCAAGCCCAAAGAAAAAGCAGCTGCTCACAAGCAAAGTAGGAGGTTGCACTGAGCTAAAGTTGATCACACAGTCCTGGCACTGGAAGAAAACAACTACAGCTGGAATGAAGTATCTGCAACAACTTCTTAGGTGATTAAAGTATTTTTAGACAAATAATATCATCTATTGTTACTGGCTCTTACACTGAAAGCTCAGGTACAAGTCCTCCTCCTGCTTTCTGAACTGTTGTTTGGGACAGTTTTAGGGGCCCCTAAACTTGTTTTTCCAATAGAACCAAACATTTGGAATGCCTGAGACTGGTGATACAGTGGCACAGGTTGCCCAGAGAAGCTGTGGATGTCCCTGTTCAAGGCCAGGTTGGAGGGTCTGAGCAGTGTGGTCTGGGGGAAGGTGCCCATGGCAGGAGGGTTGGAACTGGATGGTCTTTAAGGTCCTTTCAACCCAAACCACTTTATGATTTGAGAAACCTGGATCTTCCTACTGGGATGTCTCTGCTCTCTGGATCTTAGGCTGAGTCCTGGTTTGCTCTTCCTGTCTGAGCTGCCTCAGATCTGGTTCACATTGCTGAGGGGAGCAGCCCATCTGTGCTGCTCTCACCTGTGGTTTGACTGAACATCTGCAGGTATTATTTGGGCTGTAGTGTCTGGGGATCTCACTAAGGTTGGTAAAAATAAACACTGAAACTTAGGAAATTAACTGTTACTTATGCAAAGCTCATTTAGTACAGCAAAAGTTCATCAAAACCTTATAGTTTATTTTTTTATATCCTGGAGGTAGTAGCAGATTGGGCTTGGTCCATGACAAGTTCTCCCAGAGTAATAGCACAAGGTCTGAAGTGTACCTCCAGGCTCTTGATAAACATTTGAATAGCATCTCCTGGTCAGCAATAGCAATCCTTCCTTACCTCAACCTCTGCCAAATTAATCCCATAAATGCTTCAGTACTAAAATATTTGTAAGCTGGAAAAATTAGATCTGGAGAATGAGGTATTGTCTTAGTCCAGGAAGGCATGCAAGCCTTTAATGAAGGCAGGTATGATGTCAAACTAATAATGCTAATAATGACTTGTTTAGAAATTGCTAAATGCCATGGAAAACTGCTCTGGCATCTGGAGACTTTAAGACGGACCCACAAAGCAAGAAACAGCAATTGCTACTGGTGGCTTGTGAAGCCATGAAATATGTCTGATGTTCACTTTCCAGGCCTGTGAGTCACACAGAAACCACATCTTGCTTCAACCAGAAACAAGACCTGCTTTACCCTATAAATTGACCAGGCAAGGCTGTTCATTTGACTTTAATTAACCAAGTGTTCACCCAATATTATGCAGACAGACAACATCAGTTGACACATTGGTCCTGCTAATAGTGATACTTAGCACTCCCTACCATTTTTCATCTTCAAAGCACTTTCCAAATTTTACTTAATTAATATCTTTGAAGATGCAAAACTGTTTGCTGATATTTCACTGATAGTTTCTGCTCTCTCCAGAGCAGAGGAAAAGATTCTATTTCCTAATTAGGTTTTAGTAAAGACACTACTGATTTCCCCTTCTTCTCATCTGGTTTTCAGTATGCTTCTATTTCCAGCAATCTGACCTCTCACCAGTCAGCACCTGGGGAATTATTGCCTTACTTGCCTTTTAAATGGCAGATAACAAATTGTTGTCAAGGTAAAACCTTTCCATTTGTCTTTCAGACAAATTTAAATTTTACATGCTTAAGTCTCAGAACTTCAATCCTTTTAGTCAGTAACAAAGTAGGAGTCCATTAGTTCCAAAAAATTCCAAATAATTTTCTATCTTTTAAATATGTTTCTTAGGTGTAATTTCCTGACTTTCTGCCTGTTATAGTCTTACAAACATTTATCAGATGCTTGAATTATAGGCCACTGTTTCAGCGGAAGCTTTGTCAGGTTGTTGAAATATGGATGTGATTCTGGACCTTTCATGTTTTCATGGAGCATCTAAAGCCACATACAGTATATTACATGTCATTAGCACTGCTACATCTGTCACTCTCAGAGGGGAATTGGCTCCTGGCAGAGTGCACTCCAAAGTCACAAACAAGCATTTCCACCAAGGTCATGAAGCTTGTAGCTTTTACACACAACAGTGAATTTAGGAAAAAAAAAGTATCTGCAAAGGATGACTATATCCTGAAAAATTAACTGTGAGAGGCAGATTTTCATAGGTATGAGGACAGGGCATTGCTGAGACAGTTTTACAAAGCAGACAGAGAGCAGGTTGTTAGGATACTGCTTCAATACCCTCTGGGCCACTCAAAAATTGTGCCTTACTACATTACAAAACTCTCACTTGTTGAATTTTAAATGATCTAGACGTTAAGGAAGATTAATTTCCTTCTAGTCCTTTTCTTTTCATTTTGTTCCAACCTCTCAACTATTTCTACTAATTCTGCTCAAGCTATAATCATCCTTCAAATACATATCTGTCAGACACAGTGCTGTCCATCATTTGTCACAGCTTAAATACAGACACACACACACTGCACACTCATATGTGTGTGTCTGGCTGTAGCTCTTTCATCTGCAGTTCAGCAAAGAATTGAGCCTGCTTGCATTCTGTTCAAGAAAGCACTTAAACATAAAAGTAAGGATCAGGCTGAAGTGAAGCACATTGGAACTAGAAATGCATTGTTTAATTAAAGGTTGAGATGAATGGTACTTTTTGATATCTTATACATGATAGGAAACCTCCTTCCACTAACTTTCTGGGATAAAAAAAGTCCTATTTCAGTGGGTACTTCTGCCAGCAGAAAATCCATCTGGCCTAACTCTAATATGATGCTAAAAACAGTAGCAGTGAGAAACACCCTAAGCAGAAATACTTGCTAAAGATGTGCTCAGCAGCCAGTGTGCCCCTCAGGGACTCACTGATTACTCCTCTGGAAGTTTAGGGTGGGTTTTTCCAAAAGAAGAAAATCTTGATTTAAAAAAAAAAAAAGAAAAAAAAAAAAAAAAAGAAAAAAAAAAAAGCAATTTGGAGTAGAAGAAAAGAGAGAAGAGAGATCTCAGGGAGAAACAATTTTGAACCAATCCACTGCTTCCCCCACCACAAGCCATTCATGGAACAAAAGGCCTCTGAGAAGCTGTGGACTAAGACAGCTTAGAGAGGAGGTGCAGGAGATAATTTGTTTAAAAGAAAGAGCTGCAAAGCAAAGGTCACTTCAAAGAGTGCCCAGAAATGTGGAATGCTGGCCTGCTCCTCCCTTTCACACTGCAGTGCTGCCATGATAGTGTGCTCTAACCCACTTGTGAAATTGTTTCTGACCACAGAATATCTTGGTACCATTTTCCCTGTTCTCCTCATGGTTTTCAGGATCAAACTGTTCTCAAAGCTCCACTACTGAAAGATGATATATTTAGTTGCAAAATGAACTATCTTGGTTTGTTTGTTTGTTTGCTTTTGACAGCTGTATTTATAATTCTTTGCAGATTGCTCAGCTGGGGTTTAAAGCTTTTCTTTAATTGTGCTTATTCTTCTGGAAGTGACCTGGTACATCCTGCAGTGGTTGAAACTGGATGACAAAATTAAAGTGAAAGAAGAGCTTTGCTGTCCTGTGGCAGCCAATTATGAAGCAAGCACAGATGCTATGAAGAAAAAAAGCTTCTTTAAAAAATTAAGAAATAAAAGCCACATTGCCCTTCATGATTCTGAGGCATTTTGCTTCATTGTCAACAGTTTGGACACCTCTTTGAAGCTCTTTTTTTTTTTTCATTTCTGGGCCAGTCATAGTATTGTAACTCACATTTGTCATAGTAGAGCACATCTCAAGATGGGTCTCCATTTGCTCCTGCAACTGAGATGGATGAAAATGTTTTGCATGAAAACAAGGCACTTTTCCAAGGATGTCTTTAATAGTTTCTTTTTCTGGCCATTATTTTCCAAGAATTCAAGTTGACAAATGCATTGCAGTCATTGGAAATTCGTAATTTGAAGTAAAAAGTACCCTGAAAGAGGATTAAATCCTGGTAGTATGTGGAAAGCAATTCTGTTTTTTTAAATCCTTTTTCTACTAAAATGAAGAAGTCTGAAGAAGATGCTACAGGCTTTTACTTCTCTAGGAGTACTTCAAGTCTGGCCTGCATTGGCTATGGCCATTGGCCTTTGGTAGTATTATAAAAATACAAAGGAAAAGAAAAAGAACTCTTTACCAGTCTGTTGCTTACCAATTCTGCAGTCTTATTTTTCTCCAGGTATATGTATTTGGAAATTTTCAAAATGAAATCAGCACCTAATCCATCCATGAGTAATCTAACTTGTAGGAAATCGAGAACAAAAAGTATGCTTTTAGATAAATCCTAATTAATTGTAGATGCAAATGTCTTGGATGGATGTGGTCACACAATTCAATTACATGACTAATTAAATTGGAATTATAATGCCATATTTAAATAGATAAACATATACAAAAGTGCCTGCCCAGGAGTTTGCTTGCTGGAGACTGGGAATAGAATCATTTATTGGCTCTTTAGTGCCACCTGTTGAAAACCGAAAACTCATGCAAATGAATCTGTGCGCCAATTAGTCGCCCATTGAGAAGGGGAATGTCCACTTGCTTGGCTGGTGTGAAGGCCAAAACCTTCAGAAATTTAGCAGCTGGGGTGGAAGAATTTGAAACACGGTTGTCACCCTGGGAAGGACAGTGCAACATACCATTGGGGCTGCTGGGAGCAGGAGCCAAGCTCCTGGGATGTGTGGCACGTTCATAATGTCACATCCCTTCAAAAACTGGGCTGGTTCCCCTTCTGGCCAGTAAGCCATCACAGCACATCCCTCAAAATAGGCATCCTGGTTGCAGAAAGCTCTTCTCCCATGAGGGGTTCCATAGTAGTGCCTCTCTGCTATTCAGGAGCAAGATTGCTGCTGCCCTGGTGGTGCAGAGCTGTGCTGGAGCAGGCTGAGCCCTTGGAGCTTGTGTGCTGTGCCACACAAGGAGAGCTGTTCTGTGGGCAGCAGCAGCACCAAAGCCAATGTAAATTCCCCTGCCAGGGCATTCTGCTCAGCTGTGACAGCTCACTGCCCAAGCTGCTGGCATCACCTCTGAGGTCAACACAGCAGATCAGAGTAAAAAAGTCTTCCAGAAGTTCAGTTGTCAGAAAAATTATTTCTTGCCTGCTTTGCTCTTTTACTTTAAAAAGAGCATCCATTTTAGACTATATTTTGCCTTTGGATTTAATTTACGATCAAGTTCTATCAAAAATGTAATGTTCAGGTCTTAGGCCTGGGCTGTGCTTTTTATCTAATGTCACATGGTTTACCAAAGATGAAATAATGTAAAAATTCTTATTAAAGAATTAAAATCTATGTCTTATGCAAAACCACTCATTTCACCCTCTTACCTACAACTTGAAAGGATGCTCCACCAATTTAAAAACAAGAGGTTTGATGACAGCAAGCAAAGAAAAGGTAAATCACATGGCTGCTTTACAAACATTACATGTGGCACCATGGTTTAGCCAAATGGCACTTCAGGTGAGAAAGGAACACCATGGTGGAGAAGGACAAACCATGATGGAGATTTTAGCAAGTATTGAGGCAACCAGGATGGTGCAGGGAAGCCAGGGCAGTTTGTTCTGTGCTCCTCAGTCTCTCTCCAGCTCTGCAGGAACTTCCATCACGAAAAGATAGTGAGAGATTCAGGCCAATGTTTCCATTTCACTGTGGACTTCAAGTAGTTTTAAGGTGATAAAGCAAAATCACCATCTCAGTCTCTCTGCCTACAGCTCTGCTGTGCCTTAAAACATAATGTTTCATGCACACCATTATTTGGATGTCAAAGGAACAGAACCTGCTACCAGAGCTGGGCACAGGAAAGTCATCCCCTATTTTCAGAGAGCATATTTTCCAAAATCTAATGCAATGTGGAAAAAGGCCTCCAGAGATATTAAAAGCCAGCAGGGAGAATCTGGCAGGCACTGGCCCCACAGCTGCACACCCACCTATGGTAGGACCTGCATTCTTTTCCCCCAGGATACCCGTGGGGCGAGTTGACATGACCAGGCAGCTGAAGGACAACACCTAAATTCTGCCAGTGCCAGGTCAAAATGGGACCTTCTCCATGGGCTGTCTTCATTTCTCCACTTTATCTCATTCCCACTCATATTTGCTGCATTTCTCTGAACCAGTCTGCCCCAGAGGTTTAAGCTCAACACATGATTAAATCAAAGTACTACAGTTGTCTACAGTGTTTTCGACCTTTCTGGCTGACTTTCACTACCACTGACAGATTCAGCTGCCCAGATGTTTGTCCAGGTGTCACTTTCACAAAATTGCCAAAATAAGGGGTGTGTCCACCCATTTGGCTGGGCTTTCTAACATTTCTATGTAGGTATTTGAAAAGATAATAAAATACAGAAATCATCCCACCCAAATGAAAGCAAACCTTTGTCTGAAACATCAACTTTAAGATGATGAGCAACCTTAAGCACAATATTTTTGGCACAAAATACTTCCTGTTTCAATTTTAATCCTTTTTAAACATTACTCCATTCCAGTTAAACACCTGTTTTAGCCCTACAGAAGCTGATTCTATAGAATTATATTCAATACCTATTATTCTTCCAAGTGGGAAAGAATGTCACAGAGAAAAGTAGAATAGCTATTATGACAGTAGCACTTTATTATGGAGTAGTTTTTGGAGAGAAAAAAATGGTAAGTCAGTGGCTTTGACAGATAATTATGGACTCCTATTACACAGCAGAATATCATTAAAATTTACAATATGTAAAAAGTCTTTCACATTTCAAGTAATGTTATCTACTTCTTTTCAGTTAAATGAATTACCAATTTAATGAAGCAAAGTCCTTTTAAATGTGAAATATTCACTCTTTGATTTTCTGGCAACATTTATTTTAAAAATATTGTATATATTGTTTGCATGCATATTTGGTGCTTGAGGAGAAGTGTTTGGAAATGACTCCACTCAATCTTGTTAACCTTTGTGATGCAAAATGAGAAAAGATTTCACAGTAAAATGGTCAACAATCCTAATAATCTTCTTCTATATTAATATGGCTTGAAAATACTCATTAATTCAGGACTAAGCACAAATATACAACACATATAAGAGGTGCTTTGTTATTATTTTTAGTGCATTTACATTCTGGCATCAGCCTTACTCATCTAAGCTTGCTGAAGCGAGCAGCTTCAGCCACTTGGAAAAGGCTTGATTTGCAGAAATTGATGGACCACCTCCTTCAATCTACTACTCCTTTTTATAGAATTCTACTTTTAAGGAGTTTCAACTTGGATACCCAAAATCAATACTTACTTTTGAAATTGGAGGTCTTCAGCTTAGCTTCAAAGAATGAAAGAACAGGGGTCAGCTGGCTGTTTTGTGCTGTCTCAATTTCTGGGCTCCCAGAGAAGAAAATCTCAAGTTATTTTTGTAGCCTCATAAAGTGCAGACATTTATCAGTGCTAAAATGAACACCCTTGAGTGATATGTCCTATCTATTTACTCCCTGTAAATTAGTCTTGAAGAAACATATAATAACCTATCTCAGATCTTCATCACTCTCTTCATGGCACTATCAGCTTTCCCTGCATTCAGCAGGATTTTACCAATACACCCAGAATACAGAGGGTTGTCAAAAAAGATGAGATGGCACCTCCTCAGTATTGTCCTTGACATTTGCATTCATGTTAACTTGGGGTTTGTCAGCTGCTGAAGAATTGGGAACAGAAGAATGACAACAGCAAGGGGGTAAAGCAAAGTCTCATGCCAAAAATTCGGGAGTTCTGCCAGATTCAGACATAAATTGTTCCACCAAAGAACTAAATCAGGAGAAATTCTCTCTTTTCTCCAAACACAGCAGTTATTAAAAGGGATTACTCTGAGCTTGTTTCTGCTGCAGCAGCCCAGCTGGAGTGGATGTCAGCTCTAGCAAAGGGCAGGAGTATCTCCTGCAAGGCTTTGAGGGAGACACAAAGAGCTGGGGAGCAGTAGGTGAAGAACACATCATAGCACCAATTCCTCATCATTTACTGTTTTCCTGCCTTTCTACTTTCCCATTCCTTAAGGACATATCCAGGGAGTAGCAACTTGAAAGGTCACTTTGGATGCCATCTCAAAAGGGGATTATTATTGCATGCAGGGGATCCTGTGATCCCTGTCTGCAATTCAACATGATCCAGGACTGCAATCTATTCCACAACAGTGGGGTTACAGGGGTTACATAGCTTCCAGTCAAAGAAAAAGTCATTACTGAATTCTATCTTCATATACTATACACTAAAGGTACATCACATGTTAATGGAGTGAAAAGTCTGGGAAAAAGATGGAGCTACTGAATAACAGTAGCTCAGAGTAAGCAGGTGAATTTATTCATATTTCGTTTTGCAGGTAGTACATTTACCCTCTGCTAACTTGGACCACATCTACAAATGATGGTGATAAAAAAAACACTCCTATGTTTCAGTTGATACACATCAGAGAACTCCACTACCAAACCAAAAACCACACTCAAACACGTTCCTGGGAGAAAAGTAGGCTAAAGATATTGTCTCCAGACAGGGCCTGTTCATGTGGCTGGTGAAGATTGTTATCTTAGATTCAAAACTAGTAAGAATAACCTTTCCAGCTGCCTGAAAGAATATGAGTGTTCTTAAAAATATAGTAGCTATTGCTTATACACAGCTGTTATTTTCAAAGAAGTTATTGATCTGAGGAAGATAATTTTTTCAGTTGTTATTTTTTCCTAGTGGAACAAGTAACTTTATTAGAACAACGAAGCATAATGGCCAAGGAATAGCTTTATGTCAGAGTCATAACTATAATTGCAGTTGGAATTGCAGGGAACGTTCACCTGCAACTGTGTTTTCAAAATTATCCTTTTTTCAATGTAGAGCATAATAGAACTATGCCAAATATTTACCACTGGGATCCATTTTCCCACCAAAGAATTCTCTTCCCATTTATCTCTTCTCTAAAATTCCCTTCTACCAAACCTTTTTCATTGTGCATGGTAGAAACTGGCTGAATTCTTTGTGCTCTCTCTCCAGTGCTTGACAAGCTGCTAGGACAGGACAGTGACAGAGAAAAGCATATTCAGAGTCCCCAGTGTATGACTCTGCCTTCTTCTGAAGCAGACAATCCACTGACCTGTGTGAGCAACAGCAAATTACTAGGATTTCAACAACAACTTGCTTCAAGTATTTGCTCTAGATCACATTACCAACACAACATTCATTAAAATAAGCAGCTGTTTGTGTTAGTACATATGTTTTAGGATTCACATACAAAGGAGCTTCCCTTCTAAACAAGAGGGACTGGATTCCTGATGACAGCCCAGGTTAGGAGCACTGAGATGATGGCCTGAGATGAGGAGCAGCAACAGCTCAAACCTGATCTTGTGTTCACAGGACTTTTACAGCATCAGGGCTCTTTTGGCTGTTAGCAGAGTTAGGTGCAACCATGATCCTGTGGTTATCTACCATGAACCAGTGAAGATTTAGAATAATATCTTTCTCCTCTCCTGCCTGTTCTCTGCTTACAATTTTTTGTATTCCACCTATTTTCAAGGTGTCTGATTGAGACCTTTTACTCAGTGTGAGGGTTCATTCCAGGCTCTGGGATGATACAGCTTTCCTTTACCAGCCACTCTGCAACTACAGAGCTAGAAAAGGTCTGTAACTGCATCACTGAGGCCACCAAAAAAAAAAAATTAGAGGGAGAGAGGAGAACATAGAGAACATAGATCCTCAGAGAAGTGCCTTTATGTCTTTTTATTTCAGTGCATATTTGCTTGGCTGCTTGCAGACTTGCAGGATGAACAGCTTTGCTTTGGTCAAAACTCAGTTTGGAAGTGTCCACCATGAAACATTCCCTCCCAAATGAATTAAAATCTCAAAACAGGTTTGATTTTATGCAGAACCACTGGGGCATTATCACAGACCATACACATGAAGTCCCTCTTGGCAAAAGGTACATTCTGATTATTCCTTCTGGACCTTATTTTAGGCTCATCAATAGGACATTAAAACTCCAGGGGAACAGGACAGCAGCTCATCCCTGCAGCAGCAGCCAATTTGCCCAAAAAGCATATTAACTCAAAAGAGTTAATGGCATGACTTGCTGCAGCTTTTCCATGGAAAACTAACCTAGCAAACTTGGTGTTGTTTTATCTGCAGAGTGGGTGGAGCAGGGAGCACAGCTGAAACGTGAGCTCTGACAAAGGCAGACAAGAAAACCTTCCCAGACTCTCTCTGTTTGCTGCAAGGTTTTGCTTCATTAGCCTTGAAATGTTTCATTAACAGAATGCTTTGGGTATGCTATAAACAAACTGTGAGGGCCCTGGCATGCAACACCACCCTGTCAAAAATGAACGTGGTTTATTGCCTTTTGTAAAATATTTAGAGAGAGAACGACAAAATTAAGCAATGGTCAGATCTAAACAAAAAAGTAACAACATGGTAAAAAGTACCTAAAAATTCATTTGTTCACTTATTGTTCTCACAGTGCTATAGTTTTATTTCTGACTGAGAAGTGGAGTTCTCTCTGCCTTTTTTGTCCTTTTTCCAAATTTTTTTTTTTTTTTTAATAGCTAAATATATACTGGTTCATTTAAGTAAATAATGAAAATTATTTAAGGATAAAACTTCTTTCTTCATTTGACTGAATTAGTTCTTGCCCATCCATGGTCTTGTATGCAAAGGTCAAATATTGCAATTTTTTTTCTGGCAAAGCTTTCAGTGAAGGCAGCCATCTTTTTTTTTTTTTTTTGGGTGGTACATGAGCACAACCTCCAGCAAACCATCAAAAGCAGGTGGAGCTTTGCCAGAAAAAAAACTTTGTAAGGACAGATTTTTTTGGATCAAGTAAACAGAAAGAAAAATATATAAACAAACTAACAAACAAAAAACAAACAAAACCCCCTGATCTGATTCATAGCTTAGATTTTGAATTCAGTCTTCTCTGAGTTTAGAGAAAATTTTGCCCCTTATTCCAGGCTTTATGATACTTGCTCATATATTTTGACAACAAATTTTCATGGCTCAGAGCAATGAAGAAGCCAAAAATGTTCTAATACAATGAAGCCCAGTGTTCTCCTTGAAGTACTTGAGCCCATGAAAATAGGCAATTTTTCTGAGTCTCTTTAGTTGCATACAGCAATTAAGTTAATAATAAGTTACCATGCAAACAAGATCTTCTGAAAGAAATTTAATAATATTTTGGAAATGTGTCACTCTCTATTGGGAATGGTTTTTAATGGTTTGAGTGAAATGATAGAGCCTAAACAGATAATCCTGTATATTAGCCTTAAAATATGTTGGAGCAGAGGGCATAAATCCAAGGAATTCCTAAATTACCTTTGGTGACTCAGCTGGGACTAGATCCTTTGTAGAATTTAAGTTTTTAGCTCCTTTTTCTATACAAAAGCATGAGAGTACCAGCAGTGCTAGGGCAGCTAAGGAAGGCTGAACATAGATTGAGCTGAATGAATTCATCTGTATTTTTCACAGACACAAGTCTCCCTGTCAGGTTCAGTGCTGTGGATTCTTAGTGCCTCCAGAAACCCCCACTGGTGCCCCATTCCAGTGAGACAAACAGCAGCTCTTGCCTTCCAGGATGTGTGAGCATTTCTCAGGGTGGATATCTGTGACTCAGATGTACCTTTCCCCAGCTGGAAAAGCCTAAAGTGCTGGGGGTCACAGCAAGTACCATGAGAAACAGCAATAATCCTGTGAATCTTCCATTCAGTTGAATTTCCAATGATGTCAGCAATAATTTTGGGTACAGAACTGAGTCTTTTCTTATGAACATTCTTTTTTTTCCAGGAATTAACCTGTATTTTACCTAATCATACAATTTTTGCTAGGGGTAACTTCTGTTTCAGAAAACTTCAGAAGAAAGAGGAGTGGGATAGGGGAGGGGGAAAGACAGGGGGATTTTGGCCCTAAGTTTTTGCTAAGTAAGTCACCATGTAGCACTTTATTTGCATATCTAGCATTTAAAGGGTTACACGTGTAATTATTTAACGTAACTCCAAATAAGCTGTTTGATTTTCTTTCATCATGAGCCAAACATTAGGCTTCGAAAGGAATTCCTTTAAACTTCAATAATATAAAGGCACGTGGCAATGTGAAAGTTACAACTCCAGCTTAAATGAGTCAGACATAAAAGTATTCATGACTGATATTCTCTGAATATACCAGCTTCAGACACTTTAAAGTCTAGTTCTGCTGTACAAGGATAGGTACAGGAGTGTCAGCCTTTGCACATCTGCAGAAATCTTACTTTCAAGCAGAGTCCAGTCCCTAAACCTTATTTTTTTTCAGCTTTAAGAAGAAAACTCCAGCATAACAAGCCACACCAGGCCGTCAGCACCTGAAGCAAGTAAAAGCAATTCCTTTATGAACTTCCCACCAGTTATTTGTTTTGTGAGGCTCATGGAGCAAAAGAATAAAAAAAGCTAGTGAAAAAACAGTGAAAAGAGTTGCACATGAAAGAGAGAAAGAAATGAACTGAATGTTGTTTTTTCTTGATGAAATAACAGATTTGATCTTAGGCTTTTTACAAACTCCAGCACAGGTGATCATCATTTGTTCTGTCAAAAGCATTTTCAGTGACACAACCAGAACAATGTGGCTGTGATTACAAGGATCAGCATGGATTGAAAGATACTCAGGGCATTTACCAAAGGGATATTTATAGCAGCACTAAAGATATTCGTTTTTTTAAAAAAACTCACAAATTCGAGGAGCAGAAGGTTTGAAATCAGGGTTGCTCCATTTGATTTTGCCTTTGCCATGCTAACCTGCACAGCCATGTCCTCTTGCAAATGAAAGCTGAACACTCCAGTCGAAATGTTATTGTCATAAAGTCAAATCCAAATGCTGAAGAGGAAAATTGAGATAGTTTTCATTGTGAACTTTGATGTGAAGCATCACAGCTTTTGGAGGACAGCCATACCTTTGATCTTGTTGAAATTGTGAGGAATCAACCACCTTGAATCCAAATCGTTCAGCAGGTGATTTATAATGTTATAATAGGACTGAAAGGATTTTTCAAAAAGTCATGTAACCAGCAAATGAAAAAACAGAAATGACAAAGATTTAACAGAAATTCAAGCAATTCTGGTAGCAGGCAATGTAAAGTTCACAGCATACTCTCTATTTTCTGGCAGAAACTCTGAGACATCCAAGCTTCTAAATTAGCCTGCCTGAGTTCTAACAGCACTGAGATGGATAAATGCAGTTTGGGTGCCTCAGCCCTGCAGACAGCCACAGGGCTCGGATTCTGCAATGAGAGGAGGAGGCAGAGCCTAAGGGCAGGAGCATCTCCTGATGGCAGACTGGCTCCCCAAAGCCTGTCTTCATCAGGAGGGAGTGGAGAACAGCTGCCAGGCAAAGGCTGCCAACTTTAATTCTCTCCATTAGTGGATCATTATCAAACGAGAGGGTTAAGGAGAGCGGGGATTGCCTTTACTGTAAAGGGCTGCCCTGGGCACACCCAGGCTGCCTTCCCTGAAGGGTCAGGAATATTCCACGGGCAGCAGAGCTGCTGCAAACCTGCTGGCATGGCCACTGCCAGACGTGGGGAGTTCCCTCCAGGACACACCCTTGGTCTGGGACAGGGCAGAGAGAAGGGTCTGGGGCAGGACATCTCCCACGGGCAGTGCCTGGTGCCCTGCCTGGGCTGTGCCCATGCACCCTCACCCAGCACATCCATCAAATTCACCTCACTTACAGCTTGTCAGGGCCTCCCCAAATAGCTGCATTTTGCTTTTGTTAAATCAGCTGGTCCCAAAGCACATTATTTTCCCTGAGAAGGCTGTAGTAGGGGTGATCACAATACCAGAAAATACCAAACAAGGTAGATTTCATCTGCTCTCCCTCCCCCTTAGGATTCTAAATCTTTGGCCTGTCAGTGATTCCTCCTATATGAAGAGAGACAAAACTTTAGATTTGAGATATTTTATTTTAATGATGTTAAATGAAATTAATTACTCAACAGCATTTCTACATTGATGTAAGTACAGAACTCTGTGAAAAACTGTGTTTGAGTTGTGTGGTCAAACTAGACACATAAAACCATAGACCATTACACTAATCTAGGAGAGAGAAAAGACTCTTGTTATACTTTTCTTGAACAATTAAAAAAACATCTTCCTTAAAACCATAAGCAATACCCATAATGAATTTTTATTTAATGTAGAGTTGAATCATGCTCTTGAATTTTATTCTTTTTGCAGTCAGAATTATTCACTTTGTTCAACCAAAAGGCCATTATTTCATTTTGTGGATACAAGACAAAACTTTATTTTCTGGATATAAGACAAAAATTACTTACCTCTATTTAGAACATCAGCTCCTTAAAAGCATATGTATAGTGGATTGTGTTGTGTCTTCACAGTTTTAACTTGAACTTGAACACTATGTCTTGAATTTCCTTATGACTATTTGTTTCTTGTACTTTGAGATTTGTTATTTTTCTTGAGAACATGATAGTTTAAGTTTCAAAGTTTTGTGATGGTCTGTTTGGATAAAATTACTTCCTGTAGCCTACAGCAAACAGTTTTTTATGTCATGAGTTTTTTGTTTTGTTTTTTTTTTGTTTTTTTTTTTTGGTTTTTTTTTGTTTTTTTTTCTTGTAGATTTTTAGGATACAGGTAAAATGTAGCAGCACAAAATTTCCCAGTGCTTTGAGATTCTCCTGCCATAAATCTTCCTGCTGAAATACATGCTAGACATGTCTTAAGAGAAATCATATACAAGAACATGACTTGATCAGCATCCCAGTGAGATACAGGATATTTTTCAGCTAGGGAGTTAATGGATGATGATACTATATTTGGCCAGTAAAAATAATGACACACTTTCCCCTGGTCTACAAGAACTACTCCCACATTGATTTTAACTTAATATCTCCCTCATTAGGAACCTGCACAGAAGTTTGGCAGAAATACCCAAGACACTTATTGTATCATTGGCTGGTAATAATAGATATTGCTTTTATTTTATTTATTTTTTTTTTTCTGAGAATGTACAGGCTAATCATAAAAAGGATAGCCCTGAAACAAAAGCTTTTTACAAAATACAGATTTTTATCAACTCCATGACTGTTGAGGTTTAATATTTTATGGAGCTAAATAAAACTCGGACTTCTCCACTTTCCCATTGTGGGATGCAATAAAAGCTTGAGAGGCTGATTTGCTGTGCTGCTGAACAACATCCATTACACACCAAGTGCCCTTCACTTCACAGTGGACTCTGCCTCTGATATGATCACACTCCCAAAGCCCAGGTAACCTGATATACAACTTCAGAATGGAAAAGCCCATGGCAATAGCTGGGGAGAGGCTCTTCTGCAGCCCTACAGTGGTTGAAGAAGTAGATCCTCAGCTCACCAGCTAAAATACCATAAAAAGCACTCCTTTTTTCTCCTTAAATTGAGCCAAGTATTCAAATATAATTCTACTTAACAGAGCATCTGCTTTAATTCCACTGTAGTCTGGAGGGTGTATGTGCTGTCTTGAGCCCTGGACACGACAGCACCAACACCCAGGTGCTGTGAGCCCCTCTGAAGGGACAATGAAAGGGTCACCAGGCTCAAACCCCATCTGGGAGACTGAGAGGACACCCAGCCAATTGCTCCTGCAGCTAAAAAAGCCACCAAACTATTTAATGGTGACACAATTGAGAGTAATAACTTGACTAATAACTCATTGCCTGATTGTTATTTTTAAGTGCACTCGTGAAAATTAAAGCTCTGGGTCTGCGGCATGAAACCATTATCTGTACAACAGCTCACAGAGAGGGTTATCTAATAACATGAGAAATCTATTAGACTCGGTGGAAGCAAGAACTAAAGGAAATAAATCATGCAATAATGGTAAATCAGATCTCTAATTATGGCCCCACACAGGAGGCTGGAGGAGAAATATGTCCCTAGAACTACTACGTGGTATTTCTCGTCCTCTCTCTTGTTTTAGAAGCATTCAATCATATCCTCCTGCCTAAATTCCATCAATCCCACAGTAATTTCTGAACAGAACTGGTATGCTTGTGAAGAAGATGACTAGCAATCACCAGAGTAAGTCTTTTTCTAAACTGCTCACAGACCAGGATCCTCAAAATTTTTCTCTGGTATTGGTGCTGGAAACGCCAGCACTAAACACATGTGGGGTCGGAGGAGCTTCAAATCCTGTGCAATTCCTTTATAACCAGCTAATTCTGCCTGTGCTGGGGACAAGCAGTGCAGGTGTCTGGTTCCCCTGGAATGTGAGCAGTGGTCTGGCCTGGGACCCCAAAGACAGCAATGACTGGGAGCAGATCCACGTGGAGCTACAGCTCATCTCACCTCCTCTCAGTTCAGAAGCAATGGGGGAAACCAGTCAGTGGCAGTGGGACCCCAGAGAAGGGTATTTAATTTAATTTCACTTCTCCACTGCTCTGATGTGAGACCTCTGCAAAGCCACTCCTTCCCCCAATTTGGAGGGTTTTGCCAGATCAAGTGTGAAAGTGGGTTGGTCTGAGCAGGAGGGGTTCTAGTCCTGCTTAGCACTCCTCATGTGGCCATGGGGTGCAGCAGTGCCCCTGAGCAGCCAATTCCACCACCCCTCCTTCCCATCCCACCCCACAGGCAGCTGGAAGGTGTGGGACCTCTTTCCAAGCACCTGGAACTCCAAGGGCTCCCTGCTCTGTGGTGCCCTGTCTGCACACTGCCCAGGCTGGCTGGGTGCTCCTGCCAGTCATATCAAGCACTGCTGAAGAAACAGTCCCACAGCATCTCTTAATTATTGGAACTGAGGACAATGTGTACTTGGGAATTGTCCTAGTTGGAAAAACTTCACTCCAACCGGATGTGCTCAAAAGTGGACCTGACTCAGTAGAAATGATGCATAAAAATCATTGCAACCATCTAGATAAAAGTAAATAAGCCACAGAGTGGCATAAATAACAGTGCTGAAAACATCATCAGAATTTTAATTTTAGCTCAAAAAAATTCCTGTTGAGAACACAATTTATCAGGAAGTCGTGATGCCCTTTCCTTTATCTTAACCACTTTTGCATGCACAACTGTTTTGTTGGCCACTCACTTTGGGCCAAATCCTGTTCTAATTTCTTTCCTTGGTAATCAGCATTTTTGGCTGAAAGGAGGCTGCTCTGCAGCACTGTGGTTTTCCACTTGGAGGTCTGTTCTGAGGTCTGTCCTTTTGCAGAGCTGTTCTCAGGTGGCTTCTTCCACCTGGGTGAAAGGAGAGCAGTGACACAGTGGGGGCACTGCAGAGAGGAAGGGCCATTCCCCCTCTTTGCCCTCATGTGGGAAGCAGAGCTAGCAAATGTTGTTTTAAGCTGTGTCTGTATGGCTAAAGAAGTGTTGAAATTAATTCTAAATAAAGCAGGCCTGAGGCCAAATGACCTGGTCAAATCCCTGCCACACTATACTTGGTCCTGGGTTTATTCTGGACCATGTTGTGCTGCCAACATGGAAAATTAAGACAGAACCATCATCCTTTATGTCTTCTTCTGTAGTTCCACAATTTTGAAATGCTGTGAGAGCTGTGTCACTGCCCATCAGAGTGGTGTTTTCATAGCATGAGGTCTTTGTTAAGAATTGTTTTCATCACATAATGGCACATGAGTATGCATTTAAGGGTCTAGAGATCTTCCTGGGACAGTGCTGGAGTACTGTGTAAGGTGAAGGAAGTCAGAAAGTTTCCTTTCTCACTCTTCCTGCCTCTTGGGAGCAGCCATGGGCACATGTCATTCCTTGGTGGGCACTGGGATGTGTCCAGTGTGGTGCCAATGAGCAATGAAACCGTGGATAAAGGAGATCCACTTCCCTGAGCCTGAGCCCCAGCCTTGCTTCCTCTGCAAACATAAACATATCTGGGGAGGTAAAGCTGTCATTAGGGACAAGCTGAGGCCCTTTTTCACCCACAGAAGAGATGAGCAGTCACCCAACACCCCAAATAACATGTTCAGGGTGATAATGACATCTCAGAAAGGGGTTGCATCCCTATTTCCAGTGAAACAGTTGTACCTCCAAGGAAATAACAGCAAAAAGGTGCCTTTTGAAAGATGAATTTTATTTTATCTGATGTGCATTTTAATGAGAAAATTATATATATATATATAACTTTACATTGTTTCCTTGAAGCGAGGCAAATTTAGCTATATTTTTGCAGAATATATCTGAAAATGGGGAAAAATACTCTCTAATGGAAACCTTTTCCATTTACAGAGGAATGAAACAGAATAAACTCCACATTTCCACACTCACATATTACTGTAGACATAAAAATATTCCTGTGGGATCACACAGTCAGAAATCACCTACTCAAGGGGATATGAATGATGACTTCAATAGAAGATGGACATAAATTTTAATTAGTTGGTTATTTGATCTTGTGTTGTTAGTGATGGAGGATCTCAGAAGGGAATTAAGTATGCTTAAGACTGAAATTGCTTAGAACCAAAACACTCTGCAAGGTAAGTTAGATACCACTAAATTAAAAGAAACTTTGCACCTATTAGAGATACAATAAAATAAAAATGGCAATTACAACTAAGCAATCAAAAATGCAATTGAGATCAAACCAGCTATGGGGATAACTAAATTTATCCTTGACTTAATCAGACTTGTTAAGTATTTCCAGCCGATTTGAGAAAAAATATTAACATTCATGGGAACATTTTCTCTTGGAAGATACAATTGAGGAATAGAAAAACTAGGTCCAGGAGGGGTTTTTTTTGCTTTAATGTGCTTTTTCATTGAATTTCTCCTTCTATTTATGTATCCTAAGCAAACCATCTCTTGCAACTTTTATACACTTTGCTTGCTCTCTCCAGAATTCCAGTCTATGTGTTAGCTTATGTCAGGAATGCCTCTAAAGTTGTCACAGCTTTAAAAAAAAAAAAAAATAAATAAAAAAAAAAAAATTATTTATTCTTTTACAGTTTTGCAGTCAATAAAATTGTGCAGGTGCAGGTTAATATGAGGCTGGGCAGTAGAGCTGCAGGCTGCCCTGGGAAGGGAAGCAGAGCAAGCAGAGATGCTCCAGCCAGAGATCCCCCAATTGCTGGGACGCTGCTGGCGAGAGCGTGGCACAGTTTTGACCTCTGCCAAGTGTCTCATTTTTCCCTGACAAGGTCTGGGCACGGCTCAGGGCTGCTGCAGATGGAGGACACTGCCAGGAAGCAGCAGGGGACAAGGCTTCTCTTCTGGGGGACGATGGAAATGGAGCCGTGGGGTTTGAGCCAGGCCAGGCTGTGCCAAAGGAGCTCCCACGTGTTCATACTGCATGTCCAGCTTCACACACAAGTGTTTAGGCTGCCTTAGCAGCAGGTAGTGAAATCAATCAGTCCTGACCAGTGCTAGCACCCACTTTACTCATATTCTTGCTTTTCAGTGTTAGAAAATTGCCACATTCGACATTACAAAAACTTCAGCTCCCCGAAATTTCTGTGCCATTGACAGCTACACCTTGGGCCTCTTGATAGTGGTCAAGTCCATATTATATAGGTGGATTTTTAATGATGGAAAACTGTTTATTTTTCTCATCAATTCAATGACAAAAATTTTCTGAAGCCTGGGGTGAAAATTTGTACATAACTGAATCATCAGATAAAGCTCATGAATGCTCTGCAATGTCAAAGAAACAAATTAATGAGCCAGAATCAGAAAGGACTAACACAGTCACTTTAATTAAGGAGTAGAGATTTCTTTGTAATTATTTTCATCCTTACATATATTTTCCTATTTTTGTTCAGGGGGAAAAATGAAATCATCTTTTCTAATCTACTTGTCACTGACCTTGCATTTTTCATCTTTTTTGCTCCGTCTTACAGATCTCAGACCACTCAACATGCAAGACCATCACAGTTTGTTGACATGCTTCTCCTGTGATCCCATATGACCTTCTTCTCTGGCAGGGTGTCTGTCTGAAACTGTTTGCACAATCTAATCCTCCTTTAAATATAATTTCTATTATAGAAACAAAATGGGCCAGTCCTCTTTTCTAATAAATAACCCCAAATCCAAATGCAAAAACATGAACAACAAGAAAAAGATTCCTGTTAAATCTGAGTACCTAACACCTTTCATCAATTCTTCAGCAGTATAGTATCAATTTACATCTTGATCCTACATGTTTGAAGCTTAAATACATGACAGTTCATACCTAAATTAACATTTTCTCCCCTGTTTTCATTATTACAATTTGCTAATAATCTGACTGCTCCATTGCCTGAGGAGGGAAGAACTGACCTCTCTTCACTGGGGGAGAAAGGAGCCATTATTACAATGTCTGTTATATTTCTTATATTGCTATTATCTTCTTGTTTAAAGAGAAGTAAGTTTCTATCGACTGCAGATTTGGGCACTTGCTCGAAAATAGAGTAAAGAATTAGAAAATTGATGGCCCTATATGTATTCCTGCACATACAAGAATGTATGCACAACAGTAATAATAATATGGAGGAAATGCAGTAAAGGAGCAGGAAAACAAAATGTCTTACTAAGCTTTATATTTAAAAATAACTATAACTTCACAATTATAATTTGGTAAGCAAAATGTGAGTCCCTGACAAATAGCAAAACAACTCTTAACACAGAAAAATATGACCATATAGAGGGAATAATAATAAGAAAAAATTAATAGAATAGTAAATAAGCCCAAATTTATCTATAGCTATTTAAAACAGAAAACCACATCATAGGAACTGGAAAGAAAACTTTATTCAAACTACTCATTAATGGCTGATTGGATTTTTAAATATCCTGAATTTCTTCACAAACTAAAAACTTGCAGAAGAACCTCCAGTATGTACTTATACATGGATTGAAATCATATGCCCAAATAATTACTTCACAGTTTGGGAGTGAAGGGAGTTCTGCCCAAAGAGCTGTTAACAACTTCAATCAAAATCACTGTGACAGCCCTAAGATTGATTTTAAGAACAAATACAGACAAATGCATGCACACAGCTGTATTTAAGCCTAACTTTGAGGAATCCAGCTTGGAGGATTTGTGCAGAGTAGTTAGGACATAGGTCATTAAGGTCTTATCTAAAAGATAATCTCCCTAAAAAATTATGGAAACCTATTGCTCCAGTCACCCAGCACTGGACAAGGTATTGAAGAACATGCTTCAGGAGTAATCCTCTACTGGCAGGGGAAGAGATTAAATGGGCCAATAGCTTTTTCCATCTTTAGTTGTTATGATTGCACTGTAATCCGACTAGTGCCACTTGCCTGAAGAGGGGAAGAAGACCTCAACCTTGGGGGTAGGGAAAGACACAATATTTCATTGTGTACAATATTTCAGAAGCTATTCTTCCCAGAGAGCTCCTCTCAGATTAGTGTTGTTGGGAAAGGTTTATCATTTGCATTCCCATTTCTGCAGTCAATCCAAGTAATATGATTGTGGCATTAAACTTATCCTACAAAAGGTATTTGTTTAAGACATTTCTTTTCCATTATTACTCACACAATGAATGTATGCACTAGGTTTCTAGAAGTCTGCACCAAAAACAACTTTTAAGCCCAGAATCACATTTCCTTCTCCATCGGCCTTAATTCCTCTATTGAAACTTTTTGCTGACTAGTTGAAAGGGGCCGTTCACTCACTTTGCAAAACCCAATATGCGATTTATTCCCACATTTCAAAGGAAGAATGGGAAGCTTTTAAATCTCTACAAAGGAACCGAGTAATACTGATCAAGCCCATCTGACAAGGGGACAGATGTAGGGTGATGAGTGAATTCTATAAGATGCTTTAAGATTTGGATCAATAAAGACAAGTGTCTTCCAGGAGTAGCAATTTGATTTTCTCCCCAGCACAGCTCACTTGTCTGTGTAGAAGTGCCACAGTTCCTCCTTCAGTGTTCAAGAAGCACCAGATCCATCTCAGCAAGATGGATGTGTTCCAGAGCTAAAGCACACAGCAAAAAGTCCTGCACTGCAGCTTATTACAGCCTCTAACTCCAAAATCCTGAGGAGCAAACTTATTTGATATGCTTTCTTATCCAGGAAAGGGTTCCTGTGCTGTTCCCAGCCTGAAACTCTTTATCAGCTTAATCTATGTACTATTCATTGTGCCCCAAACTTTCTCAAGTTCTCACTGTTGTGTCATGCACAGAATTTTTAACAATAATTTCTAAAAAATACCCCCTCAGCTCCTCACCACATCACATGGTACTTCCAGTCACCCAGCATCTATCTATCTATCTATTAGCAGCATCTATCGTGCTTTCATCTTCCTGCAGAGCCATACTCTGATCCTTCTGTTATAGCTGAAGGATCTAACTTGGCACTGTTTTGACAATGAATTTTACACAAAATTTCCTATGAGATTCATCCCATTAAAAGTGGGCAGGTTGCAATGGCCTGCTGGGTCCCTGATCTGCTATCAAAGCTGGTGCATCCCTGAGCATCCCTGGTCTTGTTTTGCCTTCATTAAGGCTCTGATCAGAGTAGAAATCCACCCACAAAAGGGAGAATAAATATATTGGATCCCACAGGAAAAATGTGAGATCCAGCTCTGTTAACATCTAAAATCCAGGTCATCATTACAGTTGCACCATAAATAGCCATTCTTACAGGTGCAAAATGGGTGTAAAGGGGCAATCTGGGAGTCAGCAGTACTCTACCAATATAGGTCTGGTCACAGATTTTTAAATAGTTGCAACCACTAGAGAGTTGAAGTACACAAGCAGCAAGACAAAAATTAGTTTAGTAGTTATTTGTACCCAATACAGAAGCGCCTTGCAAGAGCGTACAAAAAAGTAGCTGAATACTTTGTTTGTTACCATTTGGGTAAAGACAGTTACCACATTTTCACAAAACACAGAATTTACCATCGCTTTCCTTGAGGAAAAAATGTCTCTTCTGACTTTTCTGCTCCAAAAAACAATAGGGAGGTTATGAAGCTATGCTATCATTACTTTTGGGGACATACAGGTAATTATTGCAACAAGATTTTTGAGGAGGGTTTCTGTGTATACTTTAGGACTTAGAACTTCTGTAGTCATTTTATTACATAAAACTTTTCTGCTGTATTTGCCTTTTTAAAGACTGAATCAATTATTTCAAAATGTCCCAGTTCTCCACTGGAAGCTGTGCAAATGACAAAACCTCACCAGCTTCCCTTTGCACAAATATAAACAACCTCTCAATAAAAAACTGCCCCTTGCTCTCTTAAACAATAAAGGCTCTCCTTTTTTCCACAACCTTATTTTTATTATTTCAGTTATTTTACTGGAACAATTGTGGTGCAGACCTGTAGTTTTGGAGGGTAATGTAAACTATTTTCTCCAGTGAGCTCTGATATCTGTGCCCAAGAAAGGGAAGAAGCATTCTGCCATGTCAGACTTGCCTTGCATGAAGTTGCCTCCTCCTCCAAGGAGTCCAGTGTGTTTTGATGAAGGGTTGTCCTGAAGAATCTCTTTCCATTTTGTCCTATTCAGCTGAAACAAGTAGAAACAAAATAGGGAAGTTAACCCTAGAAACAGGAGAAATTAGGGTGTTTTTTCTATAAATTTCAATGACTTCTGGAAAAGCAACTATAAACATGAAGGGAAGGGGTAGTTATTTTGTTTTGTTTTGTTTGCTTACCTTCCTCCAAGCATGCTAAGGGGAAAAAAAAAAAAAGATAGGCAGACAGAAAGATGCAGATGGAGATACAGAATGTACCCATTAAGTATCTGCAAGGAATGCTTGATCAGCCTGCTCGGCGGCTGCCGAGTTGTGCATTTGAGGGCATTAGATTCCCAAGAGCAGGAATCTATAGAGGATTCCTACCTTTGGAAAAGAACAAAAACACAGAATAAAAGCCTTAATCTTATAACCCCCAATCTAGCCAACTAAATCCCCAATTAGCAATTCAAACAGATTAATATAGTCCTTCCCTCCATTAAGCATACCCGACATCATGTGGTTGTGTATTTTGAAGTTACATTTTTCTTGTGTGCAGCTCTTTTTCTCACCAAAGTTGACAATTCCTTTCAGACCATCCTACTTTTCCCCAGACTGGGAAGGGACTCTTTTTTGCTTTTCTTTTTCCCTCTTTTTATTTTGCTTTTAAGTGCAGTCAGTCTCGTTGATGCAGTCTGGCAGAATCTCTTAAATTAATGCTTTCTTTTATTGAACATGTCTCCAGATGTCTGTCCACCTTGCTGTTTCCATACTGCAGGCTGCTTGCAGTGCTCCCTCGGAGAGCAGAGGGTGGAAATGGCACACTTCTCTGGCTTGCTCGAGAATTCACTCTTATTCCCATCAAACTCAGGAGTGCTGTAACTTTAATGACTATTTCTGCTCTTGACTGAGGAGAAACCAAGCACAGGGCTGTCCCAGCTGGGAAGAAGCACTGCTAATGCCTCCCTGAGAAAGGCACTTTGGATCTTTCCCAGATTTCAGACAGTAAGCCAGTGCCAAATGCCTTCAGACATACCAAGACCATGTTTCTAGAAAATATGAATTACCTGTGACCACTAGAGGTGGCCAGCAGTATGTTGACTGACCCTATAAACTATTTCCCCCATTTTTGTAACCCCATTGGGCTAGGTGCAGCAGAGAACCATGTATGTCCCTGGTCCTCTCCCATCCTTCACTCCCCTGCAGTAAAACGGTGGAAACATTTTTACCCTTCTCTACCCTGCAATTTCATCCTTCCCATACAGTATCTAGTTTTAAACAAAGGTAAGGAAAAGCTGACCATTTCCTCTCATGTTTTGTTAAGGAGACCATTTTAAAACCTCTTTTTCCATCACCTGGAGTGGATTGCCAGAAGGGAGGCTTTGGGAGGAAAGTGAATCTTGCAGCAGAGCATGTCTGTGGCTTCCCACAACTAACCAGCTGTTCGACCATGGAACTGGGAACACTGAGGCTTATTCCTGCCCTACTGGCTTTCTTTGCACACAATAACCCTCAGGAAGGGTGAAGGTGCACAGGTTTTTTGTCTTCTACATAGAACAGAAAGGTTTAAAACTTATAAAAATGTAATTGCTGACCATGTTTCTCTCACAGTGGGCCCTGAAAAGAAAATCCAACATGGCTTTGAAGTAAACACAGGCAGCTTGTATTTCTCAGTTCTTATCTTTGACTCTTTGAAAATTAATTGTGAAACTTGTAAAAAAGTTTAATAAAATAAATGCAGGCATGAGTACATGGAGATTATTATAATGATCATTATTCTGCATATATCCAATCCATTCTGCATATTCCCAATCACCAGCAGCATTTCACAAATACTTTGCTGCCCTGCATTTTGCATATACAGGTGTGCTTACACCTTATATAGACAACAATAGGGGCCAGTCTGACATGTGAAGCATAAGAGGAATAACAAATGCATGTCTGCTTTGCTTGTCTACCAGGTGGAACAAAACTTCCCTAAACATTTTGGATCAAAGGCACTTTCCATCAAACAAATTTTTGTCTGTATTTTAAAAGTTTGACTTGACTTTTTTCTAGGTTAAGTTTGCTTTAGGGTTTTATTCCTTTTTACTGAGAGTTTAAAAATCTAATAGACAAAATTATTTTGCTTTAGACAAATAATAAATATTTTAAGTATTTATGAGAAAAAAAATATTAGTTTTGTCAGTTCTTGCCTTAAGCTTGAAAATATTTATCAAATAAGGAACCTGTTCTTCTTGAATTTACTTGGAAGCTTTGCTACCACATTTCAGAATCCCCCATATTTAGATTTTTGCTTTGTGTGTCACAGTCACTGGTGACTTTCTAAAATCTTACTCTGTTGGAATCAGTAGTTAGTTCCAAAATACCTATTTTCTCATTCTATAAAAGTCTTTATCCCTTAAGACTTAAGGATTAAGATGTGACACGATCAGAATCTACTTCACACACTTTGCAACTATTCAGCAAATAAAATTACCTGAATGGATTCTTGTTACATTTAAATCTTACAATTTATTGATAGCTTCACAGATTCTCAGCATTTTATGTTGGTCACACTGAAGTATCAAGAACATTTTTTATTGGAAGTGTTTGTATGGCTATAACAGATGGAAACATGAAGATGTGCACTTAAGAGAGAGTTTCTGCCCAGAAAGCCATCCAGTGAACAAAGCAGGTGGAAGTGGACAGCAAAACAAGATGCAAGGATTCCACCTTTGATGGAATCCAGGTCACAGCAGCTCCTGGCCAGTCAGGCTCTCCCACTCTTCCTTCTGAGGGATGGATCACAAGCTCAAACTCCTGCAGGGTGAAGAGCCCTGGGTCTGCAGCCCCTGTGCACGGGGAGCAGGATCACCCAGGGCAGACGGGTGCACGCTGGCCCTGGGGGCACGGGCTGGGGGAGAGGGGAACTGAGTGGGGATTTCCAGCACTGAGCTGCAGACAACAGGCAAGAAGCAGGAAATTCTGGCTGAGCCAAGCCCCGTGGCATGACTCCCAGAAAAGGAGTCAATATCGCAGGGATCTGGAGGCATCAGAGGTGCTTTTCAACAGCTGGAGCTCCCCACTTTGCTGTCTGTGAGGCTGCACAGTAGCAGAGATGGGAGCAAATTATCTGCTGGATATCCCAAATCCATGCAGGTTGGCCAGGGGTTAGTGCAGACAGCCAGAGTTACTGGGCAGACAGGATGATTTTTATTGGAAGTGAAACACTTGCACAGAAGTCAAGCTGCCAGGCTAAGCTGGCTGTGGGCAGAGAACCACATGCTGCACTGATACAGCCCATGAGTCATGGGCAGCACTTCACCAATAGCAGAACAGGTCCTTTTTTAATGACTCCATTAATAGGCTTCTTGCAAGATCAGACACACAGGCTTCTTCTTGCTCAGCCTACTTGTGCTCTGTGCAGGAGCATTCTCCTTATGCCCAGTGAGCTCTTAATTTGCAGTCAAGTTAAAACCTGATCTGGTTCCTTCCACTATCAAAAAATAGCAATGTCCTCTGAATTCCTTGTTGCACAGGAGAGCCAAACCTCACCCAGATGCTGGCAGTTGCTCATTTTTGACAGCTAGTGGCTTGCAGCAAGCATGCTTTGCTACCATGAGGATCTAGGTTAGGTCCAATCCTGCAAACACCTAATACCAGACAAAGTCCTTACTCACAGAAGTCAACAGGCATAACTCATTGGAGGAAATGCTACTTCTGTCAGTGCTTTGCAAAACTTTTTGCTCAGATACTCAAATAAAATTGCAGGCATTCTTGTTTAAGAATGAATTTGAGGCTGTTTCGGTCTGGTTTATTTGTCGTGCCAAATACAGATGAATTTATCAAGGACTAAATTCTTTCTTCCTGAGATGTTTATATTCTTCTGATGCCACCTTTCAGTACAACCCACCATAACCTTCTTCACAAACACGATAATAGTGTCAACACAGTCTTCATTTGCAGTAGCAAAAGTTAGAAACTTGTGACTTACAATTTAATGAAAAAGTATTTTAATAAATTCTTGTATAAAGAGGGAAACAGTGCTCTTAATCTTATCATTATGTATCTTCCATACCAGCAGATTTATGTTTCAAGAGGCTCAGAAACACAAAGAAGGGGGAAATTCACCAACATCTATCAAAAGATAAAACATAAAGAAACTAATAAAAGAGTAAAAGAGCTGTGAAATTGTAGAGTTTTTTGATTCTAGGAGAAATAAGGAGCAAGAGTCAGCAGCAGAACTGCCATCTTAGAGTTCTAGAGGGCAGACTGTCCTGTTAGGAGCTTGGTTGACTGTCCTTCAGGAGGAAGTTATGAAGGACAAAGTGGTCCAGGAAGGCTGGACATTCTTCAAGAAGGAAATCTTACAGGTACAGGAGCAGGCAGACCCCATGTGCTGAAAGATGAGTGAGTGTTGAAGAAGACTGGCCTGGCTGAACAGAGACCATGGGCTGGAATTTGGTGCATTAAAAAAGGAGTTTATGAACTTTGTGAGAATGCTCAAACCACTCAGGAATGCTACAAGGATGTTATGAGATTATGCAGTGAGAAAATTAAAAGGGGTAAAGCCCAAATAGAACCTCATTCAGCTACTGTTGTAAAGGACAATTTAAGTAACAGTTCTATAAATGCACTATCAGTAAAAGGAGGGTTTAGGAGAATCTCCATTCTTTACTTGATGCAGGAAAAGCAATGATGAAGGATGGGGAAAAGGCTGAGGTACTTAATGCTGAAGGTTGGCAAATGTGACACCCATCTACAGGAGGGGTGGAAGGAGGATCCAGGAAGGGCAGGCCTGACCTGGCTGGTGTTGGGTGCTGGGAAGGAGCAGATCATCTTGGGAGCCATCACACTGCATGTATAGGACAGCCAGGGGACTGCCAGCATGGGTGTGTGAAAGACTGCTTGACCAAGCTGATCTCCTTCTATGACAGTGTGACTGCTTAGTGGGTGAGGGGCAGGCTGAAGGTGTGTCTACACAGGTTTTAGTAAAGCCCTTGGCACCATTTCCCAGAGCATTCTCCTGCAGAATTTGGCTGCTCACAGCTTGGACCAGTGCATTGTTCACAGGATAAAAACTGGCTGGATGTTGGGATCTGGAGGGTGGTGGGGAATGGAGTTACATCAGTGGCTGTAACTCTGGGTGGTCACAAGTGTGTGCCCCAGGCTCAGCTGGTGACAGTCCTGTTTAACATCTTTATTATTTGTATCTGGATTTGGGGATCAAGTGGAGATTCCTCAATCACTTTGTGGATGGCACTGAGTTGGGTGGGAGAAAGAGAAGGGCACTGAAGGTGGTGCAGGATCTGGAACACAAGTCCTGTAAGGAATGGCTGAGGGAGCTGGGGGTGTTCAGCCAGGAGGAAAGGAGGCTCAAGGGGCTCATTCTCCACATCTAAAAGGAGGTCATAGCCAGGTGCAGCAAAAAGCCACAGGACTAGAGGAAATGGGCTCAGGCTGCACCAGGGAAGGTTTAGATTGGATATCAGGAAAACAATTCTTCTCAGAAAACGTTGTGGAGCATCAGAACAGGTTGCTCAGGGTGGTGAAGTGGTGATGTTACCATTCCTGAAGGTATTTCAAAGATGTGTAGATGTGGCATTTAAGGATATGGTTTAGTGGCAGTGCTGGATTAATGGTTGTTCTCCATGACCTCAGAGTTCTTTGCCAACCTAAATTATTCTATAATTCCATGAAAACAGTGAAAATCACAACATCTTAGTTCATTGAAAGCTATGTAAATTACCAGAGACTGCAATACATTATGGCAATAGTTTTATCAAAACACAGGTAAACATTTTATACAAATTAAAATAATCTGCAACTTTTCTCATTTTTCTCCTCCCTGCCTGATTATGATGGATTTTATGTTTTAGGTGCTTCTTTCTAAAGAGTGGACTGTGCAAGGACACACATCCACATATATACAGAAGTATAAAAGACTCCATCTGATGTCAGAGAGCACTGTCTACCTACCCATTGCACCTTGGGAATGAGGGCCACCCTCTGACAGGGGTAATGAGAACAAGTGTGGTGTGGAATAGGTGTTCAGGTAGTTCAGCCAGTCCTGAACTACCCTAATGGTGTGATACTGGGGAGATAGAGTTAGAGCTTCAGCCCAGGACTCCCAGCCCTGAATAAACCAGGGAAGCTCTTCCTAGGCTGATATTTGCATGCCTTCTCTGGGAGTGAACACAAACATTTTGTCCCTTTAACCATGACTGTTTGCAGGGTGTCCAGGCCCATGTGTTTCCCAGTCACTCAGGAAGAGTCTCCTGGGCAGTGTGGGGGCTTTTTGAGATGCCTGCTCTTCAGAAGGACTTGGTCTTCCAGGTTGAAGAAGTCTGCATCTCAGGGACTGTTGAACTTCCCGTTGCAAAGTTTGGTTTTTTTTCAGTCTGAGCTTGTACCTGCACTGCTTTGGTGGATGTTCCTGGAGGGCTGGTGGTGTCTGACTCTTCCTAAGGGTTTCTCCATTAGGCCTGGTGGCACCTGCCATGGATGTCCCCAGTGTTGCAGAGCAGGGCTGTGTGTGTCCCTCTGTCCATCAGCATCCCAGGGCCAGGGCAGCTCTCCTGAGCTCCTGGCTCAAAGGAGAGGAGGCAAGGAGCTCTCCACTAGCAGGAGGGGAGGGCACAGGCACCAGCCTCACACACTTCCCAGGTGTAAAAGTCACAAGCTATTTTATTAGGCTGTCTTTCTTCCCTTTTTCTCACCCTGTGGTTACAGCAGCCCTGGATAAGGTGGGGTAATTAAGCATCAAGGTTACCAACCCTCCCACCTCCACTGATAAACCTCCCACCCCTGCCTAGACACGCTCCCTGACATCTCAGAGCCCAGTATCCTCTTGATCCTTTGGCTAAACAACAGACCTTCACTATCACTCAGGAAGCTGAGCCTTTGAACTCAAACCATGTATGTTTAAGGTGGGGAAAACCATATCTCTGTGTACGGAAAGAGACTCAGATTTTTGGTGGATTTTTTTTCCCCACCTTCAGTAGCAGTTTAGCAGTTTTAAGGTCTGATTAAAATAGGAGGAAACAGAAAATTCTGGAACATTTCAGGCTGTATTACTTCTCTGCAGTGAAGGAAGAATCCTAAAACAGAAAGGACACCCTAGTGTCATCAAATATCTGTAGTTTTGCCTCAGAGCACTTGCAGTCACTGAGATAATAACTTGCTTTTCTGCACTGCTGCCTTTTAACTCCTGCCCATGCAGCTACAGAAGACAAAAACAGATGTACATACATATACAAATAACAGTGACCTAATATCACTATTTGAATAAAATCAAATACTTCATGTAAATATTTTTACACAATTTTATTCTATTACTTGCCCTTTTTTCCCTCAGCAGTAGACAATTGGTAGTTTAAGAAGCACCTCTTTGAATATACTGGAGCACATTTAAAAGGCTGACAAGTTGTATTTGTGGTTTTCAAAAGAAATAATTTTTGAGTAGAGCTACCTTTTTTTGGCATAAAGCAATTGGAAAGTACCATAGATATCTCAATAAAACACATCAAAAGTAACTTTCTATAGCTTGTTTTGACATGTCCACTTGTGGGTTGTATCAACTTTAACTAAACATCATTTTTTTTCCTCTGTCAGTACAAACCATTAAAAACATTCAACAGAAAAAGCAAATAGAAATAACCCAGTCCTGTGTTTGCCTATTTTCAAATAAAAGGAGATACAGAAAGGAGTGGTCACTGCAGTTGAAAGTGCATTTTTCTGATTCATATATTTGCTGTAACTATTTGCATAGGATTTAAATGTCTAAGAAAAATGCCCAAGCATTTTATAGAAAAGGCTGCATTTGAGAAACCTGAAAATGCTAATCTGATTTTATATTTACAAAGGTTTGTTTACTGTGTGTGTGATCAATTCACCAAATGACAGCAAACTTTGGTAAATACAGTTTTGATGCCGAGACTCTTTGACCTTTTTATGAAGGAATAGAAAGCTTATCTGCTCTAGAACCAATCCTAAAGGAGTACATTGTGCTGATTTCATTTCAGATCTTATCCTTTCTCTCCCTTTCCTTCTCTCTCTTTTTCTCCCACCCTCCCTTCCTATGAACACTGAATGCTAAGTAATTTCCTTGTCAAGGTTGCTTATCAGGACTAGATTTACACTTGATATCATTTTGTAAGCATGTAGCAAATGGTTCATACATTAAGAGAAAGAGGGAGCAGACAGTGTTTGTGTCTGAGGAGGAAACTAATCTCAAAAAAGTAAATGGCTGTTAATTAATATCCTAATGAAAAAATAAATAAAAGGTCATTCAATCACAGAACACGCCTAGGAAACAAGCAATGAAATCAAGTCTAAAAATAGGTCTGTGTGTTCTTTATTAATCCTGAACACTCAGAGGCACTTTCTGTTCAGTGATGGAGCGCAGGTAAATTAAATGCACTGTGGAGGATCTTTCCTCAACCCCCCAAGAAGACTAATTTAAAAAAAAAAAATTTGTTGCAAACATTTCAGTGCATCAGCATCCTGCCACTTCCACAGCAATGTTTAAAATGACAATGCTTGTCTTACAGGAAAAAAAGCATGTTTTAGGTTTCCTTGTGCCTAACCCAAGGAAATAATTTGCAAAGACTGTGGGCAATCAGGTTGGAGTCAGCCAGTGGGAGGGATTGGGAGATGATCTGTACTGACTGGGCTTAAACTTTCAGTTTAAGATTCCTGTATTTTCAGTCATTTTGCTGGAGAAAGAGGGAGCCCAAAGCTTACTCCAGGCAAGTAGAAGCCTAAGCTTTGGCCAGCACCCACGATGAAGGCAGCAATAATATCTGCTTTAGTGCCTGAAAATGAGAACCACAGATGTTTTCTGCAGAACTACACGACCTCCAAATGAAGAATTCCAAATCCTATGTAACAATGAGATGAATCTATAACATATTACTACTGAATTACACAATTGTAACCCACATAACCTGTTAAAACCTTCATTGAATAAGAACACCCATAGTGTTTTTCTCAATATTGAGTCCTAAGATGCATCACAAGCACTTTGATAAAGGTATAGAAATAAATTATACTGGGTTAGGCTAAGTGATAAATGTCTGGAATTAGATGCATTAAATGCCCATTGTTTTGCTTTCCTTCTCAGGTTCCTGTGCAGGAATGCCAGGCAGCCAGTTCCTCCACAGGCATGAAACCATTTAATGTGCCCATCTTTGGGGACAGCACACTGGGATTGATGCTCTCCTGCCCTCTGCTAACCCTGGTGAGTGGCTCATGGGCTCAGATTGTCTGCAGCCGTTCAGGGCTCCAGGTTCCCCTGTCCTCCTTGATCAGCTTAGGTTAAACAAGCCAAAGGGCAGTGATCTCACTTTGTGTTTCAGGTGTGGGTGCCAGTGGGTGAGAGGGATCTGGGGACAAGTGGGAGAGAATTCCTGCAGCATTGAAGAGATTTATGGAGGTATTTTTTGCTGTACAACACTGAAATTCTATTTTTTGCTAGCTTATGTGCTACAGCCTGGCAGAAATGGGAAATGTAGTTCTGGTTTTCACTTATTTTCTGATCTCTTGTTCTTCTCTCAACCTGCTCCCCATTTTCTCTCCTGCAACCTGCATTATTTCCTGATTCTCATCATTACCTCTCTCTTCTTTAGCAATGTATTTCTGTTTTCACTGACTTTCTTCTGCCTTTTACTCATTTTCCCTCTCTTTCCACAGCTGTTCTTTCAGCCAAGTCTCATCCTTCACTTCTTGTTGTGGACTGACCCAGATGGGAACCTGAGGATGAAAATACTTTCCAGGGAAGGTACAGAAACCCAGGGATCTCACAGTCTGTCAAAAAGAAGTTGCAGCAATGGGAGATTTCCAGTGTCTTCTCCATTAAATCTCCCAGGGCAATTCCAGGAGTGAGGTGGAAGGAAGGTAGCCATGACAACTGCTGATGAGCCTCTTCCCAACCCCAGAGTGGAAACTAATGATGCCATCTCCAGGGTGATGCATATCCACCCATGGACTAGAACAGACAAGGGAGAAATCTGGCATAAAGGGAATCATTTTGAAAGCAAGTCAGATAGGTTAAGATACAACATGAATCATAAACTGAAAAGGAGATATCATGCCCTGTGCAGATCCCAGACAGAAGTGGAGGCTTCACTTAGACCATCTAGACTAATTACATAGCTCAGAATTTGTGTCTGTCCCTCTCAGGTGGCTGGAAAAGTATCCAGTCTCTGTCAGATTGGCAGCTCTGCCTCACAACCTCTCCAATGAAGATGACACTGAATGGCACCAGTTCCCAAGCAAAGTGCCATTGCATGTGTCCTGATTCCACACACTCCCCATGGCCCTTCATGAAAAGTGGATGTGATGTTTCAGAACAAGATCTATGGTGTGGTTACCTTAGAAGAAAAGCAACATGGAAACTGGAGGACTGAAAGTGAGTCAAACAGACCCCACTAGTAGGACCCTGCTTCACAGAGACTCTGTGAATTCCCAGCCATTCCCCTCCTCCTTGCCAAACTTTGTTAGTCTCTAGTAACACTGTAGGGTCATGCAGTGCCAGATATGATCCTAGAAATTCAAATATTGCCTCTAGTGTGTTGCTGTGATGCAGCCTGGCTGATCAGAGCCCCAAGAAGCACCAGGAGAAGGTGGGCAGTGGTTCCATGAGGCAACCAAGGAAAGAAGCCAATCACTCCTTAATATGATTGACTTCTGCCAGTGGACTTCAGTCACTGAGGATGGAAAATAGACTAAGCAAGAGAAGGAACTTTACTTTTTAATAGCTCGATTAAATTGTGCATGATTTAAGATGCTTCAGACAAGAAATGCACTTAGGAGCTCTACTATTACATCACACCAAGCAGCAATGGGATAAAGGTTAAAGTACTTAGCTTCCAAAATAGTATAAAGCCAAGATCAATCAAGTGGGAATAAGTCCTGTCTAACATGTCTGCCCATCCTCTTAATAGCAGAGTGGTACATAATGCAAAACCAGCTTCTCCCAGTTAATTTAGAGTGTGGCATGGCACTGTGCCATACACTGCCCATGGTAACTTCTGAACCTTATATAGGAAGCCAGATAAATCCATAGTGGGTCAACTGTGATTTTAATCTTGATTTCAAACTGATCCAAGTAAGATGTGTTCAGGTAGTTTTCTATCTTTCATGGAAAAAACATGGCACAAATTCTGAATAACCCTTTGCTGCCACCTTCTTTAGATGGAACTCACATTTCATTGATTTTGTCTCCTGATATTTAGGCATTTCTTTTGGGATTCACAGCTCACCTTTCCATAGATTAAAATCCCTGAACTTACTTTTCAACAACATCTTCTACTTCACATTGAAGTTCATGTATATGAGAGAAGTTTTCAGAAGGCCCCACTCAGAGGTTTCCTTCACTCAGTGTTAGAGGATTTTCCCTTGTGGTCAGTCATGCAAGTACAGCCACCCTGCCAGCACCCACTCCAGCAAATTCAGCTGGATAGGGAACATTTCTGGCCCCCAAGGCTGACAGGACTGCCCATCCTGCTTTCCATGAAGACAGAGCCCTCCCTCCAAACAGCAGCCACATTGAGACTGAGAGATTAACAGGCTCTCCTGCCTGTGTCCTGGCCTAGGTCCCTAGGAAAGGGCCTAAGAAAAATAATACAACATAGTGCTACCACATCATCTGATCACAGAATCACAGAACCACTAGGTTGGAACAGACCTCCAAGATCATCAAGTCTAACCCATGCCCTAACATCTCAACTAGACCATGGCACCAAGTGCCACATCCAGTCTTTTTTTTTTTTTTTTTTTTTTTTTTTTTTTTTAATACATCTCTTTATCTTCAGTTCTGTCAATCAGTAGACAAAGGTTTCCATTAACCAGATTTGCACATGGATCATCAGCTTTAATAGCCACCACTCTCCATTTTGACTCATTTGGAATTCTCCTGGCCTTTTTGAACCCACTGCATTTCCATACTTCACCACATCCTGTAGCACCAGGTTTGTATGGTCCTATTGTGCAAAAAAAAAATCATCCTTTTACAATGTTGAACCTGCTGCCATTATGAAAATTGTGACTCATCATTTCCTCTTTCTCTTCTTCACAACATTCATGTGTTTAGATCTCTTATCACATATCTTCTCTTGTCCAAATTAAAGGAACCTTGTCTATTCAGCTTCTGCTTGTATGCAAGTTGTTTGATTGCTCCAGTAATTCTTATTCCTTTTCTTATTACCTTAGACAGGGAGCTACCAGAAGTTCATGTAGTACACAAAATATAGAAATGTCATTAATTTAAAGTGGCAGCAAGATATTCTTCATTTTTCTGTGTTTTGGGTTGGTTGGTTTTGTTTTGGGTTTTTTTGCATTCTCTGTGCTGTTTGCTTATTAACAGTAGTTGAAGATGTTAAAATCTTCATTAATTGAAACAGTCTTCAGAAATTGAGGTGAATTCTGAGCACAACCTTTTACTAACATTCAGTGAGGGACGTGATCCTAAGGTGCTCTTAAAAGAGATTTCAGTTCTTGCTTTACTGTCTCAGCCAGTCAGATGCTATTAGGTGTTACAAGAAGAACCTCCTCCTAAAAAGAAATGGGAAAGCTCTGACAGACTTCATTAACAGACAAACAAACCTACCTGACCTATTTTCACAGCCTTCAGATAGAAACACAGTGAGCTCTTTGCCCATATCTCTGCTCTCATCTTCATACTTTCTATTGTCTTGGGATGACTCTGAAACCATAGTAGCATGGAGAGAATCTTGTCCAGCTGGCCCCAATTGCTACATTGGCTCAAAGAAACCCAGAAAGACACAGATGTCTTTAGCAAGTGTAAAAAGGCTTCACCCTTACAAAGAATTTAGTCCATTTTCTCACCCTATTAATTAGTTCAAGGAGAAAGTATTAGGCAGACATGTAATTGTGCTGGTCCACTAATGTAAGGAATCGGATTTGTTTTGACTTGCGAGTAATATTTGACACATTTTTTCATAATTATGAACTTCATCATAAGGATAGGCAAAAAGATTCTAATCTCAAGTTGATAAATTTTGCAGGGCTGGGTAACAGGTGGAGCCATTTATCTCTGCACTAACATGATGGTGTTTACAAACCAATTGATGAACGCTTCAGAGGAGTTCCAGGCCCGCCTTGTTACTTATTTATTAACCACATGGATCCATGGGAATCCAGGCTGGGTTTACAGCACAACGTGGTTATTCAATGCTGTAGCTGTGTACAATTCCCTCTTCCTCAAAATAGAGATTTATCCCTGCATGCCTATTAGTTACAATGAACATTGTCTCAATGGTCAGAAGTCTCAATTATCCAAACAAATCCCTTATGACATCGGGATAATTGAGCTCAGCTACTCTTGTGGATAGTTGAAATACCAACATTCCCATGTAATTTCTCATTAGGATTTAAGTGAGCTTAGATTATATCTTAGAAGTCTGTCTTTGATCATAAAGCTATAATGCAAACATAGTGATGACATTATTCCCACACAATTAGTCATTCCTCTTAAAGTGTATTTTAAATATTAAGGATGCTATGTCTTCTTGTAAACTCTCCCCAGTTTACCCAGAGAGCTTAACTACTAAATCAGTACACCAGACCACTGGGATGGGGACAATCTATTTTTAATCAGAAAAATGAGGTGTCATAATACAGTGTAAATTTCAGCAAACTGTAGCTACTGTGAATGGAAGCAGGAGACTCCAAACAAATCACACAATTATATTCCTGAAATTAAATGAGAAAATTAGTTTAGAGTAATAACACATCAAGCTTCATGTGGCTGCAAGATAAGGCATTGCCTCAGTGAACACAAATAAATAGTATGATCCCACTTGGAAAAGGCTACCAAGCTGAAAAACAATTCTGAGGAACTGTACTGTCCCTGGGAGCTCCTGGGACAGTGCAACAGGCACAGGGGATGATGTTCAGGAGTGGAAGTTGCCCACTTTTCAAACACAGACAAAATATCTAATCTGCTCCCAAACTGGCTCTCTGGGTGAGAGCACATCTTGACCTTGGGTGCCAGGAGCACGAGCAGAGAGAGCCAGGGCAGGGCAGCAGTGGAGCTTGTTCAAGGTGTCCCAGATGAGAAAGGTTCGGGGTGGGCAGGTGTAGGGCATGGGCACTGCTAAAACACACCTGCATGGCTTTAGGCTCAGCTTATGGCAGTGCCAGACATGGTTTGGTTATACAGGACAGGCAAGAGGTCTGTGCTCAGAGATATCAGCTCAGGAGTGGAGAGCAGGTGGATGGCAGGAAAAGAGAGAATGTGTGGGAGGCTGGGGATGGGACCAAGAGCAGGTTAACAAACTCAAAGGACATTACCTGGTGTACCAGGGAAGCAAGCCCAGCAGAACACCCCAGCTCATGAGCCTTCCCACAAGCTTTCCACCCAACTGCTGCCTCCCCACATTTTTGCAGAACTTTTGTAGCTAGACTGGGACAGACTTGTAGAAAACACTGCTATGCCCCACACAAGAGGAGCACTTCTGATCACTGGCTGTTTTCAGCATGTTGCTCACCTGACACCAACTAGCCAGTCACTGCCTGCACACACATGACAAACATTTCAAAGTTCTCCATGGACCTGTGGTCTTGTCCAGAGAGAGAGCTGGATTCCCAGGGCACAGGGGGAGTGCTGGTGTGCATTTCTACCCCATGGCAGTGCCATCACACACATGCCTCCCACAGCAGCCCTACAATGTGCTCACCAGCTGCTGTGTCCAGCTCACAGAAAGATACCAACGTGCCTGGGGTCTGCCCACTTTGCAAGAACCTGAGTGGACTGGAAGATTGTTAGTGGTCTGAAGGGATAGAGACAGTCTTCTGGAGCTCCATTCCCACCCAGCCTGCTGGAGCAGGGTGTGCCCAGCCCTGTGTTTCCTGAGGCTGTGGAGGAGGCAGAGGGAGTGCTCCTTCTGCTCCCACCACTGCTCCCCTGGCTGCTAGTGAAGCAATGAGGAGGCACAAACCTCTTCCCACAACAAGGAACGTGAAACCCCATGGAGTCAGTGTGTCTTGGAGAGAGTAGGCAGCTGTGATAACAGCACAGAGGCTGGTGATAGGGTCCTGGGTAAGGTCTTGCCATCCCGGTTTTGAAGGGCCTAAGGGGATGATTACAAAAGTGATTGCTCCTGTGTCAGCTATCCCTGCTTCAGTGGCTGCTCTCTGGAGATTTTCTTCACCCCATCACTGGAGGCTGTTATTTCAGACATTTGGTGAATGATAATATAGTATCAGCTGGAAGGACCTGAGCCACCTGGCAAACATTCTCTCATGGGCAAGAGAATGTCCAGGTTTGGTTTCTTTTTGGTGTCATGCAGAAGTTTCCATATGCATATATATCACTTTCCCCCTTTGAAGCTGGTCAAAATGTTCTTTAGGATGTTTCTGTGGGGATGGCTGACAGAAGAACTTCATCTTTTGGAGATTAGTAAATGGCAGAGGACAGTGGATGCTGCAAAGGAGGAGATAAATCTAGCAACCTTAGACTGTAACCCCAAGTCTGAATTTAGGTAAAAACTGTCAGGAAGTGTCTGGTTTGGGGAAGCCAGTGGCTGTGAAGGTAAGCATGAATGGAGGTCACTTGTCTCCAGTGGCAATTACAACTTGTCTTCTAGGCAAAAGTTCTAGGGACTTAATGACTTTCTGGAGGTCTTCAGCAGCACCAACTGCAGAAAGCTTCACCCACCTTCTAGAGGGACCTTTCTTTCACTGATTTCATAAGACCTGATATCTTTTAGGCAGGTGACATAAAAAGAGCTGAATCTCATCCCAGGATCCACCACCTTAGCCTAACTCCAAGTGAGGCTGCTACACCCAGGCAAACACAACCCTGACTTTGAATCTTTTTCTGGAGCAAAGACCCAGTCAAGAGGAGGGGGAGGTGAATAAAGCAGTGAGGGATCCTGCATGTTCTCTCAGCTGTTTCCATTGACTGAGCTCCTGGAGAGCCCCAGTGGAAAATGAACGCTGCCTTTGCTCCTGTGCAGTGCCCTCCAGGGAGGGCAGGAAAGCACCTACCCTTCCTCACAGCACATCACCCCTCGGGCACAAGGGCTGGCTGTCACCCAGGGATGTCATTCATTCACCTTCTTGGTACTTCAGATGCATCTGAATTTTTGAATCGTCCAATTCTGTCCAAGTTGTGGGGAGAAAAAAGCAAGGCTTACAATAGCTAAAGCAGAAAATTCCCCAACTGTCAGTTTTATAATTCTTAAATCCATTCCAGGAGAGCTAGCTTTAGCCCTATTTCCTGATCGCTTGGAAAAGCTGAGACGATCAATTAAAGTTTTCCCATGCACCCTCTTGGACAGATGGTTGAACCATTTTAATTAAGTGTATGTATTGGACTGACAGAGTTGATGTATCTGACGTGACAGACATTTTCTGTGTTCATTTCAGTTTTTAATCTTTCACTCTCTTCAGCATGCCCAGAACTGTGCTATTTGCACTGTGCTCTCAGAAGGATTATTCAATACACAGTCGATCTCTTGGATTATTAGATTTTTATTGCTTGTTATTGTTGGGTTTGGCCACAGTGAGCAGCTCCTCAGTAACAATTAGCTACCACTCTGGCTCTAATAATGAAAGGATCTATCATTTTGAAGTCTCTGTTGGAAGATAAGTGGCCATATTTTTAAAAGATATTTAGATGTCAAGAAGGGCAAATTAAGGCATACTGAGATTTTCAAATGCATCTAGGGACCCAGTACCTCAAATTTCAATGGCATTAAAAGGGTCTTGGTTTTCTGCAATGCTAGACTCCTAATCCCTGTGCAAGCCTGCATTGCTGCAGTTGTACAAGGTGGCTCTTCTCCCAGATTCCTATTTAAAATAAAAATTAAATCTTGCTCCAAGAGGTTTTGAAATGAGATATACTTCTCCTTTCCTATATCTCTTTACATCCTGTGGCCTTGCATGAGGTGGAAGATATGGCATAATGGCACTGGTGCCCCTCAGTGTGAGCACAGGATTCCATGGAATGTAGGATTTCCCTTTGCATTACTTCAGTGCTGGGATCTGGGTAAGAGATAATTTCACAGCTAGAAGTCTCTTCCTCGAGTATATCAGTCCTTAAATTTGTTGCAGTATAATATAATAAGTTGCAATGCATATATGGAAACAGGGAATCACCAGCATTTTTTCTTTTTTTGTAGTGGTAATGGTATAAATATTAGACATTGCTACAATAGGTACAAAGCCTCTGACTTTCCTGGGTTTCTTCACATGACTCTTTCAGTCCTGCTTTAATATTAATAGAGATTAATAGGTAGATTTGGTATTAATAGAATCTACTCTCTCTAGGTTTCAGTGAATATCAATCAATAGCTGTAAAAGTACCATATACTGGAATATTGTAGTGGCTACAAATACTCTTCTTATTTCCAGTGTCTTTACTGGCTGACATGAATGATTGTTTTCACCTAAGATAAACTCCTAGGCTCTTACATCTTTCATGGCAGAAAAAGCAATGTCTCCTGCTGGTAAAAAAACCATTCTGGAAAAGTACTTCTACAGAGACCTGGCTGACATGCTCATTATAGAAAAAAAGAAATGTCTTTATCCTCAAGATTTTCCAGTGTCCTATGGCCAGAATCTGTCAGTTCTAGGATTTCTTGAATGGTCTTTGAGGAAAAGCAAAAGGAAATAGTAAAAAGCATGAATGTGGTGGTCATGTGCCTGATGGTTTTGGAAAATAAAATATTTGTGACATAGCAGACAAGTAGAATGGGAAGAGTAGGGGAAAAATCAGGTTGTTCTATTCATGGAACAAAAGAAAAACTGAGGTTTAAAAATAAGTGTAGTCCTTCCTGGATAGGCAGAGCGAGAGAAAGCCCTAATTCTATCCAGCTTTTAATAACATATATGTATAGTCCAACCAGTGCATGTACAAACCCTGCACTCCTTCACAAACTTCAAATACCTGCAGGCATAGATAAATACTTGGATAAGCACATACCTCTTTGCTTGCTGACATGGGAGATTTTGTTCATGCAATAAAGGCTGAGCACTTTTTTTTGCAAAACCTCATGCTGCATCTGCATATGGGAGTGTTCTGGGAAATTCAAAATAGCCACACATCTAAAGTCCAAATAATGTATACACTATCTGAGGTCTTTTGGAGAGTGGGCTAATGAACTTATCAAATCACTAAGAATTGGTTTTGAGAGGTCAGGTGTCAGGGGAAGAGAAGGAGAAGGGGTAGAACATCCCTTTACTCTGCAAAAAAAAATGGTAAAAAGTGTGATAATGGAAAGTGCTGATTGAAAAGCAGAGAACTGAGCAAGCTGCAGCCCTTTCCTAGCAACAAATCAGGAATGTTAATATTCCATGCAGTATTGCACTAGGTGTGATATCCTGTACTGTCAGATCCACACACAGATGTTTGGTAAACAGATTCACTCCTGACCAGAATCAGCAACAACACATTTGATTTTCTAAGAGCACCTGATCTGGTCTAAGAATATCAAAAGGAGCCAGTAGCTCAGACTGACATTATTACACAAGCAGTCACATTTTGATATTTAAGCTTGTACATTCCTTAAGCTTCAGTTGAATTTCTTGGCATTGTCAAAAAAAAAAAAAAAAAAAAAGAAAAAAAAAAGAAAGAAAAAACAAGCCATGCTTCTGATGAAAGCAGCTGTCATTCAGCACTAGGACTTGCCCTTCGAACAGCTGTACTTGATCTCAAAACTCTCACCTGCACAGCATTGTAGGCTGAATCAACTCAGCTCTTTGTCTCACTACCTCAGATAAGCCTGTCATCAAAGTGAAGAGATAAAAAAGAGACAATCATAACTCTAATGTCATATTTGACAGAGGAAGCTGTTAGTCAAGTAGCTTTAAACTGTTTCTCCTCTACACATATCGAGTGACGTCCTGGCACAGCGACAAGAACTTATCACGGTACTTTTTAATATGAGAAAGAAGAAAAAAAAAATACCAGAGCAGATGTGTCATCATAGACACACCTTTTAGTGGACCTTCAAAGTGAAGAACTGGAGAGGCTCTTTTGTGAGACAAGTGTCACAACAACTCCATCTTCCTAGAGGTGCCTGCACAGGCCACTGCAGACAGCACATAGCAGCCAGCAGAGGTAACTGCACTGACAGGGAATTGGCCAAGAGAATGTGCCAAGAGAACAGGTTTCCTACGGCCAGATCCTGAGTCTGCTACTCAGGCAAAATGCTAAGTAGTGTAGGAACTGGTCCAAAGGCAGCTTCCTAATAAGAAACTGAAAATAGCTTGCTCATCATAGCTGGCATTCCAGGAAAGGTGAGGAGGAGAGCGAGCCCCGAATGTAAAGATGGGGCTGTAGCAAATTTAGGTTGTTGGCTACTCACAGGAGAATCGTTAACTGATCCGTCATATCAAATAGTTATCAAACCTCTATTTCTGTGTCACTGAAGTTCTGCTTTCAGTAGTGCAGCAGCTTCAGTAGTAGCATTCACATTTATGCACTGCATTAAACCCAGGGATCCCAAACAGCTTTAGAAATTGTATCCACAACATTCTGGTCAGACGGAGCTTTGCACACAGAAAAACGCTTGTGCTGGAAAAGCATAAGCACAGCCTTGGGCCTATGGGGCCCTGTGTTGATATAAAAAGGAGATGAGTTGGACCTAATTCAAGAGATCTGTAGTAATTTTACACACCTAAGCTGCCTTGTGACTTATTTACCTGCCTGAAGCTCCCACAGTGATCTTACACAAAACCTTCAGCATCCAGGAGATTGCCTTGACTGGGAGTTTTTGTTTTTAACACCAAGTATCTTTCTATTGGTTTCAGCTGCATCAAGGTCAAGGAGAAGAATAAAAGTCACTGACTCCTAACCCTTTAAGTTTTAACTTTAAAAGTGCCTAAAACATACATGCAGGAAGCTTTAGCTACTAGTTACATGTGCCTGCAGCAGTATTGTACAGGTAACTCCAGTACCACATCTCACACTAGTGTTGGATCAATGTCCCATAAATTAGGTCTCTAAAATTTATGTGTCTCATATAATCCATGGATCTCAGCTGCACCTGGGGTCAGTGAAAAAAGTCAGAAACCTCCATGAAATGACTAACAGTGCCTTTTGCAGAGAAGATGCCTTGCCCTCTTCCAGGGATGAGCTCCTCTTTGGGATGCTTACTTAGGTTAGGCATGTGCCATTTTGGTAGCTGGTGTTAGATGTGATGAGGCCCACCCATATTGCCAGATATTTAAATGCCTCAAGGTCCTTCCACTGAAATTTTTTTTAATTTTACAAACCTCACACATCTTAACAGTGCATAAGATTCCATGTCGTTATGTCCCCATAAAATTTAATTAAGCACATGGAAATAACAAAAGACTGGAAAAGAAGTGTTATTCCACCACCAGAGTATTTTCAATTTGGAAACCATGTAGCACAGCACTGCAGAAATTTGAGCACAGCTCCTGTAAAGTACTCTCTGAAGCACCATCACTTGTCTTTGTGATGGGGTCCCAGTGTTGCATATGAGACTCAAACTCTCATGGCCAAGCCAGGGTGGCAGCTCAATGAATTAGTTTTACATGAGGCTGTATTGGAAACACTACACAAACAGAAAAATTTAATGCTGAGGTTCATGCTGATTTTTCTCAGTCATCTATTAATAAATACACTGAACTTTTCTAGGCTCTGCCAGCCCCAGCAGTAGCTGCCCTTGCTGCCATCAGTAGACACAAGTCAAAGCAAGGGTCACAGTGAGGAACAGATGCTTTTCCTTCCCCAGAATACTGCCAGCACTCTGTGTCCCAGATGGAGCAGGAGGTCTGGCTGGCTCCTTCTCTGCATTGCCCATGCCTGCAGGGCAAGGGGAGAGCCACTTTGGCTGATCCAAGGGGAAGGGAAGAGCTCCCCTTTCTGCAGGATCCAGGTGTCCTCTTGGCCACTGGTCAAGCACATGGGGAACTGGACAGCTCTGTGAGCAAGGAGGGGCAAATTTACCAGGTGCCAGGTACATCCTGCACCAGCCATCATTTCTAATGAACCCTCAGCATGATGAGAACTGAGCCTTGGATAATTTTTACATCTGACCTGTGAAATGCAGGTCACTCAGCAAGGATGAAACACAATACTTCCTAAGATCCAGACAGAAGAAAGGTTATTTCTACTGTGTCATAGCAGCTAAGCCACAGGAAGCTGTTGAATCACTCTGTGAGCTTTCCTGAAATAAAATAGTTTTAGTTTCATGCATGTAGTGAATTTTTACCTTACACTTGTGAATTTGAGCCACAATTATCTTATCTGCAGGGTAGTTAAACAGCCTATTCTCTCCTCCTTCTTCTGCTTCTCAGCCTGAGCTTTGCTATCCTACAAAAGTTCTGGATACCCAGGAGCATCCTGCCTTTTCTTGCTGCTGGTGGCTTTGCATACATGTGATGGACAGGAGCATGTTTGGGAGAGCTTGCTGTTTGGGCTGGGACCCATCCAGGTGTTGACTTTTCATTGACAGCATCATCACTGAAAATTGCTGTTTTGTACCATACATTATGTTCTTCTGTGGATTTACTCCCTCTGCACTTACACCAATTTAACTTCATGGTGCTATTTTTGAAATCACACTAGATCAAATTCTCCACTCAGTTTCTCTTTCATAATCACTGTGGGGCAGTGTGCATATAAATGAGGGCATGGTTTAGCACACTGTGTATAAATTAATGTGAACTTAAATATTAAGCACAGGTGACTTGCAGTTTCCCTCTCATATAGACAGACTTTGCTCTGAAATGCCAATGAAATAATTACCTTTAGGGTGCTGCAGAACTCAGCAGTTTTTCCACTTGCTGGTGCAAGACAATGGCTTCTTTTTGTCATCTTTACTGTTGCCATCTATGGCCATGGCAGAAGACAGTGATGATGTAGACAAAGGGTTTACCCACCTGCTAAAAGGAAAACCATTCCTGTGGATATAAGCAAACTGATGCAATGAATGGGTTTGACAGATATTTTTCAGCCTTTTCTTTCTGATACACCTTTATGGTGGGTTGTTGGGCTGAAAATAGTAACTGAGGAAAATGAAACCAGAGCCAGATAATGCCATGTGTACACAGACATTCCCAGTGTGATTTATATCTGTGTGCAACTGGTTTGGGTCTTGGGCAGACAGGGGCCACTCACAAGCAGGACTTTTTCCTTATCCTTCCCTGAGCCAATCAGTCTTTCCCAAAGCTTTGGACTGCACTGAAGGAGCTGACAGTCCACCACTGGGCTTTTACTTCCTTTCCCTCAAGTCATTCTCCTGCCAGGCTGTTGCTTTCTCTGTTATGATGGAGCAAAGAGATCCTTTCTAGATCTGTTTGTCTTCCTAAAGCCTTGATTCATCAAAACATGTATTATGTAGGGAGTGTTTTATCCTGTATTTCCAAAACATGACAGAAGCATGGCTACTTTCTCGTCGGTGCTGTTTAAAAGCTGTGAGTGACTCTGCCAGCTCAGAGATTGCTGTAGCCTGCTTTGTAAGATCAGAAAGAACAGGAGAGTGTGGCATACCCTTACTGCTCCCTGAAATACACCACTCATCTGATGTTTGAACTTTAAACTTCTTAGCCCAGAAATAACACATGTAATAACACACATAATTTGCAGCCCAAGGTCTGGGCATATTAACTTTGAGAGTACTGACAGCCTTGTGGCTGCTGCTGCCTACAGCCAGATTAATAGCCAGGAAAGGACCTGTAGCTCCTTGGGCACCAGCAGAAGCTTCCTTAACAGTGCCACATGTGCCTGAAAAAGCCAGTGTTATTGTACCCCATGACCCATGTCTGTGGGTGACACTCTGTGCCTGAGCACTGTCTTTGCTGTCTGGTGTTTCTGCCTTGAGCAGATCCTCCTGCAGGTCTGTATGAAAACTTTGTAAGGTCTTAGCACCTGATCACTAAAAACTACCCAGAGACCGTGTGGACTCAAGTCCACCTTTGATATCAAGCAAATTGCTGAACAGCTGTGAGAGCTGAACTCTGAGGGGGCTGGTGGTGACCCCTCTTTTTGAGCACTTCAAACCCTTGCAGTGTGGCATAAAACAGCATCTCCCTGGTCCCAGAGTGATCCAAACCCACTTGCACTGCACAAGATGTGATCCATTGATGAATCAGATCAACATTCCTCCACTCAGATGCACGAGATACACAAGCCAAGTTCTGCCCATGAAAACTTTGAATGCTAGCTATTTGGCGGGGAGAGCTAAAGAAGTCAGAACATCAAGAAATCAGAACCACAAATTCAAGCTCTCTGGCATTTGGAACTACTTCACAGAAAGCTACATTCTCACCGCCCACTCTCCAAACACACTCAGGTGCTGGCATTTTCACCCAGACTAATTAACAAATAGTGTGGCAATTAAATCACACGGCCTCACCATTGAGTTCAGAAAACTCCCTTACATCGCCGCAGAGTATAGCAACATAACTCATAAAATTATTTTATAACAACAATTTAAGTGAAGCAAATATCATGAAAATACAACACAAATGTGATAATTATTCTAATTTATGTGATAACAATGTTACGTGTAAACTAAATTGTCTTCCCAAGTCCGTCCAACTCCGAACAGCTTCCCTGCTCCTCAGATGTGCCTTGAGTATCAGCAGTGTGTAGAGATGCATGGGGTGACTTTTCTAAATCTGGCTTTGCCAAGCTTCCCACGGCAGCCTGTGGGGAAGCAGCATTTTTGGAAGATCTTCCAAGGAGAGATTTTTTCTTTCCCATCTCCCCAAAGAGCAAAGAAGAGTGAGAACAAGGTGGTCTTTGCACAATGCTGTTCTGCCTTTCCTGGCTAGCCCTGCTGTGCCATTAATTTCGGCCAGACTCCATGGTCTGTTGTGTTGGTCGGTAAGAGCCAGGAGGGGTAGATCAATGCCAAGCTGTTTTCAGGAGCAGCCCTTGTGTGGTTCACAACCCCAGGACCCTGCATGTAAGGGAGGGTATCTGCTATATTTGGTCTGCCTTCCTGTTCCTCAGATCTTGACTCTTGGACAGCTGCAATGAAGATAAGAAAAGCCTCAGGAAACTAGAAGATGCTCGTTTGGAGAAGGTATCTAGAGGGGGAGGTTAATACACAAACAGATTGAAGGAAAGCAGAAGAGTAAATGAAAAAGGCTTGGGGTCATTTTTTTTCTTCTTTTCAAAGTAGGATTAGTTAGTGGTGAAGAGATATCATTTCTATGAAGGGAAAATGAAAAAGTCCACTAATTACATACTATACGAACATGAGTAAGCCCAGCATTTTCTGAGTCACAACAAGCAGTTATAGAGTGACAGGGAAAAACTTTTTAAGTGATGATTCAAAAATAAAGAAGGCATTTGGAGTCATTGAGCGTGCAGAGTTAGCCCAGGTAACCACATGATCTTATCATTGCTACCCTTCATCTGTCTGCCGCCCTCTTCCCACCTAGCGTTTGATACACTCACTTGTTGCATCTTGTCTTGCAAGTGGCATGACTTCAATTGCACTAATTGTGTGCATAAAGTTAAACATGCATGTAAATGTTTGCAAGATTGGAACCTCAGACTATAAACATTAGGAGAGGGCTCATCTCCTCTAATGTAATCATGGAGGGCTAGATGCAAGGGGGATTCAGACATAAGAAGAGTTTTTGTGTATTATACAGGAGAAATTACATCATTGTTATACTTTACTATTTTTTGTTTGATTCCTTTTGTCTTCAGTTATTTATGTCACCCTCACTTCCCTTTTGTGCTCCTACTTTTCTTTAAAACACACGGTGGCAGAAAAGGAGCTGTAAGCATTTAAACAATTCCATTTGCTTTCCAATGGAAGGGTTAATATTGTGTATTCTCTTATCTGAATGTAGCTCTCCCAAGGTAGCTCCTGTGCTAATATTATACCAAATTACGTAGGTGTTGCATGAGGCTGTAATTTGCACTAGAGGTTTAAAGGTTGTTATTATTTATTACCTGCATTACAGCAGTACCTGAGAGTCTGGTGGGGAACCAGGGTGCTGCGTTCTGCACAAACACAGAGCAGGAGGAAAGTCCCTGACCTAATACCAAGCAGGAGCTCCACAGGCAGATCAGAGAGCATCCAGGTGGGGCCCTGGGCAGCGAGCCAGAGTGGATTGGGCTCCCCTTTTCTGGGATGTTGGGGTCTGAGTCTCTTCAGGCAGAGGAGAAGCAGCCACCTGCCAAAACAGTCTCAATAGCAAACTTCCCAGCAAAGGGGGAAGCAGTGGCAAGGAGTGAAACTTGCTGAAAACGATTTTTAGCAGAATATTCTCAATACTCAAGGGAAATTTCCTCTCAGAAAGCCCAGCCCCTGACCATGGACTTACCCTACAGGATTAGAGGCAGCACAAGAATTAAGACAGAGGGAAGGCTTCAGGAGACAACAGGACAAGACTGGTCATCCCCACAGACATGGTGAAGGTTATGATATAAGACGCTGTAGGAGAGACCCCTCTGCCTTAAATTCACAAAATGACTCACTAACCTATAATAACATTACCTAAAAGTCATAGTGAGCTCTTCATCTTCAAAGCACTTTACAAAGATTAACTAATTAATTTCACTGTCAAATCTTTTTGAGATCTAGTAATGGTATTTGGCTCTACCTCAGAGAGCAATTTTTTCCAGGTACTGGCAGGGTAAACATTCATAATGATATAACCAGTGGGAAGAACGTTTTTAGCACTTGAATGATATTTTAATGAGAGACAAAGGTTAGGAATTGACCCTGGACCAAAGGGCTTCACTGGGCCACTCACTTGGAAGTTGGGACTCCTTATTGTTCCCACATTGTGCCAATACAGCAACCCACATGGCTTATGCATACTGTATTTTAGGAAAACCCACCAAAAATGCCAGTTATTTTTAGATGTGTACATGGTAAGGGCACTCTCAGGTTCCTGCCCTGAGCTCTCATGTGCTGCCATGCTGGTGACATGGGCTATGGGATTGAACCCTCAGCCATGAAGCTTAACAAGGGCACCTGGGTCAGAGCAATCCCAAGCACAAACACAGTCTGGGCATGGATTGACAGCAGCCCTGGGAAGAAGGGCTTGAGGCTTTTCATGGAGAGGAACCAGCAAAGAGAACCTACAGCCCAGAAAAAACCCAACCGCATCCTGGGCTGCATCACAAGCAGCATGACCAGCAGGTTGAGGGAGGGGATTCTGCCCCTCTGCTCCACTTGGGTGGGATCCAATTTGGATTTGGGGATCCCAAAACAAGAAAAACATGGACCTGTTGGAGGGAGTCCAGAGGCAGCCATGAGGAGGGCTAGAAAACCTCTCCTGTGGAGACTCCTCTCTTATGGATGAGAGAGATGGGGTTGTTCATCCTGGAGAAGAGAAGGCTCCAGAGACACCTTAGAGCACCCTAAAAGGGGCTACAAGTGAATGGAGAGGGACTTTTTATAAGGGCATGGACTGGTAGGACAAGGGAAAATGGCTTTAAACTGAATGAGGGTAGATTTAGCTTAGATATTAGAAAGAAATTGTTTACTCAGAGAGTGGTGAGGCACTGGCACCAGTTGCCCCGAGAAGCTGTGGCTGTCCCATTCTTGGAAGTGTTCAAGGCCAGGTTAGAAGGGGCTTTGAGCAACCTGGTCTAGTGGGAGGTGTCCCTGCAGGCAAGAAAGGTAGAACAAGATCTTTAAAGTCCCCTCCAACCCAAACCATTTTATGATTTTATGATTTTCCCTCGTGGGGACTCACTACCTCTGTCACTCTTCTTCCCACCATGGACCCTCTGCCAGTTAAGAATAAAAACATGGTGAGAGTGCAGCTCCCACAAAGAAGTTTCACTTTCAGTCTCCTGGCTACCTTGCAAAGAGACAGAGTAACTCCCAAAGGCATCTCCTGCCTCCCCATCCAGATGCTCAGCTAACGTGGGCTCGGCATGCTTTGATTTATGAGGCTGGGTCTGGCTCACAGTGTTCTTCCAGAACAGCTAGATTGGCTGCAGCATGAAAAATTCACAGCAGCAGCAGCCAAAATTAGGCTGAAAAAAGTCTTCCATGTGGACACTGACAGGAGAGTGATTTTATCACTGTAGATTATGTTTCCCAAAGAGGTTGTGAATCTACAAAAGTAGAAAATCTCCTACTGCTACATGCTGCATCAGTATTGTGAGGACCTGCTGGCACTGCTGTGGGGACAGGGACAGTTTTTATACTGGTGACTTTCTGTGTGCTAAACCAGATTTCCAATGTTTATCACAGACTGAGAGCTGCTGTTCTAAACTAGTTCCTTTGTTTAAAAATAATACTTGAGAGAAACTCTCAAAAATTTAAAAAAATGTCAATACTATATCATGTGTTTCCAGTCTTTATTCCACAAACTGTTAGGTATGTACAATAACCCTCAGACAGCTTCTCCTGGAGTAAACTATTTCTCCTAGACTGAAAATTAACAGGAAATGAAAAAGTTGTTGGTGAAGAAAAAAATACAGTAGCAGGTCTGGAAAGGAACTGAAAAATTATCTGTCTCATTTCTCTGCAGGGAAGCAATAACACAATATTGTCACAGATAACTTGGAAATGTGATCTTTGATTTCTAGTAATGGAAGTGCGTAAATAGAGATGTCACTGTGTAATGGCCATTCCATCTGATATGGCCAGGGTTATATGCTGTGACTGAAAAGGAGCTGCACAGGCTACTTGTAAAAGTTTGACACTTGGGGGAAAAAATTGCCTGAAAGCTGGTGACAACTCCTCAGACCAAGGGTATGTCAATTATTCCCACTTCACATCTCAGATGTAACAACATAAAAATTTGCAGGAGTTCAAAACATCTTGTCAAAACACCTTGATGTCTCCATTTGCACCTTAATCTCAGTATTGTTTATATTATCCATGGCCCAGTACAGACCTAATTTACAACTGTGAATCTCATTCAGCAGGTTAACAGAAACAAAATCCAGGGCAGAATTTCACACAGCTAAAGGTGTATATTGCTAAAAGTTCTCACCTTCATTTTCCCAGTTGCTATAGGGAGTAAGGTGTTTTGAGAACAATTTTTTGCAAATACCATTACACACCACACTTTAAGGTTTTCCTTAATCTGGCACAAAGATGCCATTACCAATCACAAAACCAAAGACACCCAGTATGAACTCAAGACCCCCAGTGAGCTCAGTGAGATTTTTCAGTGCCAGGAAGGGACAATTTGGGTGCAGAATATTTGACAACAGCTGTCTGTGTCTCCCTGGGTTGCTTAGGAACAAAGAGCAAATGACATCCATTTTGGGACACAGAAGGTAAAACTCTTCAGGGCATTCCCAAACTCTGAAAACCTCTTTGCTGCAATGAATGAGGTTGTGCTGCTGGATGAGGAGCTGTTGACCCTTGCGTGTCCCCTGTTGCTGGTGCTATCTTGGAATGCAGGGAGCCTCCAAAATAAGAGTGTAGTGTTTCTTGGTGGCTAAGAGAACAAATCTTTTAGCTTCAGGAATGTGAAGTGCAGTTGGAGAAAGCCATCAAGTAGCGATAGTAACAAAAACACCAATGGCATCTGTTATGGATTGTAGCAGAGAAGATCCAGCTAAAACACACAGGATCATTCTTTCAGTCAAGACAAGCAGGACACTGCTGCACATGTCACTGAAAGCTGAAGGAAAGAACAATTTTAGAGTTCTACAGGGAGTTACAGCAGGGCATCTACAAACTAGTCCTTGTTCCAGTCTACATAATGCCTGTGGAGCAGTTCATATCTAAAGCACAGCCTAAGCTCACCTGCCAGACCCCTCAAAGGAGCAAAACCTAAAGTGGAAGCATCAGCTATTAATTTTCAACAGGGTTAGTAGCCAGTGTGTGCTAAAACCTTTTAGTTTCATCTCCCTGAATTCCCCTCCTTCTCCTGCCTTTCTGTGTGCATTCTGCACTTGCCTGCTTCAAAAGGACTTCAGTTTTGTGCTGTTTGATGCCCAGGCTGTCAGCCTTGGTGCCACTGCTGAGGATTGTCAGGTAGATGAAAAGCTACAAACCCTGGGAGAAAAGCCATCACTGTCTCTGTGTCCTTGCAGCCCTAGTTCAGCAAGTCACTTAAGTACAGACATCCCCCCTATGGCCATTCTGTCTGCTTTGCTGGGGTGGTTGTTGCACTGTAAGTTATGAAAGTGCTTATGCTCCTTGCTGAATTCACCAGATTACCTGTCAACCCCACATTATGGATCAAGATGGGAAAAAATGGAGTCTCCTTATTGACTTTGATGGCCCTAGGACTTGACACAGTATTCAGGAGCTTTAACCTCCCCCCCCCCCCCCCCCCCCAAAAATTTTATCATGGCAGAAAGGTGCTGCCTTGCAGTGGATAATTTTAGGTGCACCCTTCTAATCACCCACTGCAATACAGGGCCACAGTCTGTGAGGAGCTGAAGAACAATGCCACCCCCAGCCTCCTCCTCCCTCTTATTCCCAGCCCTGAGTTGCTCAGTCCAGCAGAAACTGGGCTCAGGAATTGCCTTATTTCTACATCCAAGACACTATTTCACTCACTGCTCTCTTTCTGGAGAAAGCAGAGCAAAGTGCATTAAGAGGTGGATTAAAGAGAGGAGGGAAGATAAATAAGTAAAAACTACATATTTTCATAAGATTTTTTTTCAGTATGTTTCTTAAAAAATGTGCTGAATAAGTGATTTACCTCCAGTCTGAGAACTGTGAGGTTTGATGAAGCTGACATTTCTTCCTCTCCAATGTTATGTCAGACTAAAAACCTTTTCAACTTATAATAGATACGTATGGTAATAGATATCTGAATGAAAGATCAAACAGACATTAAGTACTGCAGAAATAGCCTGGTAAAAAGATGAAGTCACCCTCTAATGACACTATTATGACATACAGATTAAAAGAAGAACCAGTAAAAAAGAAGGATGATAATGCTATTGTGTTACTCCACTAAGGTATTTTGCCAGTAAAATGAAGTTACTCACTTTCTGAATCTATCCACTCATCTGACTGATGCTTTAAGGGGAAAAAAATGTGCAGGAGAAAAGAACTGTTCTTGAAGGAGAAAAAAGCCCACCAAGCAAACCCTACCTGTATTTGGGGTTGGTATGTAGTATCAGATGAATATTGCATTTCAAGCGTTTGATCCTGTGCCTCCAAAAACTACAAACATCATAAACCAAAATTAAAAACTTTGCCAGCAGTCTAGTACACATAGTAGGTTCAAACTGAACCCCCTTGAGGAAAGGATAATTACTACCTTGTTGTAAAGCAGATGCATTTTTGGAAGCAGATGCGTGCAAGGTGACCATACTTTGGGAAACCACATTTGAAGTAAATATTTATTTGCATAACAAATAGAATACTTTCTACCAGCCCATTATGCAGCTAAGATTAGCTCAGACCTTTATAGTGACACTACATAGATAATGAACTGAAAGCAAATTTGAGCTGGTGCAGTTTCGCTGGCTCCTCAGCTGTCCAGCCCTGTGTGGGTCGAATGGGTGGAGAGCTGTGTGGCTTTGTGCCTGCCAGCAGAAAAGCCTCTGAGACAAGGGGTCAGAGGGTGATTCCAAAGCACAGGATCAGCAGGGCAGCTCCTCATTACAAGGGGAATGTCTTGGGAGTTTGCTGGAGAAGGCTGAGGCTTCTCTACTTTGTGTGCTTGTAGATAAGACCATCTCCCGAGGAGAAAAGTGCTCATGGACACAGCCCACCTCTACTGCAACCTATTTATATCTGCCACACAGACAGAGGACAACGTGATTCAGATGTTAATCAGTTCCTGGCAGCATTACAGAGGCTCCTTGAGTAAAAAAGCAATCCAGTTCTGCAGATGAGGCAGAAGCACACGGGCTTCATTGTACCCTCCTCCTACTGCAAGTGCCTAACTTAGGCACAGTGAGTGCCCCCATCCAGTGCCTGCACAGGGAGCTAAGATCCAGCAAACCTGGATTTTAGGGGTCTGGTGTGTCCCTTCTTTATTGAACTGAATTGCCATAACAGTCATGGCAACTGAGTGAGGCTCTTGGAGGTGGTGTGAACACAGCCCACATTGCCAGGGTGCTGGGCTCTGCCTTCACCTACTCCTCCCCAAGCCACGAAACCAAAACACCATCAATTTACTACTGGCTGCTAAGAAATGAGAAGCTGTTTCCCCTCTGCTTGCTTTGACATGGACTTTAAATGCAATTCTTTCTTAGAAGAACCTGCAGAAATGGCACTGCAGAGCTGTACGTGGGCTCTGTCCCAAAGACTGCAGGCTGCAGGTTCTCACTCTGTGTGGAAATTTATTTATTTTTCTACCTGTCCATGCTGCCTGGCAGGTCTAGGATGGAAACCAGCATATATCCAGTCCTAGGTGCCTAGGACTTGAAAGGCAATTTCTACACTGTGGCCTTTACAGCCACGTCTGTGTGTGTGCTGGGGAGTGCAAGGAGGTGACGTTTCTTGCAGTGAATTTTCAGAACAAAGCATCCCTGGTAGAGAGCAGCAGGATATGTTCTGTTATGTTCACAAAGCGTTTCTCCCCGTGCTGCAGGAGCAGCACATTAATGAAACAGTCAATACATGGCTGCTCCTTTTCCTGCCCTCAGCTGCTACCAGAGGCTGAGCTGGCTCCGTGAGCTGGGGCTCTGTAGCTGCCCTGGCTCCCTTTGAAGAGGTTTGTCTCTGTGATACAGCAGCACTGCTACATCCACTGAACAGTAAGTATTGCTCCCCTTGATGTAGTTCCTTTATGCCTGCTTGCTGCTCCTGGGCTTAACCCATCTCTCTTTGTATTTGCTGAAATAAAATGCAGTCATAAAAAATGGCCATATAATTCACATGACAGAAATGCTGCCTTTTAAACTAAAAATGAGAATCTGTGTACCGATATACAATTTTATAAGAGAAGAGGGATAATTGAATATAGAGGTGATTGACCCCAAAACCAAACAGCAAGGCCTAACTTCACCCACACAATTGACTCTAGGTCTCCTTTGGGCTTGTTTTCAACCTCCCTGGCCCTGGGATATCAGTTTTTTCAGTTGCAAGTGTCTGAAATTATATGAGGGCTCTGCTGCAGCCTGTCAGACAGATGCTTTCAAGGTAGGAAAGGAAGGCTGCAGGTATTCTGCATGGCAGTATGAAGAGATTCGTGGTGATTATCTGGCACAGCTGTATCCCAGGACAGCCTTATGGGCCATTTTCACCCAGCAAGATGCCAAAGCAATGTCTGCTCAAGAAATGTCTAAGGGATTTCTGGCTGGCACATGCACAAACCCTTTCAGGGAGCAGACCAACAATTCACATGTGGAGGGGCAGCAGTCCAGTGCCTGGGCTCGCTCCTTGGGTGCCTGACATATCTTAGCTGTCCAGCACATTGTGTGATTTATTACTCTTGGTTGGTTCCTACTTTTCTCCATTGACTAAAACGAATTTGCTTAGATTTAGACTCCCTAAATTTCAGGTGGCAAAGGAGAGCAGATGAAGAACAGCCCTTTACTGCTTCACTGATACCCAGCAGCTGAAGCCAAGTAAGAAATCACAATACATGTGGAATCTGGCATTGCAAATGATCTGTGTCACAGTGGGTGTTGCAGAGCATTACAAGGCAAAGTTGTATGATCCTTATCCTGAAGAGCTTAGCATCTGAGCAGAATATATACATATTCCTTGATGCATTTTATGAGACTACATTTGCACATAATGGTCTGCATGAAGCCTTTCTCAAGAAATAATTAAATCAATATATGAAAATAAAAATATTTTATTTCCCTATAAGAAAGGAATTAAAATGTAACCAAAAATTGATCAGGAAATGCTGATTGTCGCAATGATCACAAGACTTTCAGTGGGCCAAATTTGCCAACGTAGCAATAAAATTTATGTTAGCATCAGCAAAAAAGAGCAGGAATCTGATGCAACCATTTTCTGATGCAGCAGTCTGTGGGGCCCAACTCCCCCTGGAGCTTTGGCCATTGCATCTTCATTTATATGAGTGTGTATTGATTGTACAATGGCACAAAATGGAAAAGTGATGATTCATACCAGACCTTCATCCATTTGAAAAACTGGAGGGCACTAGCAGACTCTGGTCCATAGATCTCTGGCAGAATTTAAATACTTCTGCAGCTTCCAGGGGATATTGTTAAGAAGAATGAAACAGTCCTGTGGGCTTACCTTGCACTTTGAAAGCAAATTGAGGGGAGTCCACTCTTTTATTTGGAGACATAATGAAGCTGACAAGACAAAAAGAAGTCCAATGTCACTGCAGTAGGAGTTGCTGGAGGCCTGATGCCCTTGCTCATGACAGAAGGGTAGAAAACTCTCCACAATGGCCAGACAGGTTATGTCCATTCATGGCTTCTCAATTGCCCTAAACCCTAACCCTTGATCACTACCTCTGGATTTATCTGGATTTTTCCAGCCACTGGAGGTCTCACATTTTTTGTGATTTAAACTCCCATAACTGGGGAGAGGGATGATGAAAAATTTCATCTGTTCTTGAGAATAAGGGCTTTAAATTGAAAGCTAGTAGATTTAGATTAAGTATTAGGAAGAAATTCTGGGAGGGTGGTGAGGCATGGGAACAGTTTGCCCAAAGAAGTTGTGGATGCCCCATCCCTGGAAGTGTTGATGGCCAGGTTGAATGGGGCTTGGAGCAACCTGGGACAGTGGGAGGTGTCCCTGCCCATGGCAGGGTGTTGGAATGAGATGACCTTTAAGGTCTCTCCCAACCCAAACCATTTTGTGATTCTATGATTCTATTAGCTTTGAGCATTCTCACATCTGGACTGACCTGCACAGAGGAGTCCATGATAGGCAGTCCTGATTACTGTTTAATCCATTTCTTCACAATTTAATTGTTATGAAATGCACCTATCACTGAGCATGTGATCAGCAATTAAAGATCAACAGACCTTCAACCACAATAAAAAACATGTTGTTTAAATTATCTAGATAAATGCAGGGCATTTCATGTAAGAGGCAACGACATACAGGTCATGTACAAAGGTACACTGACAGAAGAAGACAAAGTTGATGAAACATTTTAATAATACAACTCCAACAGAGTTTGACCCTGTCATTAGATCATGCTGAGGTGCTTAAGGCTGAGTGGGATTTACAGATATTATTTTGGCCACCAGAGGGTTCCCATATTTTTCCATTTGTACAACTGAAGCAGTGAGAGAGTAAAGAACATAAAAAAGCCACTTTAAAAAATGCGTGAAAGCAATAAAGATTAAAAAAAAATGCAACCCCAAAGTAATGCAAATAATCTACCTGCAGGTCTGATTTTGTTACTGTAAAATTCAATGAGTGCATTTTGCAAAACAAAACCAGACATTTCTGCACTGGTTGCAGCACCTTCATTCTTATTTGCACCACTGCACATGAGATCAGGATTCAAGCAGCTGACGATAAATTCCATGTATGTAGGACACCTATTAAAGGTTTCATGTGATGTTAGAGTGAGTAGGTTAGTACAAAAGAAACCCCACAAAGTAAATAAGATTTCAAACGTTGTGGTATTGTCAGGGCAAAACCCCAGATTCCAAGTCAAGTTCAATCCTGCAAAGCTAGTAATGGCAGTGCTATTTTCCTAACTTGGCTTCAGTCGCTACCGTGACTCTCAATTCTCAAATAATAGGTTATTCATCTTAATGTTATTTAGGGAAGGAGTCACAATGGCTTTGATAAGTCAAATGATGGTCAGATATTTTTTTTACAGCTCATTAATTTTCCCAGGCAACAATGGGCCAAATCCTGCTGTCAGTTATTCTACCAAAGTCAGTGTACTAGAGATGCTTTTTAATCCAGGCTAGATCCAGATCCCTCTCTGACATGTACAGGATAGGCATACACATCAATGGTTTCTGATATGCTTCATCAGATCTCTTGGGGCTCTCCTGAAAATGTCAACCAGAAATACACTCACTGCAGCAACCTGATAAAATCTCTCTGGAGGCTGTGATCAGGGACAGCCCTTGGTCTGAGCAGGTTCCTTGGAAACTTTATCCAAGGTTTCATGGTTCCACCAGAAGATTCAAGCTTTCATGGGGAGAAAAGGCTCCATGTTACCTGAAACAGGGGTGCTGGAACTCCTAGGGCTGCACTGCCTTTTCCCCTTGTTGGTGAGTTTGATGGCCAGAGAAGCAGCCCATGAAATTGTGTTTGTGGCTTTCCTTTTGGTGTCCTCCTGCAGAAGGAGGTTGGATGGGCTGGTTGAAAGAGCAGCTCCCAAAAGGGGCTGACCATTCTGCTCCTTCTGAGATAACTCAGATATCTTCACTGCTGTGCAGGCTTCTCCTCCATCAGCACACCCGGAACTCCATCACCTTGTGCAATATGGTCCAAAGGTTTGGCAAAATCAAAATCTCTTTCCTTATTTGAGGTCAGAGCCTGGTGCCTTCAGTCACAGCAAACAGAGACTTACTGCACAGTCCACTGCCTTCAAGGAAGCTTCATGAAGAAATGTATTTGTTCAGCTTGAATAATGGGCACAGGAATCTGGCTTTTGCTAATAGAGGCATGGCTGCTTTGCAGATGCTACAGCATTCTGTACTATTCCAAAGTTTCAATTTTTATTTCTAATAAGATGCTGACCTTCTAGACATTATAATTAGAAGACTTATTGTGAAGCCTAATATAATATTATACCCAATGGGGAGTCAAAAGTGCAAATAGTAAAAATATCAAATCTCAATATTTAATTAATTGAAACAGATTAAATTTCAACCTATTTCTTTTCTGTCAGCTACTTCGAGTTGCATATGAACTTTTGAATTTATGTAGATTTTCCCACAGACTTTCTGAGCTGGAATTTTAAACAACTAACATCTATGTTTGTAGACACACTGTGCATCTTTTTTAAGATCTCCTCAACAAGAAGTTTCCAGGGCTCCTCCAGTGTGGGAGGAATTAATTGAACATGACTGCCCTAGTCAGGTGCCGAAATGGGATTCAGACACTTGAGGAGACCTGGCCTTTCTACCTGGGGAAGGTTTCTGGAAAATCATCTTTTAGAGCTCCCCAGCCAGGCTGGTCTCAAGAAGCACCTTTGTCCCAAAACACACGTAGAAGACTTGAATGTATAATCACAGATTGTTTCAGTGACTCAGTGAAGAGCAAAAGGCAAATAGAAACAGCTTTCACAAGAATTGGGATGACTTCCATTTTTGTGTCACTTCTGACCTTTATCCAGTGTACCAAAGGCCTTTTGTGCAGACAAATGGAATTGTGCAAAAATAACTGAAGAGCAGGTACTTAATCAAACACAACAGGCTATTTGTCCTTATTCCTAATACTGATATCCTTATAGGGACTGCCTTCACTGGCCTACTCTGCAGTAGGGATTTGTTGTCAAAAATATATAAATAAATGAAAACAGGCGCTCAGTAAATGAACTACCAGTGAGGGACCAGGACTTCCTCTGAGAAATTTATTACTGCTAGACAATCCACATGACTGCAGTTCATCTGTGAGACTGCTGTTCTGCAGTTGCATTTCTCCATGGTAAAGAAAATTTGCAGTACTCAATCATATGCCATGGGTCCTTTGATTAATCCTGGGTTTACTGTACTTGATAGCCCACAGCAGCTTAAGTACCATAGAGAGTGTTACATAAAGGCATGTTCAGGATTATTACACATACCAAAATAGGCATGTACTTGATGGAGGCTGTTATGGTTTACAATTCCCTTTTCCCTTTCCCTCTCTGTGGTAATAACTGTTTGTGTATTTGCCTTAAACACCTATATGTCTTAAGCACAGGTTAAATTATAAAAGAGATTGCAACATTTTCTTTGTCCATCATCATCTAATAAATCAACAGGTCCATTTCAGTGGATTGATGTAATGGCATTTATGAGCATTGGCAAAGTCATATCCACTTAACTGATGCAATTAAGTAGTGCCGTGCTCTTATTATAATAATAATGGATTGACTGATGAGTAATTTATTTCTTTCCAATGTAACTGACAAAAATAGGCTATATTCATAGACAACCCAATGTATTTGGATCATAAAACTGCTGTCTTATCAAATCCACCATTATCTCAGATTTATCTCACCAGAGAGTGGTGAAAAACGCTTTAAACCATGGACTAAGCTTAATGAGGTATCCTGGCCCTGATGTATAAAGTCCCGCAGAGAAGGTGAATATTTTACTAGCTATTTCTCATAAGAGAAGTGCTGCTGAACACTGTCATAAAGAACTAACTCTCAGAGCTGCCAGCTGAACTCTCTGGTCTAAAGAAGGAGATGGCTGTGTTTGGTTTAATTTTAATTGAGTTTCCAGGAAAAATATTTCCTTATTGCCACTTGTTACCCTGACACTCCTTTCCTATCAATATTGCCTGGAGACCTGGCAATAAGTGAGATCAGTGCTTTTATCACCCTCAACGTGACATTTTGGAGTATCTTGTTATTTCCTGTGTTTATGACTATGATTTAATTGAATCATAGAAGGGCTTGGGTTGGAAGGTGCTCTCTCAATTCCTCTGGATTATGCAAATAATCTCTATGTAGATTATTTGCATTACTTTTGGGTTTGGTTTTCTTTTTTAATCTTGATTGCTTTCACACAGCCCCAGTTCTAATAGTCCTCTCTCTTCATAGCTCCAGTTTTGTGATCATGGCCCTCCTCTGGACTCTCTCCAAAAGGTCCATGTGCTTATGTTGGGGGCCCCAGAGCTGGATGCAGCACTGCAGGTGGGGTCTCACAAGGGCAGAGCAGAGAGAAACAATCCCCTCCCTCAACCTGCTGGTCCCAGTGCTGGCCATGCAGCCCAGACACCCTTGGCTTTCTGGGCAGCAAGCACACACTCATGTTCTGCCTCTCATCCACCAACACCCCCAGGCTCTTCTCCCCAGGGCTGTCCTCAATCCATTCTCTGCCTGGCTGTCCTCAATCCATTCTCTGCCCAGCCTTTGTTTGTGTTTGGGATCACCCCAACCAGTGCAGGACCTTGCACTTGGCCTTGTTGAACTTCAGGAGGTTCACCCAATCCCACTCTCCAGCCTCTCCAGGTCCCCCTGGATGCCATCCCTTTCCTCCAGGGTGTTGGTGCAACACTCAGCTTGGTGCCTGGCAAACCCGCTGAAGGTGCCTCAGTCCCACTGCCCATGTCTCTGAAAAAATATTAAATAAACCCAATTCCAAACCAGCACTGTTCCCTGGCTTCCTCACTTTGAGTGCCACCATCCAGCCATTCCTTAACCACCAAGTGCTCCACCCATCAAATCCACATCTCTGCAGTTCAGAGATGAGGATGTTGTGTGGGACAGTGTCAAATCTTTGCACAAGTGCAGTTAGATGGCACCTGATGCTCTGCCCTTATCCACCATTGCTGTAAACCTGGCATACAAGGCCATCAAATTCATCATGCACAGCTACACATGTGGGGATGAAGAGCCAAATTATCTGCTGGCAGGGGCTGGGCAGGTTGTGCTGACTGCAGCAGAGCTGCTCCAGTTTACAGCTGCAGGGGGTGTGTACGTGGGCAAGGGCAAACACCACCTCCAGACACCCCAGAATTTCTGCACTGCAGCCTGTTGCTGCTCATTGCCCTTACCTCTATCCTTTGCTTTGGGTATAAAAGCTCATAATTCTCAAGGGCATATTGCACCCATTTCCATCATCATTCTCTTTAAATTATGGCAGCAACAACTCTTTCTTTCCCTGAGTACAAGCCAAATGTGCCACATTCCAATTTCACAGTATTTTATGGTTCAAGAACAAAAGAATCCACCAAATTATCTCATTTGACCTCCTGTATAAGACTCAGAGAACCAAAACCAGAGGCTGAGAGTCCTGCATTGACAGAGAACTGATTAATTGGAATAAGCCCAAATAATCCCCACACTTTCTGGGGAGCAGTGGAAGAAGAATGATCCTGACTTTTGCAGTTTGACCTCATGGAAAATACCTACCCCATCCCAAAAGCTGGAGATCAGCATGACCTGAGCTCATGAACCAGGAATGCTGGTCAATGCTCGGGCAAAGATGATTGTACATGTCACGTGGGAACACTGTGCTGTCCCATCTGGGGGTTTCTCTTTATCTGTGGGGTATATTCCTTATGTTTTATGTGTTTATGGGAGTTTTTTTGTGTGTGCACACAATTCTTTACCAAAGAATTCTTTACCTTGGTCCCTGAAGCCTGAGGTCCAGTGTTTGTTGTTATTTGAAATAGTTTCATTTGTCTGAAATAACACTGGGGACAATCCAGAGCTTGTCCTCTGTATGGATCATGGGTGGAAAACAGGGGATTACATAAGCTCAAGGCCAGCAGAGATCTCCACCATCACCCCATGCTTCTGACCATGCTGTCTGTGACACCCTGGCGAGGAGGGGAGCAGCTCTGCTGACTGGGGAAGAGCCCTTCACTGCTAAAAAAAGAAATAAGACTTCTATTTCTTCTCATCAAATGGTGGCAAATATCATAAGCTTCCCCAGCACTAACAGACTGATCCTAAATGTTACACCAGGAAGCTAAAATGACCTTTCAAATGCACTGCATGAACACTAACATAAAAGTAGAAGATGTTGTTAATGGTATTGGCTTGTCTAAGAGAGAGAGAGAGAGATCTACAGAGGTTTATTTACTGCTATAAGTGTTAACAAAGTTTGAAATCAAGATGGTTTATGATTAAAGACAACAAACAGGTTAATTTTTGCTCATTGGATCCAACTATCTAATGCAAGGTTAATTTATTGACCTCACCCCAAAGGCATTATATATTTAATTTCCAAGGCACAACTGCATATTACATGATGACCAATAAGATCATCAATGCTGTCTTTTATTTCTGGACTGAAATCTTTAAAAGAACAGAAACATCTGATCTCTGAGAAGGTGTGATCTATGCCTGCACTCATGCACTCATATATTATTTATCTTGATCTACAAGTGAAGTCTTATAAAGGGGCCCATGGAGGAAAATAAGAGCCATTTGTGCTACCTTTCATCAGAAATGTTTATATAGAGTCATCTCTCTCTGACCACAGAGCAGAGTCTTATTCCTGAAACTACACCTCCTCTCAGGAAGAAGCACTAATCATTCTCACCACTGCAGAATGTCTTGTTGAGACCTAAACTTGCTGCTTCAAACTCTCCAAATTCTCTTCAAACTCTTTCCTCCTCACAGATGATGTTGGCACTACCCCTGTCCAGCTCCTGCTGTTAGATCCTGAAGCCTCCTAATCCCTGCTCTGAACTGACCCACACAAACAGAACACAGGATCTTTGTTGTTGAACAGCTGTTAAAAAACTGGTTATAGGTCTTTGATAAAGCCCTTTCACACAGGAGAAAAACAAAGATGAAATAATGTCCCAGTGACAAAGGTTGAGTGCTGAATCATGAGAAATTCCCATGTAATGAAAAACACGAGCCTGCCTCTTCTAGGTGTAGTACCAAGATGCTGGCCTCTGAAAATTCAGCAGGATGGATTCACTGCACCACTGAATCACCAACAATGAACAGGAAAATTATAAAAAATCAAGAATAATGACACTGATGGACAGGCATATGATGCAAAGGAGGAAGGTTTCAGCTTCTGGCTAATCTGTAGGCCAATATATTTCACTGTTCTGCCTGAAAGCTGAAGAGCTGTTGTGACACCACAGTCACCATACAGTTAAGGTCTGGAATGTGATGTTCTGGTGAGTTAAGAAAAACTTTTTGATTACCCATGCTTTGCACCTGGAATTTAAACCAGGGACTGGATATGAAATAGGGCTGGATGTGCTTTGGAGATAAGGACTCGCTCACCGTGCCAATAGGGTTCTCTGTGTTGCTGTTGTTACTTTATGTCTCTTGTGGCATTTATTCCAATTCAATTAAAATAATAGAAGTTAATTTTAAAGACATATCTAATTGAAACTTGACAGGCAAAAAGACTGGCAAAGAGTTTCAGACTTTTCTGGAAAAATAACCATTAGTCAATTTGCAGTAATGAAGCAGTTTTGTACCAAGTGGTCAAAGGGAAGACAAAAAAGGGCCGTGTCTGAAGAAGAAAAAGACAACTCTTTTTGGATGGGGAAAAAACAGGATGAGATGCAGAAATGTAGCAGAACTATTTTCATGATCAGTGTCAAAGGAGAATCATGTCTGTACCCTGGGAAGATGGGCAGCATGAAAAACTAATGTTTTTCACAGCTGGATAGGCACCATGGGGGAAGAAGAGCAGAGCATTCACGATTTTCTGTCGACTTCTAAAATTCTGTCCCTTGTTTTTCAGCTTAGTCAATGTTTCTAAGAAGGCCTCAGGGATGAAAAATCAAGACAGCCTTTCCCAAGAGCTGTGTGCAGAAATGGGCTAGGCCAGAACTGAGCCTGCCAGAAGGTGAGTGCTGCTGTGAGATGCCCCATACCTGTCTGTGCCTCTGGAAATGACAGCAAGCCAGACAAGCATGAGTAAAAGGTGCACACAGAAGAAGGCAAGGAATTTAGAGGGATTTTTAACCTTGTATTTGGGAGCTGAATGAGCTCTGTTGAGATACAACATGCAGGTTTTTTCTATTGTATGCACAGCTGGAGTGTGTTGACACAAGAATCACAGAATCATCCACCTGGATTGTAGCTATGCTGCATATCCCCTGCACTCATGGAGCCCAGCATAGATCAATCAAGGTCTATCTGAGGATTTTATATAGCCCAGAATTCCTGTAGACTAGAGGTGAAGTATTGCCTTTGATTTACTTGGAATAAGATGCTGGAGGCTCAGGAAAAGGTGAAACACCCAAGTCCCCACCACCATCTGCATCCCTGCAGATGACAATCTGCCATGGCAGACCAGCAGGACCCAGCCCCACAGACCACTTCAATGCCACTGTTACTGCCAGTCCTCACTCCCAGTATGCAAGAGAAACACAGGAAGCCATTCCCACTTACATATAATGAGAAGTAATTGCTACACATCCCCCCAAAAAAGATAATTCTTCGGCCCATGTTGTCTTTTCTCTTGTTCTCTGAAGAGCTCTCTCCTCTCCTAACCCATACTCACTCCCTTTTTCTCCCAGCTGAATATTCCCCTGCACCATCCCAGACACTGTACTGCTCCTGACATGCTTTTTAGGAGGCTCCTTTCAACCCTAGTATATCACTTTATTATGAATACACAGTGAATCTAGCAACAATCCCTTTTCAAACCCACTGTCTTTTCAGGGAAGTTACCCTGAATATCCAGACAGTAACCAGCCTGGATCTGAAAACAGTCACTGTAAAAGGCCAAAATCTATTGGGAGATGAAGGAGAGCTCATAGCTTTGGTTATAAAATCCATTTTGATTCAAAAGAGAGAGGATGCTGTAGCAAGCCTGCAATATGAGTATAGTAAAAAGGAAAAAGAAAATCTCAAGGCACAGTGTGCAGCAAGAATACCTAGAAAGTGGAACAGGAATATGGCTTTGCATGGGGCTAAGCTAGACCCACTATGGCTGTTCCATATTGCACTTAGATCCCTAATGTTTCCTACAAGGTCCTTCAGTGACTGTTTAGGGAAAGTGAACACTTGTGGGTAAAGAAATTCTTGTGTGAACCACTAACTAGACAAAAGGAGGAAAGGAGAGTAGGCATGTACAGTCATGTTTTACCATGCTGGGGGTTATCAGTGGGGTTTCACAGAGAGCCATCCTGGGATCTTTGCTCTTCAAAATATTAATAAACCATCTGGAAAAGGAGCTGAGAAGTAACATGACCAAAGAAAAGCCCCAACAACAGAAAAAAACACCACCAAAATTAAAAGTAAAAATTATTTATGACATATGGCTGAAGGTTTTCATGTTAATTAGTGACCAGCTGATGAAAACAGACAAATGAAATTTAAGTGATAAGTGCAGGATAGTAGATATAAAGAGAAACCATTCTAAATAAGAGAAAAGAATAGTGTGTTTTAAATTAGTTATTACTCTTCAGGAAAGGGGGTATCAAGAAGGGTATCACATAAAAATATCAAGATGCAGATTTAAAACAAAATATTTTTTTTTTCACATGCTGCATAATTAAACTGCAGAACTCAATGCCACAGGATGTTGTAGGGGCCAAAAGTATAAATGGGCTCAAAAAGCAATTAGATAAATTCCTGGCTGAAAAATTCATGGAGCGTTACAAAATGCAAAGATGCAGATACAATCTCTGGCTCAGGGTGCCCCTAAGGCACAGACTGCTGGGAGGGTGTGCCAGAGTAAAGGATCCCTCTGCAGTTGCTCTGCTTTTACACTGTCCCCAGAAATACCTGCTACAGGCCACTGTCAGCAGCACTGGGCTGAGGAGGGACTTCTGCAGCTGCTGCTACAGGAATAAAGGAAAAAAAATAGGAACTGAGTCCAGCAGCATTTGTGATTGCTGAAAAAAGATTAGTCAGAAAGGATTTGCCAGTCGTAAGGTTAAAAGATATTGCACTGGAAGAAGCATCAGTTCTAGCACGGGCTGATCAATGTAAAGTAAAGGCAGGATGGATTTCATCCACAGTATCAGTCTTGTACTGTCAAGTACAAAGGAGGCTACACACTCCTGGCTCCTGAGGCTTCTGGGGCCATAAACCACATTAAGAAATTAAATCCACACAGAAATGCTTTCTAAGACATCATTTAGTAAAAGACATAAACCCAATCTGTGGAGTTGTACATGGCATTGATGTATTTCTAGCAGCTTACCTTGTTTTTCAGTCGAATCCAAGAAAAGCCATTTGTATTTAAATGATAGTAGAAACGGTAAATTGTTTCATCTGGGAGTTTGCCCTAGTTTGTCAGAGTTTGCAGTAATTTTACATGACTGGCCAGATAAATTTGCTGGAAATGATCAGATAGCAGGAGATTGGCACAGCAGAGGAATTCCAACAGAAGCACAGAGTTAATGAATCTCCACCCGTGTCCAGACACGTGGATGGGGAGAAGGCCAGGCAGGAGCACCCAGCTGGGATCCTCTGAGCTGGGCACACCAGTTCTGGGGATCCCCTTTCCCTGGTGCCTGCATCCATGGGGGAGTGGCTGAGACTGAGGAAAAACTACCTGTGTCCAGCCCTCTGAGCACTTGAGAGGTTAAAAGGCATATCCCAAAGCAAACTATTATGGCACAAAAAATAATTTGTGTAGGGGATGAGCTGCTCAAATGTCCTAGTGCTAAAAAACAGCTCTGGGAATGAATCCACCAAGGCACTGCAGCAGACTGCACCCATTTTGGAGGAGCTCAGGTCCTGCTGAAAGCTCAAGTGCATCCTCAGAGGTGCAGTGGGTTGAGAATATGTCTTGGATTCTGGTGCACATCAGCTCTCCATGGGCCATGGCTTGGTGTGACCTTTGCTCTCCCTCTTACACTCAACCCAAGCTGGAAGCAGTTGCTCAGTTCCTGGGTTTTAAAGCACCTCACTAACTGCTTCAGCAAGGAACGAACTTCTTTTTAAATTCACAAGTCTATTATTCCCCTGAAGTTACACACCTAGAAAGTCTTCCTAAAGTTAATGGGTTTGAAGGGGAAAACATGCCCTGAAGTTCAGATGGTTTCTGGTTATCCTGATTGTCTGTGCTCTGCAAATCAATGCACTTGGATCGAGTCAAATCTACAGCCAGACAGGCTGAAAAAACAAAAACAAAAACAAAAACAAAAAAAGGAAAAAATAAAAAAAAGGAAAAAAAACCCAACAAAAACATCCAGCAGGGGTTTGAACATCTTTCATACATGTTAACAGAGACATTATGCCTAAACCCCTTTGTGACCATTTAAGTGATAAGACTATTAGAACCACTGAGTGGCAAACAGCTCTTATAAGTAAAATGCATCTTAAGTGTCAAGTGGATGCAGTGTAAATCTTAAATACAAGCATCCTCCCACAAAAATTCACAAAAATTAGGAAAAATGCATTGCTGGTCCCAGATGATATCTTGGCATAATTTAATGGTTTTTTTCCTAGTGAGTTTTGGTAAAATGCAAAAACTTCTACAAGGAAAAGAATTTGATATTTACAGAAAAAACAGATTATAATTTTTTTTTTCTCTTTTTCCTGCTGCATATTTGGATTTCTCCTGCACACAGTCTATGACTTTCAGCTACAGGCTATGACTGATCCCTTGACAACTCTAGTCTCTGCGATAAATTGTTCAAAGTCAGACCTGGGGCTGTGTCAGTTCCTAGAATATCAGGGTTTTATATCTTCTCTAGCCTCATTTTAAATTTAAATGATAACAAATGCAATCTGACCCCAGATGGAACAGAACATTTTTCTATATCAGATTAGTGTTTTTGGTAATATGACTTTGGTAAGGATCTCAAACCCCAAACAGTCTCAAACAATCTCAAATCTCAAAAAATCATTTATGCTGAATCCCTACATGCTTCCTAAGAGGAAGGTGAGCCATGAACCACCATGGAAATGATGCACAAAGCCAACAAGGGGCAGGCATTGCCTTGCAGGGAAGCAGTGCTGTGGTCTTCTGGGCACATTTTTCCCACTTTCATCCCCAGTTCTTCTGGTTCTTTTTGAGTTGGTTTTAGCAAATGCTTTATATATTTATATTGTGTTGACAGGGGGATTTAAATTGGGGTTTTATTGTTTTGTTATATTTGCACATCTACTTATTGCATTTTGAAAACAAGGTTTAATCTATGCTCTTCCTCAAATTTCAGTGTGACAGAACTCAGACCCAAAAAGTAGGCTGTTCCTTTGTTCTTCCCCCACACCTTTTTTTTTTTTAAAGGTCTGTAAAATATTTTATGGCAGGCAGTGCCTACACCTCTGTTGTTTGGAAGAGGCTGGAGAGAACAAGCCTCACAGAGAGTGGAGAACAAGCCCAACATGCAGTTGTGTGGTGAAAAGACTCTTCTGATGTTGGGGGAGAAGGGAAATGTCTTGTGGCTTGTGCCCCACAGTGATGTGGCTGAGGGTCTGAGCTGGCAAAGCACTTCCATCAAACACTGCTTGAATTCACAGGCCTTTTTCTCTGGTTCTTTAAATCTAGTTCTTGTCTGTCAGTAATCCCTTTCCTGTTTTCAACCAAAGGAAAGCCTTGTGCCATGAACAAAGGGGAAAGAGATGCCACATATTAGTAGCCAAGATAAGGCACCAGTATTTAAACAACATGAAATGCTCAGTCCAGACAAAGAGGGATATCTCTGATGAGTCCAGTGCAAATACACACCCTCACATCTACTGTGGTCATCTTCAGAGCCATTTTGGTTGGATTTTTTTCCCTCTTTGACCCCTCATCACCTCTTTATTCAGCCTCCCCCAAGCAGAGCATGATGTCTGACTCAAGCTTTTGAACTCTCTGCATGTAAGTAGGTTTCAAAGTAAGCAAACAAGCTCATACATCCCTTGCCTGTGTAGGTGTGTTCACATATTTTTATTTATTAAAAACAAAATAAAAACATAATCTGATACAATTAAAGATGTGTTTCAGAGAGTGGTCTATGCAGAGAAATGCTTGCACCTGGTATCATAATTTATAATGTTTAAGAAACAAGTTGGCATTTAAAAAAAATGAAATGACAACAGAGATAATAGGATCCAAAAGTCTCTCCCAAATTACTGAACAATAGAGAATTGGATAAGATCACTCAGGCTATTTTTCTAATATTTTAGAGTAGTAGTTGCCTGCTCAAGCCTTTGATCTCATAACTTTGCCAGCTGACAATAGATAAATAAGTCTTACAGACAATACAGCAAGAATGAAAATCAGTGCGTTTTCTAGGGAGACACTGAGATGTGAAGTGATAGATTAAAGTGTATGTGAAGGGCAAATTTTGCTCTCAGTTGTCTAATGTACATGCAGACTTCTGAATATGGCCTGTTGCAGGAGGATCAGCTAAAATTTTTAATTAAACAGAGAAAAAAGCAGTTATCCAGTGTGGGTTTTGTTGTTTTGGTTTTGTTTTTTTTTAAATTCCCTAAGCTGATGGGACACTTCTTTATTAATCATGATATATAGTTAGTAATTCCAAAGGAAACTAACAACTGTATAACAAAGCAACTGAAATACTATTTCCTCCAGGAAGAAAAAGATGGGAAAAGACACTCCCCTTTTCTATCTGTTCTTCTGGATTGAGTGAAATAAAAGCTCACCAGGTCTGTAAGGCAGCTTCTCAGAATCTGGAAAGAAAGTGAGGCAGAGCTCTGGTGAAGGTTTGGGGGTCCTGAGCCCCCCAGACTCCAGTGGTCCAGCCACAAGTGTGGGGGGACCATGGAGGTTGAAGGTGGGTGTGCAAATACCTCAGCATCCTTTCCAGAAACATTATGAGCCAGGGATGAAGAAAATGGGAGATGGTTGCAAAAGGCTACAAAGTACTCCCAAAGCCACCATAACTTTGCAGTAAAGGAGAGATGGGAATCAGCAAGAGAACAGCTGGTAAAACCAACTGTGCTTTCCTGTTTCCCTGGCTGGTATATGAACTGCAAGCATTGGGCTAGAATAACAGATACTACTGACTCTTTGGCTTGGCCAGTGGAGAAATACATTCTGCTGATGCACCTGCTCAGAGTTTTCTGCAGGCAGTACTGTGTGTATTTGTGTGAATCAAATAGGCTGGAAGGAATACACACATACATTTTAGCAGCAGTAAAGGAAAACAAAAATTCCTTTTCCTCACACCAAATAAACACCAATAACATCCAGAGGCAATGTTCAACAACGGCAGAGTGAGCTCCAGATACCAAGGTCCTAAGACCCTGGTTTGTCACCCCTGTGTGACTTTGCTGTGTGACTGAAGTCCAACATAGAACTTGGCTCTGGCCCAAACCCAAGGCCAGTAGAGCCTGAGTTTGTAGTTTTTAAGAGATCCAACCCTGCCATATGTTTACCAGCGATATCATAATTGTCTGTGCATCCTCAGTCTGCTATGGATTTGGCAGCAGCTGTCAATAGCACTCATTCATCACGGGCCCAAGATAATTGAAGCACTCCATCTGCTGCAGGGCCACTATTACCAACACTGATACTTGTGTCAGTAACTTACTGAAGAAGGGCCTGAACTTGCTCCTAGTGAAAAATCAATGGGAGGGTTCCTGTTGGCAGAAGTGGAGGCAGCCCTAACCCTTTCAGTCCTGGAAACTGAGTGGCTGCTCAGTGTCCAATTCCACAGCACCATCCAGACCACTGGGTCCCTGGATGGAAGCAAACACAGGCAAAGCTCTGTCTGTGATCACACAGCCCTTGCAAACTGGTCCTACAAGGCACTCTGGAGCACAAATCCCCACTGAGGGAAAGGGCAGGTACAGGAGAAATAGAAACTGGGCTGAAGAAACACATGATATCAGCTCACATGGACAAGAGAGGCAGAATTCAGGTTATGAATTCAGTTTAAAGCCCCTGCCTGCATAAACAGTCAGACATGTTTACAGGAAAGTGCTAAAGGAATTAATCTGTTACTCAGCAACACTAATCAAGACTCCTACCCCACGCAGTTCACAAAGTCCTACATCTGTGCATACCTTTATGTTCCTGTTCACAGTCAGCCCCATTCCATCTTCTGTCTGCTGTACAAGCAGAAGGAAAAAAACAAGGTCTGCAAAAGAAAAATGTCTATTGTGATAAAGCATTCTTTTCTGTCACATAAAACCAACATTTTCTATCATTTGCACTTCTCTTTTCTCCTATTTTTATCTACTTATTTTCTTGCAAGAAAAGAACAAACTTCTGAAAAGCAAGGCAAGTTTTGACCTTTTTAACAAGGAGGGGAAAACAGAAGTTGTTGTCCTGCTGTTGTGAGCGCAGATGAGACCAAACTAGAACTTTAAATCAGAGCACCCTTGAACTTCCAAGGTCAGGTTCACCTCTAAAGTGTGCTGCTAAGGCAAGTCAAAGCCTGTGCTCAGATGGATGTGGATGGCTCCCACTGAGTTCAGGCTGCCCTCCTCGATTGTCACGGTAATATTCTTGTTGTGTTTGTTTACTCCAGTGCAGGTTCTCAAGGATCTGGCTTCGTTTTTATTCTTTCCTGCTCATACCCAGCATAAGAAAGGCCACTTTCTCAAATACATTTAGGTTCCCTTTGTGCACACAATGATGTAATTGTAGGAAAATGAGAACTTTAGTGAGGACAGCTGTCCCTGAAGTGTCACTTCAATGGCAAAAAACAAAGAGTGCTGAAGGTTCAAAGAAGATAACGCTACAAGGTCTCAAAATACAAAGCAAAACCCGTGATTTCTCTTTTCATCAGAGGAGCAGAAAAAATGAGGCCCTCTTCTTCTGGGCAGGGATTTAGATGTGTTTTGAAATGTTTTGTTGTTTGGTACATTACAAGTCTGAAAGGTTACAACAGATAGATAACACTTTTTTTTAATTGGATCAATAGCAATAGCAGAAAGGGGCAGCACATGTTTGAATTTCCTGCCAGCGAAGTCCTCCAGAGTATTTTACAGTACCACAAGATGGAGGAAGTCATATAAGATCTCTGTATTGAGATGACTGGAAATAATGTAAAGGAACTTTCCTTTACAGTTGTCTTTGTCTTCTGTGGGAGTCTCCTTACTTTCTCTGATACCAGGAATCAAGGTAGCTTTGTTTTTTCAAGCAAAATGGGCAGGGAGAAAAGAGAGAAGAAAAATCAACAATGAGGAATAGTTTGATGAGTGGCTGAAGTCAAAATAGAGACAACCTAAAAAAACACAGACATATTCCACTGATAAAGAGAATCATTTCATATCAGAAGGAAGACATACATTTTTTTTTAAACTTTGAGTTTCAAAAGAGAATAAAGATTCTAACTAAAAAAAATACCTTTCTTTTCAATATTTAATGAGCCTTTATTTTTGTCCATCTACTTTCAGTACATGAAAACAAGCCCCTAACACAGGAACACACTCTCCAGCTGCAGTGTAACAGATGTGCAAACCATTAGTATCTGCCACCCATTCCAAGTCATTAAATCTGAAACCCTGCAGGAGGAGTCAAAGGTACCATCAGGGGACCTGGGCAGTTATGGGGTTTCTACTTAGCTGATTTCACTGGAAAGGGCCAGTGCTTTACCTTGAGGCACAGAAGAGAGTAAGGAACCCAGGATGAAATTACTAAGAAAATGTACAGCTGGAGTCATAAGATCCATTTTCTGATCTCCTCACCATGGTGAAGGGGAGATAAATGGTTTGGCACTGATGAGGGAAGGTGTAAATAGCATCCAATGGACTTAAAGACAGAATTAAAACAGAGAAGACCCTTGGCTGAAATGCTGCAGTGTCTGGGGAAAAGAGCAGAGCCAGGATTTGATTCCTGAGAGCTCAGCTCCAGCAGACAAATGGATTGTTCAAGTTGGACACTCCAGAGGGTGTTACTGCCCAGGAGGGGTCTGTGCCCACAGCTGACCCAGCATTTGGGAACCACCTCGTGTTTGCATTCAGTGCCTGTGAAGAAAACCCATCACAAGGGAAAAGGGACAGTCCAAGGACTGAGTAGAAAGATGGACCTGCCCATGAAGGCAGCAAGAGTGCAGGCTGGGGAGTTGAGTCTTCAGAAATGCCCCTGTGCCCACCCGCCAGGAACTCAGCCCTGGTGGCCCCTGAGACTGGACCTCAGGAGAACCTGACCAAACACCAAACACCTCGGGCATCTTCCAGAAAGCCAGGCATCCTGGTTTGCCCCAAGCACCTCCAGATCCCCTTCCCTCCTCAGAAGACACTGCTCCTCCTGGCACAGAATTCCTCCGTCCTCAGACGCCCAAATTCGCGGCATTTTTGCAGCCTGAGTGGCATTCCAGCCCTGGCTGCCCTCCTGACGGCGCATGGGGGTGAGCTTTGCTCACTCTCTTGCCATCTCTCTGCAACAGTGGGAGCCAGAGTGGGGCAAGTGTCACAGGCAATATGCAGAAGCAATTCCGGAAACTTTATTGCTCAGAGGTGGCACTGTGCCAGGAGAGGAGAAAGAGAGGAGCTCATAGTTGTGTGCTTGCACACACTGACAAAACTGCTACTGATGAATCAGAGGGAGAAATCTGGAGAGGTGACCTTGGGAGGTCACAGAAGACTCGTTTTTGCCAACAAATATGAACATTTGCAATCATGCTGTGGCCTGATGCCAGTCACTGTTTTATGTGCTATCTCATCAAAACATATGAATTTTCAATAGCTGTTTGAGAGTCCTACTTGCTGCGGCGTTATATCTCTCCTACTCCTACAGGTTTTGGATTGTACAGATACAAAAGCAGGGTATTGAGGAAAGCTGGCACTCGGGTTGGCATTGTTTCCCATGAACATTTTCCTGCATTCTGAAAATCGCCGACTGGTCAAGTGCCGGAAGGTCACTGGTGACAGAAGGGAGGCAAAAAATCTCTGGAAAAATGAAACTCCTCCATTGTCCGGCCTGGAAGGTCAAAAATTGCCATTTTGAGATTGCTAAGGGAGGCTCACCCACCCTAGGTGTCAGCCCTTCAGAGAGAACTACTGTAAATATCGCCATCTGTGATGTTCCTGGTGAAGGACTCTGCTGATGTAAAGGTTATTACTCATTTATAAACATATGGCTGCTGTAATCCTTCGTTCCTCTGTTCATAGTGGGATTTGTGTTTGATTGAGCTCGGTTTCAAAACAAAGATTTTTTTTTCCCTACTCAGCACTAAGGGGACATTATCAATTTGATTTATATTAATAAAAACAACAGCAACCCACTGTGGCAAATTCTTAAATCAATAGATGCGATTTGACTTTAAAAAAAAAAAAGCCATTGGCCTGAAGGAACACCACCCAGTGCAGCCTGAAATCAAATCTGCAGTGACTGTAAAAGATTGTGAACAAAAAGACAGAGGATTCTGCTATTCATCATTGTCCCAACTAAACAAAATAATACAATCTAACAGCAAATGTATGCTTCTCTGGCATTATTTCTGTTTTGTAAATCCAGAGATAAAACACTGAGGTTTAGAGTACGTGAGCTGACAGCATCTTTTCAGTGATACTGTGATGGGGAAGGCTCTGCAAATGTGTTTTCAAACTATGGATTTTATTGCCTGTGTGTGTGATGTGTGAATATTTGAGCATATACATGCCTTTCAAATGAGCCCTTTAGATCTAAGATCCCATTTCCTCCATATAGTCAACAAAGACCATAAAGCAATTTCTGTAGGAGCAAGAGTTCACATAGAAGACCTGAAAGCTAAAAATTCCCACCAAACCAGTTCAGACACAATGCACAGCTTACCTGTTGTCTGTCTGCTTCCAGGAGCAAAGGGACCAGTTCATCTGGCTTATTGTAAATGTCTAGCTCAGGCTGAGATGAACTGCTTCCTAAAGAGAGTTTTACAAGGCCCTTGGTTAAGAGTTTTGATGGCAGTAGAGCCTGTGTTTGCATGGCTATCTGTAATATTATGCAAACTCTGGGGAAGAAAGTATTTTATTCATTGCTGCATTGAAATACCTTGCAGCAAACCACACCCCCATCCCTAAATGTGCATGCCTGGATTCCACATAAGACATCTCTCTCTATACTTTTAACCAGCAGATTGAATAAAATCAGAGCTACCAGTATATTATCCCATCTTCTGAGAAACATTTTTTCTGATGGGGAACTCATCTGCCATATTTTAGAGAGTGTCTAAAAAACCTTGTCACTGATATTGCCTTGGATTACTCTAAAAGAATACTTTAGCACCCAGCCCACATTTCATCATTAATAATATTTATGTAATGCAGCTGCAAGGCTGAGCAGCACATTACATCACCTCAGCTGAATGAAGAGCAAGTTGCACTTTCTAGATCACAGCACTGCCATGCTTGCATTATGTATGCTGGAATTCAGTAATGAAAAAAATTTAAATGATGGGAACAATTAAGCTGGCTTTGAGATTTTTAAAATAAACGTTGCAGGATGAAGATGAAAATGTACTTCAGCATCCCAGGGGTTTTAACTTTTTTAATGTTTAAATCAACTTAGAAAGAAATTCCTTTTTTGGAATGCTGTGTTAATTATTTCTATATGTAATCTTTTGTTAAATCTAATTTGTGAGCCCCTGAAATACAGTGAAAAACTAATGGAATTTATTGAGGGATCATCACATCTATGCCAAAGCTTCAAATATGGAGATCTGAATTTTTTTTTGTGCAAGTGTGCCAATATCCCTGACTTATGGGATCTGACCACCAAACTTCCAGTCCTTCCTGGATTGCTGTGAGATGGCATTTGCACTACAACAGAGTTCTTGGCACTTTCTTGCAGCAAAATTGAACATATCCATGCAGCTGGCAGCTTCAGTTTCTGACAGAGTGTGTTAAAAGCCCAGATTTTGGAGTGTTTTAGATGGTAACACCTAGTATGCTGAAAAACTCCACATCTAAGTGATTGTGTTTTTCCTCTAATCCATGTCATGTAGTGTTTGAGCACACAAGGTTTCATCCTTGCTGCATGCCAGGCAGAGATTTATTAATTGCAGCTACTTGAATGGAACAGAATAGAAGCACAGAGAGAATAAATTACTTTGCAGAACCAGAAATAGATTCAAGATTTCCTAAAACCCATTCCAGCACCTCAACCACAAACCTATTCCTGGGAAACCAGGAAGTGTACCATACCTTTTTCCCCCAAATTTATTCCATTAAATCACTGCAAAAAGGTCTGTGGACACTCTTGCTACAGTTGAAATAGTAGCATAATTCAGTTTATCTTAAACCTGTTCCCAACAGGCTTGAGACAAATCAAAACATCTGTGCAGTGCAGGTATCAGCTTTATTTTTAAGTCCACTGTTTAACTGTTGATGATTTGTCATGCCCTGAGTTATAGGTCAGAAGAATTCAGACCTGCTTCTCACACCTCGTAAAACTCAGAGATAGTCAGATTTAGGGACTTTTATTCAATTAATAATTACAAGCAGACCATTTTTTGCAGATTTGCTTCTCTGTGAATTTTAGCATTAAGCTTTCAGCTGCAATCCCTCTCCACAAAGCTCAGCAAATTGTCTGTTGTTTTAAACTCATTGATTAAGAGTTTTTACAAAACAGCTCCAGAGGCAGTTTTACCATTCCAAGGCACCATGACTGGTGAAAATACCTGCAGTATTTCTTTTTGTTTTCTCCCCCAAACTCCCTAATAAACACTAGAAGTGAGTTTGCCAAGTCTGTACTTACAGGCGTAATCTCCAATTGACACATGCATAAATTACAAGGGGAGAAGCAGTCACAGGGTAATGCTCTATCAGTGAGATGTCTGGGATTTTTGAGCAGTGTACTCTGTATATGGCAACTGCTGGCTAGTGTTTGCCTGTTCTTCACTTGCTTAAAACCTCTGGTTTTGTCTTGGGGGTCCACATAAGGTCAACTTCCCACCCCCCAACAGTGGCATAGAAAACTGCTCTGAAGGTGGAAGAAAATGCCTCTCCTGACTGAGCAGCCAGTGTTGATAAAACAGCTCTCTGTTGGAATAGCTCTAAGGGCAAACAGTGAGGAGGTTTACCCATTCAAACAAAGTTAAGAGTGAGCAAATTCTCTTAAAGATGTACCTATGTCTGAGATCTTTGTTTCGTTTTCAGTTACTTGATAGAAAATAAAGATAAAGCCAAGAGCAGGCTGCATTGAAAAATCCTCTGTGCTTGTGCTCCTGAAAATATTTCCTTTGTGTTCAAGAGAGAAACATAAGAGAAGGTCACTCTAGCTAAACTTGTAATGATATTTTTAAAATAAATAACAAACTCTTCTTATGTGTATGTATATACATATTGAGCCCTTTTTAACCTTTGCTTTCTCACTGTTTCTGGAGAAAAACAAGAATGGGGAAAGTACATGTTTTGCCATGTCCAATTTATTCCCTTTAATGGGCCCAGGCCTTAAGAGAAAACAATCCAAGGTGAAGCTGTGTGATTTGTAAACACTTTGATGGTGGCTGTATCATGAAATCTGCTTATAATTCTGTCTCTGTTTCCACTTGTTTGTCCTCTCCTGGAGTGTCTGGTGGCATCTCTGGCAACATGTCCACAAGGACTTTCCTAAAAACATGTCCCCTGATAAAGTAGGACTGTGGGGTTTTCTTAAGGGTTGTCTGGCCTGGGGATGAGATTTGACAGGTTGGTCCAGTCTCAAATTTAGACAAGGGCCAAACTGGGAATTCAAGATGCCATTAGGAGAGGACCACAAAGGAGGAAGGAGCTGAGCCTGAAACAGGGGCAACCCAGAACCTGCCACGCACACCAGGATCAAATAATGACTCAGAGCTCCTGGAAGAGATGCCTTGAGTCAGGAGCCTGCCCTACACAAACACAGCTGCTCCTGCTTCCAGGGATGTGTCCTTTGAAATAGATGTCCTGAAATTCATGTGTAGGTCCCCAGGGATGTGAACAATGGCTCTTGTTTAAAGGGGAGGAAGAGAAATCCTGAAATCCCCTGCACCTCCTCCAGCCTCAGCTTTAGCTGGTTTTACATTTTCTGCTCCTTGAAGGTGAAGGGCCTCTCTCTGCTGCCCATCAGCAGGTTGGCCTCATGGCCTCCTCCATGCAGCCAGTCTCATTCCAAGGTGCTGCTCTTCTCCCAGGACTGAGCCTGCTTGGAGCTGACCCAACAGGCAAGGCTCAGCAGAACCCTGCTGTAGACTACTATCTTGATATATGGGGGCCAAACCATCAAGTGCATGGAAAAGCTTCAGCAAACAGGCTTTTGTGAATGTTTTTGGGCTGGTCTCAGGCTGTCAGGACAGCATCCTTCTCCACACTGTTCCCAGGCCAGAGGCAGGGAGTAGTTTCTGCTGCCTCATCCCAAACCCAGCAAAGCTATGGTGATAGTGTGGAGGTGTGCTCTGTCTTGGGTGCCTGGGCTCACTGTGACCCTGCATTCTCCAGTGTATTTCCATGGATGGGTCCTGCATCATGAGCTGCTCCTCTTGCACCAACATATCTTCAGGGAAGCCTGTCCACATCTGCCAGGCTGGCCCTGGCAAAAAAAGCATCCTGGTCTCCTTCCAGTGCATATTGTCAATTTAACAGGTTGTTACACAACCTGACTATTTCTTTGCTTACCTCCCAGGTGGCATTTGCCATGGTGAGGAGTTCAGACCTATCCAGTGAGAGCAGGAGCAGAAAAGGCAGAACAGACAGAAAACTTCACATTCTCGAGAGCTATGAGCTCATTCGCCGAGATAGAGCACTTAAAATGAATTAGTGTATTCCAACACAGCAAAAGTTATAAATAGAGGGCTTATAAATAAACCAGTTTTGTCCCTTGCTCAGGCACCAATTCAGCAGTCTCTTCCTCTGTGTCTAGCACAAGCACATACTTACATCCCGCTGATTGCGATGGGATAAGGCACTTGCTTTCAATTAGGCATGTTTTGCTTAATGTAAGCCATAATGCTAAATCTAGCCAGGTACCAGCCCTTCTTTCCTGTTAAATCAATAGTGCTCAGAAGCCTAACTCCCCACTGTGAATCCAGGTTTTACATTTTAGGACAACTTCTATGTTTTATGAATAAGAGGGGGAAATTTCCTGTTCCGCTCTTTGCCGTTCCTGAGGGACTGCCCTTCCCTGCATAAGGGAGCTACTATTTGCATAGGCCATCTTTCTTATTCCAGCACATGAGCAGCCTCCTGATGTTGTAAAAGAGAAAGCATCACAACTGTTAGCAAATCTGCTGAAACAAGGTTTAATTTGAAAGCAAATGCGTGCAGTTATCACATGTAAGCAACTCTAAACAGACGTCACTATGGTATCAAACACATTTTGATGGGCCAAATCAAAAAACCCAGAATATTTCAGAGATGTGCATTTCTGGATTGGCAAGAAGAACCAGAACTCAAACACATCTGCTTGGCCAGATGCCCCAAGTGTTGGCATACCCAAGGAAGTGGCCAAATGTTTGATATTATCCCATGCAAACTTGGGCACAGGCTCATGCCACCACTCAGACCAACCATGCCCAGGGTGAAAATATCCACCAGACATCATTTTGCAGAGATGCTTAACATGCCCAAATTGGACTCTCTGAGCCTATAAACAGTTTTTCATAGAGCTGACAAGACCTCAGTGACTCAGGCAGGGAGCCTGGTGTGAGTGGACAGACCCATAATTTGCACCATAATATCAGTTCTAACACACCAACTCTACTGGCAGCATGTGATTTTGCAGTTTAAGTCTAGTTTGAAAGCTTCTACTGACACCCAGAAATACCTGAGGTTATAAATTAGCCTAAATACAGCCGTTATTTACCTGCAAATTGCAGACATGGTTTGGCCCCTGCCATGTTTGCTGGCTCAAGAAATGTCATGTGGATATGTGAGACGCCTCTGAGTGCTGCCATCAGGTCACTGGCCTCTCCAATGAGTCTCACTGCCTCTTTAACCATTTTCTCCTTGGCTGCTCTTTACATCAGAGTGCAAAGCTTTTTCCTCACAGAAGTGCTGTGCATTCCTGCTTGCCACCCTCTGAGCATTTTATTTTCTTTAAATTTAGCTGCAAGCTCATTTTCTTTGCTTATTTTCACTTTCTCTACATGCACCAAAAATACAATCATCAGGGCTTTGTTTTGTTTTTAAATACAGCAGCAAGTTCCAGAATAAGCTGGTGCAAGCAAATGAAAAATCTCCCACATTTACATCAGCCGAGCAGCAGACCCACAGGCTGAAAGCAAAGCAATGCCCAACACCATGATAAGACACAGGCTTTTGAAATTACTTTTTCCCCCAGCCTTAACAACTAGTTCTTCTAATTCAGCCTTAGCACTGGGAAGAATGTCATTGTTTTGAGGAATTCTGACATAATTAAACTCAATGCTGGGTCTGAATTTATACACTAGCAAGTCATATATCTAGAAAAAAAAATCTCTTCCCCTACCAAGATGCCAGGATATGTCAGTCTTGAGGTTGCAGATCAAGACCTTTACAAGTGAAGCAAATTCCTTTTTATTTCAATCTCTTTAAATGACAGAGGTCTCTGTATTTCTATGTACACAGGGTAGGAATGGTTTCAGTATCCTGCGGGCTGTCAAATGACAACTGTTGGACTCTTCCACCCTGCCACTGAAACTTTCTGAGCACAGAAATCTCTAAACATGAAATGTTCTGCAGAGCTCCCTTGTCTTCTGTAGGGTTTGAGGGAGCTGTTAGGTTTAACTGTGCACCCAACCAGGCAACATCAACCCCATTTCTTGCTGAAGGTTTCTCCTGTCTCTTGTTAAAAGGTGAGACAGAAAACAGTTTTGGGTTGTTCACATCAGAGTTATTTCAGAAAAATCCAGCCTACAACAGCATTTCTAAGTCCATGATGATGGTGTCCCAGGATCTTGTTCAGTACTCTTGTTCTATTTAAGAACACAAGGTCTTCATATTTTTCCTCACAAGGGAAATAATTTCTTTCTGTAACTTTGATTTTTGTTTTTAAGGAGAGTGATAAGAGCACTGAAAACAGTAAAAAATTTCATTTTCTCTTTGTCAATGCTCAAAAAATCCTACCCTTTAAAACAAATTTATAGTATCTCCCAGCCATGGTGTCTGGAGTTGCCTAAAGAATCTGCCAATGTCACCTGGACCTTAAGGACAAACACATTCATCTTGAAAGAAGACAGATTAAAATAAAGGGCCGAACTCCCTCCCACAGAAATTTACCCAGCAGAAACATTTCTAAAGCACCAAACAAACCCTGCAGTGGCTGAGTCCTCAAATATTCTGTATTAAGTACTGTCTCTGGAGAGGTGCTTAAAAATTCATAATATGGTGTATCTATTGATGTATTTAACGGAACTCTGGAGTAAGGAAGTAGAACTCTCCACCACTGTCAAGATAACACTGCCAAATTTTCCTTTGGATCTGTACACATCCAGATGAAAACCTGAGCTCCCTAGGGGCCCAGATATTATAGTTGGAGCTGACAGCTTGGATCTCTATTGTGAGAAATTATTCATGATATTAGCAGTTCTCCCCTCTTCAGGCAAGCATGTGAAATATTACATCTTCACTCAGATTTCCTGCAATAACTTGGTACATAACTCAATATTAGGAGACGTTCATCAGCAAAAACAAACGTGTAAATGTTAGTGCAGCAGTGTAATGTAACAGAACTCGATACCAGGATGTAGCTGCTGAAACGAACTTGCAAAAAATAGCAACTATATAGACATTACATCAAGTGAGGAGCCTTTCAGGGAAGGCAGAGAGATGCATGCACCATGAGCCTTTCCAGCTATATATCACATCTTTCCTCTGCATGAGAGTTCAGCTTCACAATAGAACTGCAATCTCTATTGCACTGTGAAAATATTTGCCCTTTTTTTATCTGTTACCCCAGTCTAACACTGTCAATAACCTAATTGTTGAATATATGGGAGTAAGCCGTGGGTTGCTATTGAAATGCTTCTCCTGAAGATCTGATATCAAACATGCACGAAACAAGAGAGAGTTTGAGCCCTGCTTTGGAACAGGGCAAAGCTCCTCCTTGGGTCATGGTTTTCTGCTTATGTGACTCCTAGCTCAGAATTTACCCTTCAGGAATAGTGAGGCATGAGGAGAGGACACATGCAGGGGACATACTCTACACACACCTAAAATGAGAGCAAATTTCAGTTGTAGGGGAGTCTTAGCTTGAATAAAGTGCAAATTAAATCAACTGCCATTATTCTCTGCGTTTAACCTCAACCTGACTGTACCTAAAAGGCTCTGAACAATGTAGTTTTTTATAATCTCCATATTCTTATATGTTAAATCCTACTTTACCCTGAGCAAATGGACAAGGATGCAGCTGATGGTTTGACTTCAAAACTTTTGATTTGGGTTTCCCTGTGTAATCATCTTGCAGAGCGTAGGCTCTGTCTGCTCGCTCAGGCCCACGTTGTGCAGGCTTTGAGACACAAAGAGCAGTAAAGACTGAGTGAAAACCCTTCTAACTTCAACATCTGAGAGACCCTGTTCTCCTTCTGAAAAAGAGATGGAGGTTTAAAAGCAAATACTGCCCTGTGGTCCATGAAATTTTAAGTAATCATAGGCACGTATAATGAGCAGCTGTAAAATCCTAACAAATAGAAGCCTCTTTTCCCAGCAAAAGAGGAATAGTTCTACAGTGCTATTTAATTTATACTTTTCCATATGTGCTTGAAAATTAAGGTTATAGTCTATAGCTCCTATCTGCACTGGATAACTTTATATGGCACCTGTTTTTCCAGAATGCATCAATCCCTGAAGTACCCAAGGAAGTCTAAAGTCTCAAGAAAACACAATGCAAAAGAGTTTGACCTGAATTAGCACAAGGTTCTGCAGCACCACCTGTAAAATCACATATTCCTGGAGCTACAACGAAGGGCAGGCGCATGAGGTAGGTAGGGATGCTTCTGCATGGTAAATAATGCTCCAGAAAAGGTGGATGCACCAGGGATGGGGGGCAGATCTGAGTGGTGAAAGGAGAGGGGGTAATTATGCCTTCTTTTTCCTAAGAGGGATGTTCCTCTTCCCCAGCAGGAAAACTGCTACAGCTCCATCCTGCCAGCATCAGCAGCACCCAGCCCAGCACTTGGGGACTCAGGCACAAGCAAAGTGGACACTGGGCCCTGGCAGCCCCTGGCAGCCCCTGGCAGCCCTGGCATAGGCAAGTGGATGCCTTGTTGACCCCAGATGAATTCACAATACTGCTCTGAAGAGGGCAAAATTTTTTTCACAAAATTACAAATGGAAAGATTGAAGAAATTCCTTATGACTTATCTTGTGGCTAGTGGCAGGAATAAAATGTGCACTTCCTGCCTGAAAGCCATGCCTTTACCCATAAGGCCACCCTAGCATCCCACTGACATAGCTGAAGAATTACATTGGATGAGTCACCAGTAACTATTTATATTTGAGGGCTTAGAGCACTTGCTGTTAACCAGAACACAGAAGTTGTGCAGGGCTGATGCAGAGAAAAACTTGTGGATGCCCAGGGAAGGTCTCACTTGCATTTCCAATCTGTCCTCCCACACTATCTTTGTCATAGGGCAACAAGTAGCACAGTGGCATTTTTATGTGTTGATTTTTTCCCCACCCACTCTGATTTCCTCCTCCAATTTGACCTTTTGTTTGCCAGAGATGTCCACTGGAGAGTGAACTGGGCTGCTACATTATGTAAGACCAAACATTATGATGGGCAGAAGTTCAGTGGTCCCCAAGACACTTTTCTACATATTTTCTACTACAGCTCAAAAGGGGAGCTGAGAGGTTTGCATGGTCCATTGCATTAGAAAAGCTTTGATGGATTCTTGCAACATTTTGGTCTACAAAGAATTAAACTGGCAAAATATGTATTTGCACAGACTACACCTTTGGGTGCTGTAAGCCTGAATAATGTTCTGTAATTCCCATCCACTGGCAATACAGTCCCCTCCCAGTGGGGGATTCACAATGGCCTTTGTGGATTAGGTTAAAAAGTCCAGATTTAAATGGAAGAATAAATAGTTGAGCATTATTTTAAAAGCTATGATAAGGCTGTAATCGATTATTGAGGTAGGTTTAATACATGGTGATTCAGTTGTTAGAGTCCAACAGGTTTCATTTAGCCAGAGCTCACAAACATCTATTACATTTCCTTTTGATGTGCTTAGAACCATCTATAATAATTATGTATGTAACACACTCATAAATCCACTGACTCTGTATTAAACCTCTCTGAACCCTTTCTAAGTGGAATCTCAATACAAAGGGTGAGAAAGGGACTCCATTATGGAAATACACCCAGATATTAAGAAACATCCAAAGTTAACAATTTCAAGTGCACACAAGAGAACAACAATGTTTTGCCAGTCGTGTGCAACTGTGTGTGCAAAGCATATTCTAATGAAATTGGGAGAGAAATCAATATATATATTCTGAAAACAGTGAACTGTAGAGCAGTAGATATCTACATGCTGCCCTATTAATATCTGCCTCACTGCATATGCCTATTAATATGTGTCTTATTTTTGTTATTTCAAGGAAATGATCATTTCTAGATTTTTTTTTTCTAACTTCAAAATTATAATGAAAACATAGATATGTATTTATAAACATAAATCAAGAATTAGGCCAAATCTTGGTCTTGACTTCAGCCATTACCCTGAAAGTGAAATTTGAGCACCTTGTAGTAAAAGCACAGTACTACCTTGGAAAGAATTTGCATTGCAGCAGGCACACTGATTTAATAAAATGCAAGTTTTGTCTCTCCCACATGCAATTTTTTTCCCATAGACTTCAGTGGCCAGAAACTCTTAACATAATTTTTGTATTTTGAAAAGAAGCTAATTGATGGATAATAATGCAAAAGTGAAGTGCTTAGACCCTTTTGCACAGGTTTGCACCCTGGACTGTCTGCAGAAGCATTACTCAACCCTTCTGACTCCCTGAGGAAGGAAAAGAAGCAGGCATTTTCATTTTCAGAGATGCATTTATGCTGTATAATCCTGTGCAAGGATCACCTCAGCTCGATTGTTTAATCATTTCTTTAAAACAATGCAAATGGAAGGCAAAGTTATTTTGATTCACCACAGGCTGAAAGGCCTTGGCTGAGATTTCATAGCAGACAATAGAAGAAAGACTGCAAAGAGATAACAAGGAAAACATGATTAAATCACAGAAGTGACATAAAATCAATAGAAGGAGGCAAGGATCAATAATTCTTTGCTCTGAATAACAGTCAGTAGCACTTGTACTCATTTTCAGATTTTTCCAGGATTATTTTCTGTTTGATTTGTGTAGACAGAGACTTTCTTTACAATATTGCTCTTTTAGCATTTTTATTAAGACAATTCTTTTGTAGGTAATTATTGCCTAATTCATTACCTACATTGGTTTCATCTGTGCTGGCTTATACAGGAGCCTATGACTAATCACAAAATAACAACAAAAGCAATTATTTAAGAAAAGTTAATGTGGATTCATAGCCATAGTTAAAGGGAATTTTCAGCTTTTTGTAGCAGTATAGTGGGTTTCATCTAGTTCTTCATTTATTGTGTCTTTTCAAGGTATTTGTTGCTAAATATCCAGAAGACAGCAACAATTCATTAAACCCAGACATTCCAAAGCAGGGATGAGGCAGAGAGATTCACCACTATGGAGTCAGAAGGATCTATTGCATTTATGCTGGGTTGAAACAGGAAGAGGAGAAGACAAATTGCATTTTACAAACCCATCACAGACCTGGAAGCCTGTTTCTAAAGTTTTCCTGAAAATGCCTGTTACAAAGCAGCCCAGGCCTATGCAATATTCCAGCAGAAAGAAATCTGTACAGATGTAGATCCACAGCACCACCAATTCATCCCAGGGTGCATCAAGAGAGAATATAAATGGTCTAATCCTGGGTTAGCAATTAACCTGAGAACTCTTCCTGTATCTGATTGCCACTGGGTCTAAAGATGTCACTGCCCAAATGTTGTGCCCCACACTTTGGTGCCAATGGAAAGCCCTAAGGTGGTTCTCCAACATCTACAGATCCTGAAACTTCAATGTCAGCTTTCATACCTATCCTCTATGGGGTTATCCTACTGCACCAGCAGCTCTGACAGTTTAAATTTCATCAGTCAAGCTACAGAAAACACAAGTCTGGCTTGAAAACCTCAGCAGGTAAAGAAAAAGTTGTTTTTCTTTGCAATCTAATGCTTTTTCTTTTAGGTTTTATTCTCATCTGGTTTTTCTTTGGATCATCAAAGTTTATTTATGACAGGGGTTAATGGCTTTAAGCTCAAAGAGGGCAGGTTTAGATTTAGATTTAGAAATTAGAAAGAAATTCTTTCCTGGGAGGGTGGTGAGGCACAGGAACAGAAGAAGTTGTGGGTGCCCCATCCCTGGAAGTGTCCAAGGCCAGGCTGAATGGGGCTTGGAGGAACCTGGGATAGTGGGAGTGTCCCTGCCCATGGCAGGGTAGGTGGAACTAGATCATCTTTAAGGTCCCCTCCAACCAATATCATTCTACAATTCTATTATTATTTCTTCTTTAGGAAAGTAGGAAAATCATTAAGTGCTTACCTGGATGACTGTCTTAGCTGATATTTAAAACATCAAACCCCAGTGCAGTTCCACTGTTTTGACCACAGTGGGACCAGGAGTTTGTCCCAAAGACTTGGTAAAGTCATGGTACTTGGTAAGATCAAACTACTGTATGTCCTAGGAGAATTTTAGCTCTTACATTTAAAACCTGTGAGGAACCACCTCAGCTCAGTTTGATGTCTTTCTCCCACAACAACTGAAAGGACTTCACTTCACATACAGCAATTTGAAGTGGGAAAATCACCATGACCAAGAGGACCCCCAAAAGCAGTGAGGGGTACAGAGTACCCCTTCAAGTATATCCTGCCTGTAATTATCTCCCAACTCTTGTGTTCATTCCCTCAGGTGCTTTGACTTCAACTACTTTCAAATACCCCTGATAGTATAATGATAAACTTACTAAAATTGCAATTAATGGAGTTTTTCACAATCTGCCCTTGATCATCTGGCCAGATGAAGCAGAAAACCACTCAACAGAGCCCACTCCTATTTTTCTGGAGCTGGCAGAAATTTAGAAAGGAAGATATTGTAAGGACAAAGAAAAATAAGAAATCCCATAGCTCTGAGGGATAAAACAACAGTTCATCTTTAAGTATAAGGTGTGGGAAGCCTTATCAGCACAATTCACATATGCTCTTGGTGACTTCTATGTAAGCAGTGTGCAGAAAGCATGGATCCCTCCTGGCTCAGTGATCATCAGGACATGAAAAAAAGGAGACAACCAGCTGAACTATTTGGTCACTAAAATACCCTACCAAGGTGGAGAAAAACAGCTGGAATAAAGCTGTGATGGCAGGAGTTTCAGCTGTGTGTTAGTGCTGCCTATTTTTGTAATAATTAATTCACATTTCTGCATGTACACAGGACTGGGAAAGTCCTTGAACACTCCTCAGTAAGTGTCAATATCCAAGTACACAGCAGTTTATCTGAGTGCCTTGGGTACATGAAGAAGGTACCAGAATTATGGAAAACAACATTGTCCAAAAAATATCCTCATTGCAAAACATTCTCCCTCAGTAGAATTTGATTCAGTATAGACTAGTATATTATATAGTTACTATAGACTAGACTGTGAAAATATTATATGTAATGTTATATATCATTATATATAATGCACATTATATATGATTATATATATAATATTACCACTGACAAACATCTTGTTAGACCTTATAAACATTTCACAACATTTCCTTTCCAGTCCATGTCCAGTGCTAGATATGGTTCAGAAAAACTCAACAGGAGACACCAACAACTGTCAGATTTTGTTCTTTGGAAGCTCCCCAAAAGAGAGAGCACAGGGTGCCAAGGTTCAGAGGAGCTGAGCAACCATTAACTTCATAAATCCTTCCCATTCAAGCCTATTCTTCTACAGATTAAAAAGGCTTCTGAGAATGAATAATATAAATACAGAATAAATATGGTGCAGGGAATACTTAACACAACACCTAAGTTTGAATCAGGGATGATCTTTAAAACCACATGGTTTTGTTTTTCTTACCTTGTAAATAAAGTGGAAGAATCATGTGTGTATTTTGGGGTATATAAAGCTCCTTCTAGTGGTTCTCTAAAAACAGAAAGAGAGGAAAGAGACACGACTCCAGCATCTCCACTGTTTACACAGGACATTAGTATTTGGCAGGGATATAACAAATTACACCAACCTGTGTGAAATCCCTATTGCAAGGGAAAATGTAGAATTATGAGATTTCAGCAGCAGCCAACTAATGGAAAACTCAGCCTATGTGAATCTTTTTGGTCTGTAGCTGCCAGGGCTAAAAATTGATCCCTGTAGATGTCAAGGCTGGAATAATTTTGGGTGAACAATATGGCACTGGATGGTGGCAGTGGCCTATCAGAACTTGCAGGAAACATCAGCAAAGGGTCAAGCAAAATCTGAATTCAGCCTGCCACACCAGCCCTTTCCTGTGGCCCTCACCATCAGTGGCCAAGTTATTCAGTGGCCAACACAGCTGGACCCATGAGACAGAAAGAAAAGTGATGAGTAAGATGATGGGTTTTCTATAGACCCAGAAAATTTTAAATTATTTCACTTTTGAAGTGTGCAATTGCATGAGGAGCTGTACACAACTTCATTTCAGTGACAGTGGAACAATTCCTGAGCAGTGTGGATGCAAACACCCTCACAAGCCAGAGGTGTGATGGTGTAACACCACTGTGCAAACACAAAGGTTCCAGTGGCATCCCTGGGCTGTTTGCACCTGCTTGCTCTGCTCACACCCTGAACACAAACCAGAATTGTTTGTATGTTGTTTACATCTAGTCATATAGCAATACAATAAAAATCAGGGGCATTTTGAAGGCAATATTTTTTATATATAGGCAGCAACATGTCAGGCCAATGCCACTCTGAGAAATGCTGCTAAAGAGAAATAGAATATTTAAGGAAAGTAGCTTGGAGAACCTTAAAATGGAAGATGCTTTCATTGTGGTACCAAAGTTATTCTCCCCTTCATGAGGACCCACAGGATTTATGCTGCTGCTCCTGCAAGGAGCACTCCAGAGAGCCCCAGGTTGTTCTGTTGGTCCACAGTTCTTCTGACAAAACACAAGAAAAAAGTCTCTCTCAGCTGAGCACACACTGGGCATATAAATAATGGAAAAAACAACCTGTAGCTGTTCAGGAGTGCTAGGGTAGTATATTCTAAAGTTTTCCTCCTGGAAACTATGCTGAAAATATGGATTTCTAGATGTTTCTTTTGCTTTGTAGCATGAAAAGGAAAACTAAACCCAACTATGTATTGATTTTTTTTTTTTTTTCGAAAATACCACATTTTAGTCTTTAATAGTTTTCTGTGATAAACAGACACTGCCTTCAAGCTGGAAGTTTTCATTTAACTTGTTTTTAATTGCAATCAGAAGTTTATAGTCCAACTATATATAACCCCATAAATCATCATTAAAATGCCTCCAGTCATGAAACAATGACCAGAACAATAATCACAAAAGTGAGAGATTTACACTCCAACTGAGACAATAGCACAAGAAAGCAAATGTTTGCACTCTTCAAGAATATCAGTGTCGTTTATAAAGTATGAGTAATAAAATCAATACAGTTGATATTAATCAGTATCTGGGTGGACCTTGTTCTTGTACTTAAGATAGGCCTTCTGATAAGATAGTTAGCTATTCGTATTCCTTCTCAGTAAATTAAAATATATTTCCTTGAATATATAACTTGCCAGCTATAATAATGTGCCATTATGCTGATGATTTACAAACATATTGTAAAACACAGCAATGCAACAGCTGTGGAAATAAAATAATCAGCCTTCCACCTCTCTGCTACATCGGGTCAAACCTCTTATTTGCCTGTAATGACAATAAGGAATAAATAAATACCCCGGTGCATGGTGAGGGGGGGTGAGGCTGGCTATTCTTGAGAATGTGCCTTGCATGGCAATCAATGATGTGTACTGAGGGAGCACATTTAACCACTCACTATTTATAGCACATGGAGAGGCTGTCTGTTCCAGAGACTCTTACCTAAGCTGAACTAGAGAGCCACTTATAAAATTGAATCTTCTGCTCAGAGCTTGGGCTCTGCTGTAAATTACCATCCCCAGCCCTGCCTGGCTGCTGAGCCATGGTGAGCTCACCAAGCTGCTCTGAGGCCGTCTGTGTGCTTTTTATGCAACTGTGTCAGGTGCACACAGGAAATAATGATCAGCAGGCAGAGAAACACATCACAGAAAAAAAAATATTTAGCAAGAGCAGCTTCTGAAAGGATGTGTTACTTTGTCTGTGCAGTGCACTCCTGGCTCAGCAGTCCTGCTGCAGTCTCATATTAATGTTGGTCATATTAATCCCAGCTCATGCCACTGTTCTGAAGAAAAGAGAGGAGCTGATTCTTTGCCGGTCACAAGCTTTCTCTCTGCTTTCCCTCTGATTTGTGCCTGTTTTATGGGGCTCTGTCACACTGTGACATTTGCAGGTCACAGTAGCATTCACTGGGTGTAACACCTATTTAAGCTTATCTGCAGAAAAGAACCTGGCAATGATCTACCTGGAGCTCTTTTACTGCTGGAGATGATCCAGGTTTTCCTTTCCTTCCTTACCACCCCCCTTCTCATCACACAAGTAAATACTAAACCTGCCTTGCTGAGCCTGTGTTTTGCAGGAAAGGGGCTGAAGGTCCAAGGTCAACAGAACACAACTTCCTTCAAAACAATGGGATTATTTGGACCTTTCCATTGGCTTACAGAGAGCAGGTTTTGGTCCCCAGTCAGCACCACAAACAAATCTGAATGGTTGAGCTGTACAGTGAGACACCCAGCACATTGGGTAATTCAGCTGGCTGACGAGCTGCAGCAAATTATACAGGTTTGGGTCCAAAATTAAATTTGCATTATTGCAGTTAAAATTGATCGGGTAATGCTTTATTCGATTCAATTCAGTTAAAAGTCTCATAACAGTCCTTGCACACTTCCTACCTTTTGATTAAAGTCACTAAGGACTACCCCCATTGTGCAGGGACTGGCAAAGTAAAACTAAAATATTAAACACTGTTTTGCCTGCCAAGCACAAAGAAGTGTTAAGCTGGCAGAGCTTGGAGCCTGCCAGAACCTCATGATTTCAGTGCTTGTGTTTGTCCAATAAAAAGAATTCTGAGCAATTTAGATCTCAACACAGCAACTCGCAGCATAAAAATAGAATGCTTTGGGATATCAGTTGTGCAGGCAGACATCCACTTTCACAGAAACCAGCTACATCCCACAGAGGTGGGACTGCTGCTTGAAAAAGTTCATGCTCATCTGAGTCCAGCAATCCAGAACAGAGGCTGCTAAAGCACTGCCCTCAGTAGCAAGATTGTCTTGTCTCAACTCACCAAAATGGAAAATATTGTAGATCTGGTGAAGCACTGATTCAAAGTATGAACTGGCATGGGTGATTTAGAAAGAAAAGAGAATGGTCAGCTTTTTTTTAATTCTCAGAACAATAAATCTTAGAACGGGGCATGTTTATTGCTGTGTACACGTGTACATGCAAAATGCATCTTATAACCCTAGGGGTGCTCATGTGTCCAAAGTCTTTCTAAGACAGAAAGATCTATTCTTGCAGACATATAGATTTATTGTTGTGATTGTTGTTGTTGTTTTTTTCCTCTGTAGACAAAGACATGCTTATCTTATCCATGTTTTTCTCTATACACAAGTCAAGTCTTGTCCAGGTAAGGTAATCAAAATAAGATCAAATGGACAAGAAGTCATAACCTGGCTGAAAAATCAGGTTTGACAAATCTAGCATTATGTATTTGATCAGGAGAAAAGAGACCTCAGAGGCCTTTCCACCAGAAGTACTTTCTCTGGAATTATTCTGCAGCAGGAGCACCATGATCATGGTGAGACTGACAGGTTTCTTCTGAGCTCCCTCTAGTGAACCCAGAAACCAGCTCCTGCTCCCTCCCACTGAGACACCCTCAGCCCAGGCCAGGATTTATAACAAATTGATATTTTCCTTTAGTGTGGACACTCCCTGCTTGTAGACATGGTTATTATTTTTCTCCTGAGTCACTGATGGAAGAAGATGAGGCTTTGGGAAATTAGGGGCGGGATCCACTTATCACATCTCTATCCGTAGCCCATGAGAAGTTCAGCATTTACTATAAACCAGTTGTCTGGGCTCCACCTATAGTCAGCATGGAGAGACATAAATACCTCCAGAAGGCCATTCATTGCTGTCTATCTCTTTTCACTGGCAACAGGGGACTCCAGATAGCCCTTTTAGATTAGATAACTATGTGTCAAAGGGATAAAATTAGGTGAGATGAATCCCTTGTGATTCCATTTCTCCATTATGAGGCCCTTCTGTTGCTCTTGTTTAAATATATTCTTCTTTTTAAAAAAATTCTTGTTCCTAGCTTCAGTCTAGAATGGTGAGCAATTGGATCGAGCAGAGCAGAAGCAGAAAAACCTTCTGAGAATGCTGAGCCCAAAGCAGCAGTAGGGTACCCACAACTCTCTCCAATGGAAAACAACTCCTGGATGTAAATGCTGAATATTTGAGTTCACTGCAAGTTCAGACAACCTTTGAACCATTGACGTAGAAGCGTAAATTCCCCAAGAACTAAGCAAATAGTTGCTGGGGTGAGTTCATCCTTTCTTCTTCTGTGAGACATCCATAGGAAAACATTTTCTTGAATGCTTTTACACTGTCACAGAATTGGTTTCTACATGAAGAGATTATTCATTAAAATGTGACTCTGAGAATCGAAACAAACTGATTATTAAAGGCTGAAATGCAACATCACCCAAAGGCACTGACTGAAATTGAGGTGCCATTGAGCCAGGGAGTGTGTAAATACCTTGGGGCCAGACTCGTGTAGTTTTGATCCCATTGGATAATCCCAAATAGCCTCACAGAAGCCCATGGGATTGCTCAAGGAGCATGTTACTCAATGGGAATAGAATCAAATTTGGTTTACCCTGAGGATCTTGCAACAGCAAAGAATACAGATGAAATACTTGGTCCTGTTACAGACAGGAGTAAAGAAAACAAAACAAAACAATTAATTTCAAAGAGCCATATTTGACCCAAAGTGGAGGCAAAGAGAGTACACATCATCCATCTGCTTGATGCTGCATGTTTGTCATTCCCAATGAGAGAAACAGAAATGTCCAAAATTTGTGGGGAAACATGCAATCAAAATGTCTACAAATACTATTATTGGCAACAGTATAGATTGCCAATATGATATAGTATGATTGATATGGCACACATATCTCCATTTTACACTTCTTCTACATTTTACTTTCTAATTTGAAAATATGAATTGCACAGTCTGGTTAGGTCACATTAAATGGCATTATTCTCTTTCTTGATGACATAAACTTAGTGAGAAATGGTTTTGATCTAAATATTTTTTCATTGAAAACTTCCAGTTACATGAAAACAGTGGTAAAAAAAAGTCACACTTATTTAGTGACAACACAAGAGAGGAGGTTCTGGTCAAAAGAAAACATGTGAGAAAGAGAGAGCAAAAGTCTTAATACCCCAATGGCTAAGACATAATGAGGGATTATTTAAAAAAAAAAAAAAAAAAGTGGATACTATCCCTATGGTGATGAATTATTTATTCAAATTATCAAGTTCTCATAGGAATGAGTGAAAAAATTCACTCCCCACAGAGTGCAATGACTGGGACACAGGCTGGAAACAGGGGAAACCCACCCTCAGTCCCCATTCCAGGCAAGCAAAGACCATCCTGAAGTCTTCTGCATCTCAGTGAAGACAGCTGTCCAGTATATTTTGTGCTGAATTTTGGTTTTTGTTTTGTTTTGTGTTTGTGGAAAGTCTGCTGGCCCTTGATTTCACCCTGATGCTTAAAAGGGTTCAAGTTCTTTTTACACTTTATGGTGGGAAAAATTCAGTCCAAGTCCTGCCACTGAGGACTCACATCATTCAGATATTTGGGTTTACATCTGTTCAGGGAGCCAGCAAAACTGAATTTTGGAAGGAAATCAGGAAACTTTTAGTATCATTCCTTTCAGAAAAAACCAGCTCTAAACTCATCTACGTAAGGACAATTTCCTCATTTAAACCTTCACCAGGGCAGGTAGGAGCAGGGCCCAGGAGTGAGCAATACCCACTCTAGGTCACAGGGTGGGGGAAGGACAGAAGTGCACTACTCCAGGAAATGCCTGGAAATGCTGGGACTCCTTTGAATCTGATCACTGCCTGGTTGCACCACTGCACACCCCAAAAACCACCCTGGCTCTCAAAGAGAACAGAGCAACTCTGTGTGAGAGCTACACAGGTACCCTCTAACCCTTCCCTAGGTTAAGATGTCAGGATTCTTAAAGGAAGTTTGCTGAATAATATCATTCTAACAGCCTCTGTCCCCTGTGAAAGAGACCATCCAATGTGGAAACAGCAGGTGTTGGGAAAGAAACAGATTTCTATATCCTACATGAAATCCCCTTCACTGAAAATCAACCAAATAATTGTGGGTAAACATGAAGGGAACATATATAGCTGTTCTTCTACTTTAATCTTCATGCATTTTGCAGCCTTCACCCAATTTTCTGCAGATCATTAAGAAAATAAAGGTGTGTGAACACCACCAGGAACCTGGGGACAGGCTGGGAGTGAGCTGCAAATTTCAACCCTGTGTGTATGTGTGTACCTACACTCCTACATAGCAAAATCTCAGAGAGCTTGGAAAGTTCATCTTTAACACAGATAAAGAATTTCAGTCAATGGTGGCATAAAAAAGATAACAGATTGCAGATTTTGATTCATGAACTGGGAAGTTACTGGAAACATTAATCAGAAACACAGCAGGGGAACACCTAGAAAGCTATTGTTTAATTAAAGATAGTCATAAGTACAGAGAAATCATGTAAGGACATCAGAATTCTCAATGTCTGGATATAGCACCATGCAAAAGCATAAACTCATACAGAAATGACTGAAGGGCAGTTCACTCTGTTCATGAGGACCTGGTCTATAGTTTCAGTTAGTGTAAAATCAGGTCAGGATAGGAGGGGAAAACTCAAAAGGATTAGTGTATGGGTGAACATTGCTCATATTGTTATGCCAGTGGGCTTAAAGAAACAATGGACGAGGTAATTAAATTAACCAGGTTGTACCTGCATGGAAAGACAGTCATTAATGAGGACTGCAAAGCTGGGTTTAATTCACTGGATTAAGAACATGTGATGAATGAGCCTGAACACTACAGAAGATGCAGACTAAATAACAGAAAATAACACTAAGAACAAGAAAGAAGTATTAAAGAGAAGCAGAACTCTTCAATCCAGGTGAATTTTAGTGCTGCCTTCAGTGGCAGCACCTGTTGGAGCAATCCCATCTTAGACAAAGCAGGACTAGGTTGTTGTAGTGATTGGTGTCCCCAGAGTAAAGTTGAGAGACTGAATCCTACAGGAAACTGGACAATGTTGAGATGGAAAGTAAGAAAACAATATGGGGGGGGTGATTTCACATTTAACACAGCTCAAAAAACTGGGACTATGATTTCAGTGATGGCTTGTGGTTGCCATTATAATAGAATTAGTATTAGTATTAGTATTAGTATTAGTATTAGTATTAGTATTAGTATTAGTATTAGTATTAGTATTAGTATTATTTTGAAAGGGTGCAAGAGAAAGAGAAGCATCCAGGGCACTCAGAGCAATACTTAGATTCAGGAAGTTTGTCTGCATCAACATGTTCCAAGAGGATTATTCACATTCATTGATGAAAAGTACACCTATGGCACATGAGGACCTGGTTGTGCCTTTTAAACTGACAATGTTCTCTTGATATATTTAATGTAAGATTTGGATGATGAGAGGGAGTATTAGAAAGGCCTAAGCATACTGGGGACAACAGATGCCAAGAGAATGTCTCCATTACTGATAGACCTTTCTGGAAGACAAAAAACTTGAGAAGACAAAGCTGACAGTGACTACTGAAGGCATCCTCACCTAGACTTCATTTTGCAGAGCAGTTGTAAACAGGAGCTATAACTCACAACTCAGACAGGACAGATCCAGATGGGCCCTTTGGCTTCCTTCCATAACAAAATCTTTAATTTTCCTAAAGAAAATAGCAACTCCATGCACATGCTGCTTACTTCAGAGCAAAACTTGGTTTACAAACTCAAGCAGTTTAAGGATTAAAAAGTTTAGTCTATCTCAGCAAATGAACTTTATCAAAGTGCAGGGAAAATCAAGCCTTCAGGTAAACAGGAGCATTTGCCAAGTGGAAATCCCAGCTCTTTGTATATTTAGTAATGAGTGAAGATAAGATTTCTTTTTTTGACAGCATGATGGATACAATCATAAAAGGAATCATGCTGCTGTAACAGAGTATACTTGAAGAGTGAATTTGAAGGCTGTGTCTTTATTCCCAAACACATCTTACCTTTCTTTTGGAGTACATGAAAGCCAGTTTTTCTGGCATGTGAAAATGTTAAAGTTTTGTTGGTTGTTATTTTTTTTTCTTTACTTCCCTCACCCCAATATGACTGTGCTATGTTTGATTGTGAAACTCAGATCTGCTTCCCAGTTCAATAATCACTGACTCATTTAAGCATATTTATTTAATTTTTTTTAATAGATAGAAAGGTACAGTGAGCAAAGAAACACAAGATCTCAGATGAACACGAGCTCATAAATTGTTATATGTGGTTCTGCTACTGTGGGTTAAAGGAGGGGGCAGCACCAAGAATGTGGTGAAACCAGCTGCTTTGAACCCTGGTATTTCAGCATAAAAGCCACAAATCTTCCATAGATTAAAAATAAGATTAGTTTATTGGTCTCAGCCTGTTACATTTTGGATGCTTGGCCACATCACAAAATGAATCAGACCTGATGTGATTGACAATCTCTGCTCAGAGGAAGACCCAGTAGCTGCTGGCCACTCATGACTGAAATCTAATGACCCAGCTCTGCTGGAGGGCTCATGCAAAGAGAAATTCTGCTGTACTTCACTCAAGAGACAGGGCACCAAGATGACAATCTTATTCATCTTAACATTCACCAAAAACTTGAAGGGCTTGAAACCCTCACAAGGAGGACAAAGCTAAGCACAGGTTCCAGAAGTGTGGTGGGCATTCATCTTAATAATTTCTGTGAGATTATCTTTTCCCTCAAAAATGTGCTGAGGAAAGCCCAGGGCACACTGCTTCATAACATCAAGCTCACAAATTGCACAAGCAACAGAGGGTCATCTCCTCATTCCAGCTCATCTCCTCCTTGGATCCAGGATGCCCCAAGAGATTCCAGCAGAAAGGAGATCAAGCTGTGAAAACAGCTTACCCCACACCACATTCTCAGGGAGAGTCTCTTGTTCCATGATTGGCCTCAAAATGAGGTTGTAAAGAATGAATTTAGCTGATGTCATCAAGCCCAGAGCCCAACTTACCTACCAGGGAAGAGACTCCTGGGCTCACTGAGAGCTGTGCCTGGCTGTGTGTCCGTGGGGGGAAGGAGGCTTCATCCGACCATGTCCTTCCACACTGCTGAGATCAAGCAGCAGACATTTGTAAGGTTGAACTTTCACTTGTTTAACCCCTCACCAGAAGTAGATTCAGGACCCCAACATAAAAAATAAGATAAATAAAATAAATGATATAATAATGGTAAAATAAAATCATTAAGGTTGGAAAAGACCATCAAGTCCAAAGAAAGATCTGTACCTTCACAACATGCTCTGAGATTCTTCTCAGTCTGGTACTTGACAGTCTAAAAATAAAGAAAACATTGCTATACAGCAGGGGTAAATGCTCCTTCTCACTCTTCAAGAATGAGTAAATAAAGTGTACCATTCTGAAAAAAAAATAAAGCCAGACATTTTTGATCGTATTACTTTTTAAAATGTCTTAAGTTGAAATTCTCTGCATTTCTCAGCAAGGAAGAATAGAACAGTGTTCTGAAGGAAAAAAAAAAAAAAAAAACGCTGCTCAAGCTGGACAGTAGATTTTCATTCATAAATCCATAAGAAATCGTCCACAATGGTACTTATTGCAAAAGTTGTTGCTTGCAGACCTCTGTTTCCCAAGGAGCAACAACGAAGGAGGGAAAGCCAGTTCTGATCAGAGCTGAGCACTGGTGGCATCTCCAACCCTGGCAAGAAAACAGCTTCCAGCTGGCACCTAGCAGGTACAAATTGTCTTGACCAAAATGCGATGGATTGATCAGATTTCACATTCAGATAACAGTTTGAGAGAGGAAGGATTGGAGATTAACTTCTTCGTTTAATCTAGAATGAAAAATTTTCCCATCATAGTAATTTATCATGTTTTTTTAAAAATTATCAGAGAAAAATTGTTAGGTTTCTATGTCAAGAAAAAAAATGTAGATTTTGATCAAAAAGTCAATGGTTTTGCTTCTTAGAAACATGTCTTTATATTTTATGTCTGCATTTTAGAAGGATTATCTATTTGTTCTGGGAACTCTTTATCAAATTTGAAGATAAATTAAGTTCTTTGGAGAGGAGATATTTATTATCCCTCATAGGCTATATTAGACTTCAGCAACTCTCTTGGGGCATTCTTTGGGCTGTGCACATATAGAAAACCTGGTCTAATAGAGTCTTACTCAAACAGGTTTATTCAGAAAGCTGTGCACTCATTCTGCATATATTCTCACAAAGTGGTCTGCTCACAGTGAGATGAGTGGTATGAAGAAAACACTGGATTTTTCTTTCCAGTCTGGAGAGAAACAGATTTCCTGATATTTTTGTTTTCATATACCTTGCTCTCAGCCCATAAAGCTTTTATAATTTGTAAAAAATAATGAATGACTTATATCTTAAATACTGTAGCATAGATCTCAGAGACTAAGCAGCGTTTTAAGAAGGCCTCTCAAAATTCATGGGGATATTTTGTGGAAATAGAGAGTACAGATGCTTTGTCAAGAAAAGCTCTGCCTTCTTTGAGCTTGTCAATGCATTGCACTGACACAATCAGAGGCACGTGTTTGAAATCATATAGTCTGTGAATATGCAAGATTAGGATATTACACTTATAATTATTGACAATATATGAACCAAACAAGGTTTCTATTGGAGTCATTCCAGTGGATTCTGCCAATACAGACCAGGAATAGTGTTTGAAATACTTTCTTTTGAAAAACACAGCCCTATATTCTGTAACAGAAAGTTGTGTACTTTCCTTGGAGAAGAAAAAGATTGTACAGAAACTCCAAGAGTTTGAGCAGGATACAGAACACTTTAATCCACCTCTAAGAGGACTGCATGGTCAGCAGTTGCCTGAGAAGTACCTGCTGCTGGGGAATCTGCAAAGGGCAGAGAGGGGCTGTTGCAGCTCCCTCTTGATGAAGCACAGCATATGATGCACAGTGCTGTAGCCAGTGCCTCTAATATGTGCTTGCTGCAAAATCTGCATTTTTAATAATGAAGCCATGAATAATTGTAAATATGCTGTGATTTTGAACACATAATAGTAAAGATGAATGTGACCCTGATCTGGGATCGGGAACCAAAGTTAGATAAACTTCTTGGGATCATTTCTTATTCTATCCTATGTGTTAAACAAAATCTAAGAGGTTTTTAAACAGCAAATTTGAGGGTTCTAACATTTTTAAACTTCTGGCAGAAAAAAGATCAAACAAGAAAAAATTCTGTCTTAAATTCAGGGTGTGAGAGTGATTTAATACATTAAAAGAACTAGGATTAGAACTAGGAACACAGGGCTTTCCAGCACCCCAGCCAGCTAGACATGGCTCTGCAGGTCTCAGACTGGAGGATCACAACAGGAGTACATAGGTATAAACAAAGGCAGAATTTAATTATAAGTGCACATTTCTTATTGCACAATGGTCTTTCAAAAATGCCTACGTGAAGTAGAGCCGTGATGCTGAGTTTGATCATTTGTTGGAGGCTCTTTGCTCAATAGAATGAGTGCAGTGTAACACACAACAAGCTGGCATCTTATGGGCCTGACATTTACTAAGGTAATAAATTAAAGTAATTATGTTAATGTATAATAAATGCATTCAACAGGAAATAAAAATTTCACAGTGCAAGAACAAAAAATAATCTTGTTTTTCCAAGTGGCTGTCGTGTGCAGAACATTAAGATCTTAGCAGAGGATTTTTGTAGGATGATAATATAAGCATAGACTGAAATAATCCTTATTTTTAGGGGAAATAATAGTGAGCTTCAAGACATCAGATTAGAAAATGTGAATACAAATTAAAAATATCCGTTCTCTATGTTGTGTTTGAAAAATGAAAGGTGTGGAGTTCTATTCTTCTTTCCTTGAAGAACTTGCCATTCACAGCCTGATTCTAGGTTCACCAAACAACTTGGGCAACATTATGCTGCCTGAGTGACATTTTGAAAAGCCACTTTTGGATCTGTAGGATTCAAGGAAGCACTGTGGTGGCAAGGCTGAATTAGTCACCTCTGCATCTCACCTACCATAACGAGCCACTCAGGCTCTCCCAGCTTCCTGCACTCACAAGCAACCTGAGCTTGCCTAGACTGTTCCACAACACCCAGCTGGGCTGGTGGGTGAGAGGCTGGACATGACCCAGCACTGTGCCCTCGCAGCCCAGACAGCCAGTTGGGTTCTGGGCAGCATCAAAATTATCAGGTTGGATGTGAGGAAAAGGTTCTTCACCCAGAGGATGGTAGGGCACCGGAACAGGATCTCCAGGGCAGTGGTCAGAGCCCCAAGCCTGACAGGGATCAAGAATGATTTGGATAATGCTCTCAGGCACATGGTGGGATTCTTGGGGCTGCCCAGTGCAGAGTCAGAGACTGGACTTTGATGAGCCTTGTGGTTCCCTTTGAACTCAGGAAATTCTAGGATTCTATGATTCTATGGCAAAGAAGGATATCCAGATGGCTGAGGGAAGTTGAAGGAGGTGATTCTGCCCCTCTGCTCTGCCCTCATGAGACAACACCTGCAGTGTTGTGTCCAGCTCTGGGATTCCCAGAGGGACATGAGTTTGCTGAAGGAAGACCAGAGGAGGCCACAAAGATGCTCAGAAGGATGGAACATTTCTCCTATGCAGACAGACTGAGAGAGTTGAGGTCATCCAGCCTGGAGACTTGAAGGCTCCAGGGACACCTTATAGCACCTTCCAGTACCTCAAGGGACTTTTGACAGGGGCATGGAGGGAAAGGGCGAGGAGGAATGGCTTCAAACTGGAAGAAGGGAAGTTTAGATCCTGGAGGAAATTCTTTCCTGTGAGCATGGTGACACAGGCTGCCCTGAGAGGTTGCAGGTGGCCCATCCCTGGCAGTGTCCAAGGCCAGGCTGGATGGGGCTCAGAACAGCCAGGTCTAGTGGAAGGGGAGTCAGAACTAGATGGTCTCTAAGGTCCCTTCCAACCCAAACCATTCTGTGATTCTGTGATAAAACATCTTGTACATTTGCCACAAGTGAGGATGCCCTCTCACTGTGACTTGTGAAGCTGTCACAACTCAGTTTTGTGCCAGAGACTGCAGAAGCACAACTCATTTCTTAAGAAGGATCACTGTGCTGCCAAATCACCAGGAGTCTTTAAAACCTTTTCCCCCTTGGCTCTGGCCAAGTTCAGAGAATACTGCTGGCAGAACCTCAAAATGGTTATTTACGCAAAAAGATGTTTAAAGGGAGAGTTTCCTCCTGGCTCCAAATAATTAATAATCCAAATAATTTCTTTCAAAATTACTAAAGCTCACACATCATTTAAAACTGTCTACTCAGCACAGATACTCCAATTATGTAAGTATCCAGTCCTGTTTGAATCACTCTGACTATAATTGCCTCAGCAATATCGAGGGATGAGTTTGGCCAGAAAGCTTTAAAATGCATGGATGACACCTTCAGCTAAGAGAGGCATTTCTCCCTCTGCATCCTATCAGGAGCAGCTGAGGACTTTTCTAAAATTTAATTTTCCTCCATCAGATTGGAAATCCTAATATGCCTCATTCTGTAAATTGTTCCACTTAGTTCAATGGGTCTTCATACAGATAAGGTGAAGTACAAACAGTACAAATAAAATAGGCTCCTTGAAGAAGAGATGTTCTTATATTTGTTTGGGTAAAGCCGAGAAAGGTGGGGCTCTCTTGGCCTCTCAGCTTTGCTGCAATAAACAGAAATGAATAAAAATAGCAATATCAAGCTGCACCAATGTCTGCAGCTTGTTTGGCTTGCCCTGGGATTCAACTGGATGCTAATGTAAAAAATACTGATTAAAGCTGAGCAGTTTTGCCCCAAATCGTATTCATTTTAACAGCATGGAGGAAAGGGAAATATTATCCTGCTCTTTGCTCAGCATATTTAGATATAATGACATAATATGCACACATTCCAAAAAATTGCCTGTCTTCAGGTAGTGCATTTTGGAGTGATTTCAAATTCCCTTAGGTTATATCAGCAAAATGCTTTCTCCTGCTTCAAATATCACTAAGCTCTCAGTGCCCAATTGTCTGTGTCACCTTGTTTACATGGTGGGTAATTTTCTAGCCCATGGTCTGTGCCTTATTTTGTCAGGCTGCCCTTATGTTACTTTGTGACGATTTTGATTTTCAAGTCTCCATGCATAAATTATGATTTATTTTGCTTTCCAAAAGAAAGGCTGAGTGAAGTAATAGAGTGTAGGGATTTTTGTTGTTGCTTTTTTTTTTTTTCTTATGGTAAATATTTCAAGAGTGTGCTTTTTCCCTTCTGAAGAAAACTCTGCACCTCCAGCAAGTACTTTTTCTTCTGCACAGAAAAATAAACACAGTGAAGAGCTGAAATAAAAACAGCATCTCTTGTTTGAACCTTGAGAGATGCAGAGATCTCACAACTCCAGCACTGGGGTGAGAGATGCATCATGCCCTTCCTTGGTTATAATGTTAATTTGTATTTAGCATGGCTCACTGTGTGCTGTGGTATTGTCACTGCATTGTTACTCCAAGCCCACAAAGAAGCCATGTGCACAAAACATGGTTATATGAATAAAATAAGCATCAACATCAACACTGCCTGATTCTGAGCACTAATGAAGCAAATTGCTCTTCAAAACTTACTTGGATGTTTTCACAACAGTGAGACGCGAAAGATAAGGCCATAGTTGAACTGTTGCCTGAAGGCAATTAGTGATTGGAATTGATTAATTCTACAAACAAATATGACCAATAGATTATTTGTCACATTACAGCAGATTTGGGCAATACTGCTGCAGTTGTGAAGGAGACACAAACATCTAGCATGAATAGTTAACACAGTTTGTGTTCCTGTAGAGCTGCTTGTTGAGTTACCCAAAGAAATCTCGCTGGGGAGCTGAGCAGGGCACGCTACTTTGATGCTATAAAACCATAGTGTTGCCTCCCTGCTTTTATGTATGAATCCGAGGAATTGTTAACAGCAACACAAGCAGTTTGCTCTGAGCAACACAAATGTGATGGACTTAACATCAAAGTGATGTGAAATCCACTGAAAACAACAGAAAGGCTCCAACAATCCAGAGGACTTTGAATGGAGGCCTACCAGAGTCAAGTCTGCTGCTCTAATGGGTTTTCTAAGGGGATCCTGTGGGAAATTGGAAAAAGCATTCCAATTTCTTGAATCCAAGGATTACTGCTGCTTCAAGCTACTGCTTCTCCAAAATCATTGGTTCAGCTTCTTTGCCCTTCCAGCCCATGGCACAACAGCACAGGGGCTCTGAGCTCCATGGCTGCACAAAGGACTCTTTGCACTCAGGAAACTTCCCTCCCTTCCTCTTTCCCTTCCTCTGCTCCTCCAGTAAAGATGCTCCAGAGCCCATTTGAGTAAAAACAATCATTGCTGCTACTCAGGAGGAGGCTGCACAAAAGAGGTCCTTGCATCACCAGCTGTCAGGGGATAATAGGGCTGAGGTGCCAATTTTCCTGCAGTCCCCAAGTCCTTCCACACTTGGACATGAAGCTGCTGAATTTGGCACTCCTAAACTATTTTCAAACCAGTATGGAAGCTCAGAATGATGTGCAGGATAACAGACCACTCCTAGTTCTGGCTTCACACTGGATTCAGAGCTGTGTCAGTGACTTTGTCTGAATGGGTTTCTACAAAAATCAAGGTTTTGGTTTCGTCATTGGATGTTCCACATGGTTTGAAATGGGTGAGCAGAAGTCTTCCTGAACTGTCACACAATCCAGTTGCAGATGTGACCAGTGAAAGATGTTCTGAGGTTTTCTGATATTAATTCAAGCAACTTTATGAGTCAACTGTGCAGAGGATTGGGCCCTTCTCTGCTCTAAGGACACATCAGCTGATGGTGCATCCCACATGCCATTTCCTCTGCTCCCTTATCTGCATCTTCCCTTGGAAAGGACAGGGTTTTGTTAAGCTTTCAGGAACATTTCCAAGCCCTCTTTTCCGCTATCAAGGTGTTTTAGAGGGAAAGGGCAGAAATGAGCAGTGTGATAGATACAGGGAGTTCTTATTTTGGTTGGGAAACAGATGAGGCATATGGGTAATTTATTGCACTATAATTGTGTTATGTGATATCGATGCTGCAGTATTAATGACTGCAAAGTGCCCAGATTGATTCAAATGGCCATTTACTGTCATTATTACAAATCCAAATAAATAAATAAGAGCAGTTGAACTGATGTAGCTGAGAAATGCTCCAAAGTCACCCGGTGACATACATGTAGGTGCTTGTGAACAGGGAGTGACTCAAACAATATCAGGGACACTTTTTATTGGGGTCAGAAAGAAATAGAACAATTAAGTCATTTTCAGTCATATACAATATATTAGGAACGGTTTTAACAAGTGCATTGCTGAACTGACTGGCATGAACAAAGCATTTGAAAAAGCTGGGGTGTAAATATGCCAGGAAAAAAGAAAGAAAACATGTAAACTATGCTCAAAAATAGTCTGCAAATGTAAGGAAACAAGGAAAACTAAGACAATCATGCACATACCTCTCCTGCTACCATGGCCCAGTGAATACAGTGGTTACCATGGCTGGATCTGGCTATGAGGTGGACTTTAGAGGGCAAGCTTTGTTTCTGATCTCTGCCCAAACAGAGAGCCTTGATCCAGTCTGTTGGTTTGTGTACTTTAAACGAGCCAACCTCACACTGCAAGAGCCAGCAAGTTAAGTTTGAATTTATCTCATACCTTCAGGTTTCTCTTAGCATCCCCTGTCTGGCTGTCCTGTCATATAGAGGGGGAGATGTATTATCACTGGAAATTCAAAAATATGACTCTGCACTTTTTCCCTAAAACACAAGAACCGTGCAAGTCAGACAGCTAAGAATTACTTGCATATCCCAATGCTTTTTATGTATCCATGTGTTTTTTTTATTTTCTGAAAACAGTACATTAAAATGTAGATCTTGCTAAAAGGTAATTATTTCATTAACCATTTGTGGGGAGTATTAATATATATTAAATATAGGCTTTTTGTTTACAGTAAACATTTCATTAGCTTCCAGAGTCATTGATACTGAAAGAGATGAGAGCAAGTCTTTTAGAATAAATAGCTTCTTCATACTCAGAGGTACATTTGTGAATAGGTGGGACCCAATGACAGCCAAGTAAGAATCTGCTGGTATTGATCTGCATGGAAAAAGAGATCTATTTTGGCTCTTCATACACCCACAACCTCTAATAATCATTGTTTCTGCTGCCCATATAAATTCCTTATTATTCCTTATTCCAAATTAACATAGTAACCATTAATAATCCAGACAAAAACTTTTATAACAATGACAAGAGAAATATAAGATTTCTTTTGAAGGTTTATTCTCAGCAATGTTTCTGGGATGCAAACTTTGAATCTAAGTCATCTGCCAATAACCAGAAAAGCAAATCAACTTTACAACGAGGACTAAACATTAGATATTCTTTTACTCATGGCTGCTGCTTAAGCAGCTACATTTCAATATCTCCTCATTTTATGGGTTATCAGAAGCTAAGAAAATATGTGTTGTGGCCATTTCTCACCTCACAATTCAATGTACAGAGCAACAAAAAAAAAAAAAATTGGATACTAGGCTATAAAAAGGTTATAAAAAAATTGGAAAATAAAGCTCCAAAACTTGCCCTTTTGGTATGTTGCTGCTTTTTTTTCTTTGTGTTCTGTTTGTTTGTTTTGGTGTTTTTTGTTGTTTTGTTTTTTGTTGTAATTGAACACCTGCTTTTGAATTCCCACTGCAGAAAAGCTGTGTAAGCTGCGAGGAGGGTGCTCAGAGGTTACTCCCAACATCGAGCTCCCCTAGTGGCTGCTTCCCTCCCACCGTCCCCGTGGACAGAAACCTCCACTGGGATTTTCCCCATTCATAACCAGAAGGAAGTTACTGCAAAAGGGATGCAGATCACAATCCAGGAAGGAAGAAAAAAATTACATTCACTCCACCTGGGACTTTTGGAATGAGAAACAGTTGGGTTATTTAAAGAGAAATGAAAAGACCTAGAAGACAAATGTAAGGGTTTCTCTATAAACCTATAATCAGACATTACATATTGCCCTGCTGACGATATAAGGAAACCTGTGGGAAATTCTGCTTTAAAGTTTGGTTCAACAGCAAATGCACAACAAAACCTAGATAACAATGTCTTATGAATCATTCTGCCTACAAAAATTTTTGCATGTATGATGAAAGGCTCTATTGACCATATCCAAGCCCATGATTAGCATTAATCCACTAGCACATGGATATGAAACTCAATGCACAGTTATTCTGGAAAGTAAATATTTTCTACTTCACCGTACAGACAAAATGTTTTTTTCTTGTAGCAGAAATGCTCGCAGACTAATACCAGACTAAGGGCACAGCAAAGCAATGCCAGGTTTCAGCTGCATGCTCCCTGAATTTTGCTGTCAAACCAAAATGCATAGAAAACTGAGAGCTTAATTCTTCTTGTTGGTGCCAGGGTTTGGGGGTTTTGGAAGAAAATCCCAAAGAACAAGACTTGTTCTGCTTGCCATTATAAAGATACAGTTGCCAGCTAGCCAGTAATTCTGAACTGAAATTTCTAAACTGATTTTCAAGATAGGTATTGCAATGCCATGAGGATGGGCAACAGGGACGTGCACCAACTCCTTTAAAGAAAATGTGTTAACACTGCCATGAAGGAGGGTGGGTATATAAAAGAATCAAACAAAACTTCAGGTGAAATTCCTGCTTCTGTTTACACCAGTTTTACTCTGGTATAACCTCTGGTTTCACTGAAGTTATTAATGATCTGTTTCTCTGGCAGTGATTGCTGTGATCCCAAATTTCTTGGGAAATACCACAGATGCAAAGAGACTACAAGAATGAAGCTTTCATGCTCAAAAAAGGGTAATTTATTTTAAAAATTATACACTAAGCATGAAGAAAATGTTGACTATTAAGGATGCTACATAGTTAAGATCCAGTTAAAAGTCACACAGCATTTGCATGTGCAGTTTTCTGTATTTTGAGATTGATCAACCGAAATACATCAGTGCAAGGAAAATCTGGAAACTCTAAATGGCCAATAAGCCACCTCTCTTGTGCAGTCTGAACCTTTCCTTGGCTTTATGCAGAGCACACAGCCATCAGATTTCAATACAGATTTCATAGAAAAGAAGATAAATAATATCAGGTTCTCAAAGAGCTTGGCTGGGGGCTGGGTGCATCCATCAGCAGCCCAGACTGGTGGGGATGGCCCTGGACAGTGCTGCCCAATGTCCCCATCCATGCCACCACAGTGGGAGCTCCAGAGGGTTTGGCAGAGCCCCTGGAAGAGCCTGGGTGTCAGCCAGGAGTGCTGGGCCATGGGCTGGGTGGCTGCTTGCCACAGGGCTCAGTGGGGTCAGCAGTGGGAATGTGGATCAGGGTCTGGGTGACCCAAGGGCCCCAGTGCTCCAGCAGGGCTTTGGGAGCTGATGAGGAGCCTGGTGGCAGCTCCACAATGGACCTGGCACTGTGGGCAGTTCCACCTTGGGCCTCACTTTAGGGGCATCTCCAGCCCCCCTAGGGCAGCCCTGAGGGACCCCGGGGCCCATGGGGACAGCAGGGGCTGTGGGCTCTGGACCCTCCAAAGGAGGTGTCAGCGCTGGCTGGGGGTGCTGCTGCTTTGGGGGGTTTGCTGTGGGCTGGGCAGGGCTGGGCAGGGCTGGGCTTGGGCTCCCCTGACAGCTGGGACTGGGGGACAGGGACAGGGACACAGGCAGGGACAGGGACAGGGACAGGGACAGGGACAGGGACAGGGCAGGGACAGGGACAGGGACAGGGACAGGGGGACAGGGACAGGGACAGGGACAGGGACAGGGAAAGGGACAGGGACAGGGGCAGGGACAGGGACAGGGACAGGGACAGGGACAGGGTGACAGGGAAAGGGACAGGGACAGAGGACAAGAGCAGGGACAGGGACAGGGACAGGGACAGGGACAGGGACAGGGACAGGGACAGGGACAGGGACAGGGACAGGGAAAGGGACAGGGACAGGGACAGGGACAGGGACAGAGGCAGGGACAGGGGCAGGACCCCCGCCCCCCGTGCTGCTGGGAGTGCAGGGCGGGGGGCTTGCGGGCTGTTGTTTTCCCAGAAGCGGTGGCATTTAAATAATAATTAAGAATGAAGAAGAAAAGCTCCTGGCGGGGAGGAGAGGCAGGGCGCATCCCGGAGGCTCTGCGGGGCGGGCGGGAGCGCCGGCCCGGTTCCCCTGGTGTCCCCCCGGTTCCCCTGGTGTTCTCCTGGTGTCCCCCCGGTGTCCCCCGGTCCCCCCGGTCCCCGGTCCCCCCGGCCGGCTCCCGGCGGGGCCGCCGCCTGCTCCAGCCTGCGCTGAGGCTGAGCAGAGCCTCCCCGCTCCCCCAGCTCTGCTTTCTTTCACATCTAATTTGATAGGAGGGGGATTTCGAGCTTCCCACAGTTACAACTTTTCTTGATTTCTCCCTTCCCCCCCACCCCCACCCCCCCCCCGCTCCCCGTGCATTTATTACTTGCATTTAATTAATTCCTTCTTTGCGTTTCCTTCCCTGTTAATCTTTGGGTGACTGCTTTGTACATATGGCAATCTGATAATGAGGGAGTTTGTCCTTACTCTCTAGACTTCTTCACTGCGATGTCCACCCATCTAGTGCCTGGGATATCGATCTTCTTTCCATGGGGAGGGGGACAAGGTAAGAGGGGTGATAAAAGTTTTGCAGTATTCCACACCATTAAGAATAGCTTTTATTCCTTGGCGCTGTTTAATCAACTGTTATATCAAGTCATGCTGTTTAAGCAACCACATCAAAAGAACATACCCTCTTTTGTATAAATTATATATTCCTTGTATCTGTCTTCTCGCATGCACGCAGACGGGGAGATAAAACTTAAGTTTGTTTTTTAATAGCATGAAGCAGGTATTTAGCTGTTATACAACTTGTTTCTGCAACTAAGTTGGGTGATAACAACTTAGGAGCCAAGCTGCTGACTTTCTAACTTTTTACCCATTTCCAAGTCAAAGCTCCTCAATTTAAAGGTCTGAAAGAGAAATCGATGACTCACTGAAACTCCACAAAGAAACATAAATAGCAGGAGAAAAGCATAGGCTAAAAAAGATGAAAGAGCACCAGTCAGAGTCGGCGTGAGACCACTTCGGACCTCTTCTTTCGGCTCTTTTCTGAAGTTTACCTGAAAAGACCACTTTGTCCCTTGAAAAGTTCGTGCTGACCTGCTTGTGGCAGTTTACGGATATACAACTTTTTTACCACTTACAAACTGATTTTAAAAATCCATTTTCAAGGTTTAAGTTGATTACTACTCAGCTCAATGTCACAGACCGGAAAACTTCCATATAATTGTTCACCCCAAAGAGCTCTTTTTATTTCTTTTTCTTCATTTTCTTTTTCTTTTTAAAACCCCACAACTTAAATAAAGTTTATTTTTCGGATGTGTTTTGTTTTTCTGAGAAAGTGGACTTTGAATTACTTCAGCACACCATCCTGGAATTTTTAAGAACTCCTAAAAAATTCTAAAAAGTTTCTAGATCCTAGGACAAATTGTATTTTATTAGGAGCAAAAGCAAACGAGCACTTTGCAGGCAGAGAAGTGTTTGTTCATATGGGACTCTGCTGTTCTGTCTAACCTGCTCTATCAGCCTCATCTCTGCAATTTTGCTCGTCTCTCAACACCTTTGTCTGATTAGTAGCTTTTGGAGATCGGGATAAAGACATCACTTGCCACGCTGCATGAGATAACAATTAATTTAACATTAAACTTATCCCCTTTCCATTCACTTTGCTTGGATCGATCTCTGTTAATTGTGTTTGCGGATGCTTTCAACACTACGCTTTTCTTAAAAACTTAATGACACCCCGCAAGGAGGTGTAAGAGTCTAAAACGCTCCTCTCCGACTTTGACCAAAGAAACAAAGAATATAGCCCCAGCGTGCTCAGGAGACCATCTATTTTTAATCAGTTGACTATTTATGCACTTCCGAAGATATAATGTTATTTTAAACTGGGTGATAGTCCTGATTTTATTAAAAAAAAAAAAAAGCGCCACATTGCAGTTGTGTGATACACAAGTCAGACACACACTAACTTCATTTAACTGCCGCTTCGCATCAGACCTGTTTCTGCTATTAACGTAGTCATTTATCAGCTAAAAGGCGAGTGTGTTTAAAAATGTATGTCTTTGGGAGGGAGAGCAATCTCCCTTTTCAGGGGCAAGAAACCTGTTACAAAGCCATTTAGGTGGGTGCGCTCTGAAATGGCATTATTCCCCCCCGGGGCGTTAATATTACCCAAGTATGTTCCTATTTGCACGGCTCCCCGATAATTCGGCATTTTATTTAACCACAACTGCCCTAAGAAACTTGATTTGCACTGAAGCAGCCTGCTAATATTAATGTTTTCCTTTCTTTCAGAGAGGCATCTGTTCCCCTTGCTGTCAAATGTACCATTCTGCCAAGAAAGTTTTTGGGGGAAAAAAAATAAAAAATAAAAAGAAAGAAAAGAAAAAAAAAAAAAAAAAAAAAAAAAAAAAAGAAAGAAAGAGGAAAAAAAAAAAAAGAAAAAGAAAAAGAAAAAAAAAAAGCGTGTAATTGATGTTATCCCAAGAAAGCGCGATCTCCACCCCTCTCAGCTCCAAGCCCTTCAGGTAAAAGGAAAAAAAAATCTTTCAAGAATTTGTTGCCTTTTTGAGGGTTAAAACATCAGAAGACAAGCTTGTCTCGCCTTGGCCAATCAGCTCTCGGCCCTGGCAGCTATAATATAGAACTAAAGGCAGACTCCTCTCACAAGCGTCTTGCTTTGCTACCATTAAAATCAGACCCTTTTTTTGTCTCTCGATTGCTGTCTCCCGACCAAACTCCGATGTGTTCCGTTATCAGCGACGTAAAGCCTGCCATTCCAGCACCTGTCTTGCTAGGGATCGGTGGATAGTATACGATTCAGAAAGCAGACAAGGACATAGGAGGAGAGAGAGCTCTAGAGAGACAGCCAGGGATAGGCACAGAGAGCTTTGAAGTAATTGGATTCAATGGACGAAATGCTGCTGTTGACAAGAATTCTCTTGGTGGGCTTCATCTGCGCTCTTTTAGTCTCCTCTGGGCTGACTTGTGGACCAGGCAGGGGCATTGGAAAAAGGAGACACCCCAAAAAGCTGACCCCTTTAGCCTATAAGCAGTTTATTCCCAATGTGGCAGAGAAGACCCTAGGGGCCAGTGGAAGATATGAAGGGAAGATCACAAGAAACTCCGAGAGATTTAAAGAACTAACCCCAAATTACAACCCTGACATTATTTTTAAGGATGAAGAGAACACGGGAGCTGACAGACTGATGACTCAGGTAGAGCCACAGAGATACCTGTATTTGTGTTTGTTAACCTCTCTGAGCAATCCTAAAGGACGCATCTGTCTTAGTATTTTTGAAAGCCCCCCCTTTCCCTCTCCCCCTCCTCCCCCCGCCCCTCCAAACTCGACTAGTTTCCCCATTGAATGTAAATACCATCTATCCAGCCAAGTTAGCAGGGGCTGGAGCTGGAGCTATTTGGATATTTGGTGGGGGAATCTGTGTGATACTTACAGTCATTACCGTGCCATGGCGTTCCCTGTAACTTGGTTAGAGATTGCTGTTTGCATTCGTCCCCAAGGATGCACTTTGATCAAACGAATTGCATACAGCTCAGAGGACCCCAAGTGTATAGTGACCGCCAGGCCACCCACTCATTATTGCAAACGTAGTCCGCGGTTGCTGCGCCTGCTGACTTGATTTTATATATATATATTTTATTTATTTTCTCTTTCTTTCCTTTTCATTTCATTTTAACCTTCATTATTATTATTGTTCTCCTCGCGAGCATATTCTAAATTTAGTAGGCATGCAGTCGTGCACTCACAAAAGGCAGCTGAAGCCGGATCGACCATTCCTCATCTGATTCCGTATTATATAGCTCGTATTGCAATACCATCATTTGCAATTGTGCCCATCAGAGCGTAAATATATTGATATTTCTTTAAGGATGCTCGCCGCCAATACTCTGGTACTTCCATAGGGGAGGGACTTGCAACTTATCGGCATTGCATCACCTTCTGTTTTAAAAAATCTGATGGCACAAGGTTTACAACTGGGTAAATATTGTATTTCGGGTGAAATCGGATTGCGGAACCATTTTATGTTAAAAAAAAAAAAAAGAAAGAAAGAAAGAAAGAGAAAAAAGATAAATGAGAGAGAAAGCGAGAGAGAGAACCGCTCCGAGAGTCACCTCGTAATTATAATTCATGCTCAACAGAGAGCTCAGTGAAGTCAATTGCTCTGTCAATCCCGGAGTTTCAGAAACTACATGCAATCTAGACACTGGAAATGGGTTTCCTCCAAATATAGGTCAACAGCGCTTTTTTAATATTAATACATTTAAGCCCCACCTTCAGTGCTAGGGCAGGACTCGCCTAGGCGGGGAGTGGACGCGGGGAAGGGGGGGTGGGGGGTGGAATTTCCCAAACTCTCCCCGTTCCTCGGCCTGATTTTCCGCACGTTGCCGGGTCTCCCGGGGCGAGGGACCGGCGGCCGCCAGCATCTCCTCCCGACCACCTTAAATCGCAGCGCACCTCGGAGCGCGGCGGCGCCTCCGCCCGCCGCCGCCGCCGCCCCGCGCAGGGGAGCGGAGCGGAGCGGGAGCCGGTCCCCGCTCGGGCGCGGCCCCTCCGCGCTCCTCCGCCCCCGCCGCTGCCTCCGGAGCCGCATCTCTCTCACATTTTCAGCTCCACTTACTCCCCTCGCGTATCGATCGCGGCGGCTCGGGTTTCACCCTTCCCTCCGCAGCCCGGCGGCGGCGGCGGCTCCGCGGGAGACGGGCTCCCGGCGGGGCTGGGCGCATCGCTCCGTGCGCGGCTGCGGAGCGGAGCGGAGCGGGGCGGAGCGGGCGGCGGGGCGGGGGGAGCCGGGCGCGCTCGGGAGCGCCGGGCTGCGGGGTGCGGGCTGCGGGCTGACCCCGGCCCCGCGGCTCTCCCGGGGCACGCCGCGCCGGCTACGCGGCTGGCCGCTCCCGCTGCATTAGCTGGCAGCGTCTGAACTCCTGACCTTCTGTCAACTTCCCTCAGACGAACGAAACGAAAACAAATACTTTCCCCCCCCACCCGCCCCCTCTCTCCTTCAGTGCTTGTTCCCGTGCCTTAGACACAAAGGGGGGAGGTGGGCTGAGAGCGGCGGGGCCGGGGAGGCCGCAGGGCCGGGTACCCGGCGGCAAAGAGGGTAGAGCGGTCGGGGAGCGAGGTCGGGGAGCGTGCGGGGCTCCGGCAGCCCTGGGCCGGGCAGGAGCGGGGAGCGGAGCGGGGCCGGGCGGCGAGCGGGCTGGCTGCCCTCGCTCCCCGCTCCCCGCTCCCCGGGCACGGCCGGGCTCTCGCAGAGCCGGGGTGCGGTCCTGCCGCTGGCCTCCCGCCTTGCTGCCCTCTCCTTCCCTCTCTCCCTCGGCCAGCAGCCTCCCGTTAAATCCCAGCCTTTAAACGCCGGCTTCGGGAGCCCTTCAACCATGGAGAGATCTTTCATGGACAGAATCGTTAAACTTGCAGAGTGGTTGCCGAATGCATTAGCCGCTAGTTAATATTAACTCCAGAGGGGGTGGTGGTGGGGGGATAGGAACGCAAACAGAGGTAGGTAAGTCAGGTTCTCAACTTTGCAGGTGACACCAGCAGTTTGCTAAGGGCTCCCCCCTTCCTCCCTTTCCTCCCCCCCACCCCGGCCATTGGCTGGATTCGGGAGAGAGATAAGGAGGCCAGGTCAGTATGATAAAGCTGGAATTTGTATGAAATAAAATAGCAATCTCGTGTAATGCAGGCACACAACCGGTGCGTGATGTGAGGAATTTAGAGATCAACTTGGCATTTAGGAAGCCCACCAGGTTGTTTACACTGACAGGTACCTGTTAAGTGTTTCCTTCAAGCAATTCATTTGTGAAGAGATTAGGAGCTGGCAGGAGAGGGCTTGTTGAACAACTTTGCCTCCACACAAAGCGTTAGTGGAGGCAGCCCTGCTGAGCTTCACGGTGGCTGAACAGAATTGGGCTTGATTTGTGGCACACGACCCGATGAATTAATAAATAGTCTGGGCTTCACGGCTTTTGACTCTGACAATCCAGCTCAGGCAGTATAAAAGGGAGAAAAGTCCTTTAGGAGGCCGTTTCCTCTTCTTTATTCCGCCTGGAGCCGGGGAGAAGTGCCGGCAGGGCCGGAGGGCCGGAGCCCCTCGGCGCTGCCCGCAGCACTCCTCCCGTGCGGGGCAAGGCATCGCCGTGTCGAGCAGTGCTGTCCCTTAGCAGCAGCTGAGACGTTTGATCCTTCCCCCCCTTCCCTCTGTAAATCAGTGAAGGAGCGTATTTATCCGCTCAGGTATGAGAGGGAGAGAGGGGAAAAAAATGAAATAAATCAAACTCAACTTCCTTGTGCTGCTGCACTTTGCTGCCGGGAACGGTGCCGAAACCCAAACAGCCGTCTCTGTCCAATAAAACGGTAGGCCGGAGAGTCCAAAGTGAGCTCACGGCTGTGTTTTATATCTCTCGGGTACCTGTGTGTTGCTGGAATCACTTTTATGGCTGTTGGTGTGGACACACGGGAACTTCCTTGCTAAGCAACCTTGTCACGTACCTAAAAGTAGCGCCGTCGGTAGTGGAGGGGCTTTGCCTCCCCGGGAGCTGTGAAAGGGGGACTTTGTGGTCTTTATTGGCTGTGCAGTGAGCACACTGGGGAGAATGGCCCTGCAGAAGGCCAAGCATACCAGTCAGGCCAGCAAAAGTGTGGGAAGAGCAGCTTACTGCATCCCGCCGTGGCTCACAGCCACATCGGTGTTTGCATCCCGAGAACAACGTCGGGTATATCCACGAGTTGTTTTCCTCTCAAAAAGGAGGAAGAAAGCTGGCAACGTGTGTGTTTCTAACTCTGTACCTTTAGCCAAGCGCTTTTCAATGCTTTAGGTGCTGATTTCCTGTTTCTGCCGGGCCGAGAGTCCTTTTTCTCCTGTTGCCACTGTGTCTATTCTCTGCTCGGCTAAGATGAGAATCTCCCCTAAACTTTCAGGGTTTCAGCTCACATCTTTTCTTCACTTTCCCCCATCCTGTGCCCCTCATTACTCGGTCCCTACGTGCTCCCGGTGCTGCTGGGCCCAGCTCAGCCCAGGGAAGGCTGGTGGTTCTGGGGGGTCAATGAAAAACCCCGCAGTACTTTCTCCACGGAGTTGGAAGGGTCTCACTCCACACAAAGGGGCTCCTAGCTTGCATAGCATCCCTGCTCCGCTTAACTTCCCTCCTTGGCCCTCCCTTGCTTTTCATCTTCCCACTAAGAGCTATATTATTGTATGGATTTGCTCGGCTTTGTAGGCGAGCGCCGATGTATGTTTGAAGCAGAGTGAATGCTCCCAGCCCATGCAGCTTTGAGGTCTCTAATGAGTGATGGGCGAAGGGAAAGAAGAAAAAAAACACCCCTCCCTCCAGCACATAAAGGCTGTTAACATGTATTGATACCCTTTTCAACACAGAATTAAGCTGAAAAGACCCGCAGAGACATTCCGGGGGGGAATCCGTGACTCCGAGATACATGGCGAGTGTTTATTCTGGGCAGAAACTTTGCTCTCGGGAAGGGACAGGGCACTTAGAGGCAGGAATTTGCTCCGTGCAGGTGGCTTTGAATCGCCATGCTCACACCCCAGCGCCGGCGGTGCGGCGGAGGGGGCACCCCCGACCCCGCAGCAGGTGACAGGGAATGGGAAAGGTCCGTCCCTGTTGGTCTGTGTGGTGTTTCACCCTCTGTTCATCCCGTGTCCCCAGCTTTCACTCTCCTTCTCCTCCTCACCTGCCCCCCGTCCCTCCCTGGCAGCGGGGAAGAAGATGCTGAGCCCACCCCGGGGCGCGTTTGGGGGGAGGGCAGGAATGCCGCCTCTCTGGGAGAGGGAGAGCAGGATGCGGCCCAGGGGTACAGATAGCGATGGGGGGATGTTCCCCTGGCTGCAGAGCCCCCACAATGACCCTTCCCTGTCTGCCCGCATCCCCGCAGCGCTGCAAGGACAAGCTGAACGCTCTGGCGATCTCGGTGATGAACCAGTGGCCCGGGGTGAAGCTGCGGGTAACCGAGGGCTGGGACGAGGACGGGCACCACTCCGAGGAGTCCCTGCACTACGAGGGCCGCGCCGTGGACATCACCACCTCGGACCGGGACCGCAGCAAGTACGGCATGCTGGCCCGCCTGGCCGTCGAGGCTGGCTTCGACTGGGTCTACTACGAGTCCAAGGCGCACATCCACTGCTCCGTCAAAGCAGGTAAGGCGGGCAGCCTGCCCAGGGACGTGTCCAGCTGGGAGACACCCCCGAGAGCCGCCGGGCAGGGTCCCTGCAGGGTCCCAGGGATAGGAGCAGGGCCCCGAGGCTCAGCCGGCGACCCCGCCGGAGCAGAGATGGGGGAGAGGAAAGAGTGAGGGAGAAGAAAAAAAAAAATTAATTAAAAAGCCCAGCCAGCTGCAGCAGTTTTTCACAGCACTTTTATTTGGGTGATTTGCTCGGCCAGCCTTCCCACGAGAGCTGCGTCGCAGCCACACGCCCTCGGCCTCCCCCCGTGGGGTCTGATGCTCTCCCCACCCAAGGAGCGCGTTCAACACAAACACTCGCGGCCGTCTCCAGCCGCCCCGCTGGCTGCACGCCCTACAAGCGAGCGCTAATCTCCGAGTGGGAGCCGGCCAGGAAAATAAATAACTAACGTGGTCCACAGCCTCCTTCAGCGGTAGCCGCTAGGAAATTCCCAGATAGGGATACACATACACGTAATTTTTTTTCCTCCCCTCCCCTGTGCTTACAACGCCACACGCTGTCTCAACCCGGGAACAGCTCGCAAGAAATCCCCGACTGGCAGAGTTCCTTTTCTTGACGCTTGACAGGTTTTTTGGAGAAGCAAATCTGTTAACGAGACAGCTCCCCCAGCTCCACCGCCTCCCTCCATCCAGCTGTATGACATCTAAAGCTCTTTTTAAGAGCACACTCTAGCCCAGCAACCTGCTGGAAGTGTCAGGAAACACTTGGTTGCAAAAGAAAATAATGGGTTTTCTTTAAATATAGCTGTTTGCTTGGAAGCCAGCAGCCCCACGGCAGGGAAACCAGCCCGGCCCCGCCGTGCCCACCTGCAGGAGGGGTTTAATGTCCCCCAGATGCAGCCCGGGGCTCCCCTGGGGCTGAGCAACTCTCCTGGCCCATGTGGGCTTTGTCCTGAGAGCCTGCTACTGCTTTTGTTCAGCTCCTGGGTCCTTTCTAGGCGAAAGGGGGCCCTGCAAAACTGTCAGCTGTGTGGAGACCCGAAGCAGCCCTTTCAATAGCCAAGATGGGCTTTGCAGCACAAGGTGTCCGATTGTGGTGCGCTCTGACCTTAGCCAGGAGCACCTCCTAATCCAGCCCAGGGTGTCCAAAGGAGAGGAGCCACTCCAAGCTGCTCATTGAGATTCGGCACACAAGGACTTGGGGACAACATTTGGAGGGTGTCAGGCAGGGTCGTGTGACTGTACGAGGCAGGCTGGAGGGAGCAGCCTTGAATTCCACTCTCTCAGCCTGATCTTAAATTGTCCAAACCTCATTTCATGACAGAGCATCTCATGAGAAGATTAAATCCCATAATGCCAGCAGGAAGATTCTTTATCTAGATCTCTGTTTGCAAAAAGTATGATCCAGGAGACTGGAATGCAAAGAAGAGTTCCCCCAAGGCCTGAATTATTGTCACCAGAACAGAGGAGGGAGAGGCAGGGGTGGTAAAAGGGACATTGATAATGCGCTACAGCAAGTATTTAGAGCAAGCTTCTACATTTAAAATTCAAATACAGATCTTGAGTGCCTTGGAAAAGTGGCTCTGCTGTGCAAATAGTGCTTGGAAGGTCCTGGGTTTTTTGGAGAGTATGTGTGTGAATTGGCACATAGGGTTTCTGCACCTGAACAAATAGGGAGGGGGAGAAAAGGGGGGGAAGAAGCTGGGAAAAAAATGGAAGTGTCCTCTCTTCCAAGAGTGTCTGCATTTATTACATGAATCAGAATGACAATGCTGATCCTTTATTGGATTTTAATTAGAGAACCCAAACAAGCACTGCTCAAAGGAGCAGATTTTCACACCTCTGCCAATTCACTGGCATGTTTGTAGAGCTGCTACACTACTACATCTATTCATCAAGTCCCTGAATATGCAAACAAAGCTCTAGCCAGACCTTTACTGCCAGCTTGTAGGAAGGTGTAGTTTGCTAGCAGAGGCCTCCACATAAAGCACATAGCTTGTTTGTTGCCATGTCCTCCCTGAAGAGGGAGGCCTTGGAGATCTTGCTGCTTCATTTCTGAAGGAGGAGCGATAGTCATTAGCAAATCAATAACCGTCTAATTTTCACCCTTCCTTTCCTTCCTGAGAAAGTCATTAGGAAACACTCCAAGGATTTGTTTAAATCATAGGGATTTCAGTAACAGCCACAGAGGCAAAATATAAAGTCTGTCTATCTTTAAGAGCTAAATCACCAGGTCTCTTAACTGGTATAGGGAGTATCTGGGAGAAAGCAGGGAAAATCGAGGGAGGGATGGGGAATCTCAACAGCTGTAGCAAAGACACTTGCTACCATAACATACATACTATGGGGTATTACCCAATATTAAAAAAACCAAAGTGGTTAGGAACCCTGCAAACTCCTCTGGTAAGACAGAGGTCAGCCTGGAACATAGCAGACTTGTTTTCCCACGGCCTTACAGGTGGCTGAGCTTCCAAAAAGTGATTTGCAAGGGAGACAGAGTCTCATTGCTACTTTTTCTTTATTTAAGTCTGAGATTGCTCCTCTCAGTAGCACTGGAAAGCAGCAACAGCTGCTCTAAACTCTTAGTAACTCCCAAGAGCTGGAGGAGGTGGAGGAGGCATTTGCTTGGGCCTGGTACAGGTGTTGGGCTGCTCTGGGACCACACGCTCTGAGACAGGGAAGAGCATCCTTCTTCTAGGAGAGAGAGAGACAGGTTTTATTCTTTTTTGAAAGAGGATTGAAGCAGAGTGCTGGAGATGCCAGGCAGGGGTGCTGTGAGGATGGGATGTGCCCCAGTAGCCACCATGCTGAGCAGGAAGGCTGGAGGCTGCATGGGGGCTTGTGCAGCACAATGGAGGGGAATTTGGGAAATTTGGGTTGTTGCTTTGCAGGAGCAAAATCTGTGTGCACCTTGGGGCAAAGTCTCCTCCTGTTCTCTGCTGTTTGCTGCCCTACATGCACTCCTTGAGTGAGAGCTGAGTGGGGATCCCAAATATTGATAGCACAGGCACTTGCTTAGATAAGAAATTTTATGCCAGCAAAACCACTTGGCTTTGGGAGCCTGCAAATTATCTGGCATCAGGTGTCAGAGCAGGGTAAACAGTAGTCAGATGAGAAGTCCTTCCAGAATAGATTTTGTTCTGGAACAGTTTTCTCTGTGGAAATGTTTTTGCTCATTTCCTTTATGAGACAAATCCCTTTTGTAACTCCTAACCCAGAGGAGATTTTGCACTGGCTCAAATCTGGCAGGAAGGGGATTCTCTCTTGACCCACGGAGTGCAAGTGGGGTGTGTTCATAGATGAGTGTGGGGAATTTCAGAGGGGAGTCTGGCTGTGTCCTGCACTTTCTTGGTGGGTTGGGGTGGCTGGTGAAGCGATGAGTTCCTGCACGTCCCCATGAACCAACCCAGCACACACCTCCTCTAACCCTGCTGTGCCTCTCTCCTCGCACAGAAAACTCCGTGGCGGCCAAGTCTGGAGGCTGCTTCCCTGGCTCGGCCACGGTGCACCTGGAGAAAGGCGGGACCAAGCTGGTGAAGGACCTGCGGCCCGGAGACAGGGTGCTGGTGGCCGACACCGAGGGCCATCTGCTCTACAGCGACTTCCTCACCTTCCTGGACCGCGAGGACGGCTCGCAGAAGCTCTTCTACGCCATCGAGACGCGGCAGCCGCGGGCGCGGCTGCTGCTGACGGCCGCGCACCTGGTGTTCGTGGCGCCGCACAACCAGTCGCAGGCGGGCGGGCGGGCGCAGTTCGCCAGCCGCGTGCGGCCCGGCCAGCGCATCTTCGTGCTGGGCGAGGGCGGGCGGCTGCTGCCCGCGGCCGTGCACCGCGTGTCGCTGCGGGAGGAGGCGTCGGGCGCCTACGCGCCGCTGACGGCGCAGGGCACCATCCTCATCGACCGCGTGCTGGCGTCGTGCTACGCCGTGGTGGAGGAGCACGGCTGGGCGCACCGCGCCTTCGCGCCGTTCCGCCTGCTGCAGGCCGTGCTGGCCGCGCTGCGCCCCGCGCCGCCCGCCGAGCCGCCCGCCCCCGGCATCCACTGGTACCCGCGGCTGCTCTACCGCATCGGCAGCTGGCTGCTGCACAGCGACGCGCTGCACCCGCTCGGCGTGGCGGCCGCCGCCAGCTGAGGGACGCTGCCAGCGCCGGCTCCGGCAGAGACACGCACGGCAGAGAGAGAGAGAGAGAGAGAAAGGAGGAAAAAATAGGAAAAAAAAAAAAAAAAAAAAAAAAAAAAAAAAAAAGGAAAAAGATACCATAAAGAAGAAAAAAAATTACATATTTTTAAAAGAGAGCACGGATTAAGACTTAAAAAATAATAATAATAAAATAATAATAATTAAGTAGGACAGTCCAAAGTAGACTTAAAGGGAAACAAAGACCCCTGGAAGTTCTGTTCTGTTTAGTTTATAAATATATATATATTTTTATTTGTTCTTTTGTTTTGTTTGTTGTTTGTTTTGTTTTGTTGTTTTTTTTTTTTTTTTCCTTCTCTCCTGGATATTTATTTCTTTGGTATTTTGAATAGATGTTTTAAATGATATGAACCGGACCTTCAAGAGCCTTAAATAGTTTCTTTGATAATTTATTATCATGTGAACTGTACTCACAGGGGAAAAAATTATTTTGTGAGGCCAAGCAAAACTGCGCAGAGTCTATTTTTCTACATGTCACGTGTGTCCTGACTTTCAGAAAGCAAAATTCTGTACTTTCCCATCTCTCCATTACATTGCTCCTTCATTTCAGCAAGTCTAAATAACAAGCAAGCAAACAAACAAACAAACACACACAAAAAAAGACAAACTTCATGGGGGTCCGTAAATTATATTTTTATACACAGAATTGTAAATTAGATTTTTTTGAGAGATCAATACTTAACTGAATCACATTTCGTTTTTTGAAATAGTGTAAAATATGAGAATATATTATTTTAATTTAAATAGTTTCAAATGTAACATCATTTCCTGTATTGTTTTCCATGTTTTGCTTTGTAAAAACATCATTTGGCCACGTTCATGGAAGTCAAGACTGTTACACAAACTTTTTATTTGCAAAAATCGTAAGAAACTTTGTTATTTTTAACTTCAGAAAAAGTTTATTAGAAAATAATATTTTTTAAAAAGCGCACATGGCGGCAATTCTGTGACGATGGAGATGGTAGTTTGTACAGAGGGGGGAAAAGGATGTTTTGCATTAATAAATTGAGAAATAACTGCTGTAAATTTACTAAAATGTATTTTTGAATATTTTGTAATAGTTTTAATAGTTTTATAGAAATAAAATGTGCCATGCACAGTTTGGTTAGTATATAATAACTAAGAGTTCCTGGTTCATCCCATTTATTTTTTTTTCCTTTTTGCTTATTGGTTTAGGAAACATGATGCCTAAATGAGTGCCCGTGATTTTATTTAGATGTGTTGCTTATAACATTTATTTTTGGTACTTTAATTAAGGAAACGAATCCATCACATCTGTGCATAACCTGGAATCTCTTGTACTGACAGTAGAACCTCACTCATTTGCACAAGTGACCAGCAGGAGGGTTTCCCTTTGGCAGAGCCCTGGCTCCCCATCCCTGCCCAGGTGATGCTCCTCTTCCAGCTCCAGCCCCGGCTCCATGTCCACTTCCCACTCTGGTCTAGAGACTGTGGATGGCTCTTAAAATTGATTTCTGAGGATGCTAAATTAAGTTTTCCCTTTGAAGCAGGCAGCTGCCTTCACCTTGTGGCAACACCAGGATTTCAGTGGGCTTCAATTTGGGTGCCCAGAAGATGAAATCTGAGGGAGAGACATTGACTTTGGTGAGTCAGAGGGATTCACGTGGCTGGTGCTGGAAGAAGGAGGTGGCCACCAGATTTCAACTGGCCACTTTGAGTGACAGCACAGGGCTTGGGGCCACCGAGAGCAGAGCAAAACACCCTTTGTAAAACAAACAAAAGGATAAAGATTTGTTCCTTTATCCTGAGAGACAGTCCTTTGCTGTAAGGCAGGAGTCCCTCCCAAGCCACCCACGGGTGAATGTGCTGGAGATGTTTTAGGAGCTGAGTGGTGGGGCCAGCACTGAGTCCCCTGCCTGGCCCCAGCCCCAACCCACCCCGAGGGGATCATCCTTGACAGGTGCTGATCAGTGAGGTTCTGCTCCTCCATGGAGGGTTTCCAGGACCCCTTTAAAAATTTTGCAAAACATTGTGTGTGCATGTGTGTGCGCGTCTGCGACGGGACCGTGCCGGACGGGAGCTTGCCTTGAATGTCTTCTCACCTTTTCTCTGGTTTCCATTGCTCACCAGTCTAGGATGTTGATCCACCAGGCCTTTTGCTCCAGAGACACAGCCATGTTCTCTGCTGGGATGGATGGCAGCTCCACAGCCTCCCAGAATGTCCCTGCCTGGGGCCACCTCCAGAGTGCAGACCATGCTCTTCCACGCCGAAATCCTGGGAGATTCTGGAGCGCTGGTGGCTGAGCTCCACGCACGAGCACTGCTGTGTCAAGCCCTGACAGATGGATGTGGTCTCTCCTTCCTGTCAACCTCTAGTCCAGCCCCACTTCCAACCTCCAAAGCTCGGACACGGCCAAGGTGATGAGACTTCAGAGTGACCAAAGCAGCTGCAGCGCCGGGAGAGGAGGAATCCACGCTCCAGCCTACCCAACGAGAGGCAGCACGGGGGAATTGGACTGCCTGGTGAGTGCTGAGGACCTGCTGCCACCCCAGCTTGGACTCTGCCAGCCCCCAGTCTTTGGGGTGTGCTGAGGGCTGCAAACCCAGATGATTTGGGGCATGTGAGAATGGGATCGTGGAACAAATGAGTCTCTGCTGTAAGAGTCTGGCCTTAGTACGGCAGTGCCTGGGTGTCTGAGCTCTCTCACCCTGGCTCTGAGAGCTGGTTGTCATTTTTTAAGGCCCCCACACTCAAACGACCATGTTGGAAGGTGCCTTCTCCAGAGATTGGGTGGTGGAGGTGTTTAGGGATGTCAGTGATTAATCTTAAAGCCACTGGCCAGAGGGGTTCAATCTAAATCACAACTGAGATGTTAAAGAGCCATCAGACCAGAGCCCACACTTGTGTCAGGGCAGGGCACGTGCCTGGATGGGACCACACCAGACATTGCCCCATTTACCTTCACCCAAAGCTGAGGTGAGCTCAGAGTTTGTGGTGTGAGAGGAGCTGAGATGCTCTTACACCAGGACCAGCCCGTTTCACTGAGCAAACGCTGTGCCACGTTCTCCATCACAGTTATTCCAAGCAGCTCCATGTCTTCTCTACCATGTCTGAATTCCACCTCTCCCTCCGGCACCTCCCGTCAGGATCACCCCTCTGTGGAGTGGTAGAAGTGCTTCCTTGGATGGGCTGATCCAACCCACAGCTACAGCTCTTGTATGAAGGATGTGCTGTCATAACCTTGTGCAAAACATCTAGGAGATGTCACTGTCCATTTTCAGGGTCAGAGTATGGCAATAGTTTGTATAAAATGTACACATAGTGGTGGCTACAGAATAGTTTATGACTAAATACATATCTATTACTGTCAAAATAATGTATAAGAATGTACTTGAAGCTATTATCCTTGTGCTCTGTTGTCTGAACAATTAAAGAAATTACAGAGACTTCCTGAAATGTCTGATATGTGATGGCATTCCTATTGCACACTCTCTGAGGATTTTAACCTGATGACACTGAAACACAGAGTGGGGATCCTGAGGGATTTCGTGTTGGACTGTTCAAACACACCAGGAATTGTGCCAGAGTGGCTTCATGTGGTGGCCACAGCCTCCTCCTCCTCCCACCTACAGCCACATAGACAGTCTGTCATTTACCTGTGAAATATTTCATGGCTCTGCAAAGCCAACTCATTTGGAAGGGTTCTGTGGAGGCAGAGGGGCCCTGAAGGGCAGCCCACCAGCAGCTCCCCCACCCAAGCCAGCATGAGAAATGACCCTAATGAGACTGGGACTAGCTGGTGTTTACTTGACCAACAGCTCAAGCAGTGCCCTGGTGCTCAGACACCAGTTAAACCCTCCAAAGGGAAGCTTGGATGCACCAGTAAAAGAGGATCTCACCCACAGTGCAATGAAAACGCAAGCCAAGCACTGGGGTAAACCAGGTGTTTCCCAGCCAGGAGCTGTGCTGTGCCTCAGCCAGCAGCTCCTTGTGCCCTCATGTGGGAAAGTTTGCCTAGCTGGATCTTTGGACAGATAAATGCACATATATGTGTACAGATATAATATTATTATCCTGATATTAGGAGCTCAGCACATCCCACCAGGATATAAATATGTTTACACTGGCCCTCCTGAGCATTTCACACCATGCTGAGGCTGAGCAGGAGATGTAAATCAGCCTTGTTGGGTGATAATTGGGCAGCAGTTTTGCAGCCCCAGTACAGCATCTATTTCAATTACAAGGGGAAGGAAACCAGAAAGAGCATTTATCTTACTCATTACTGCAAGCCATAAGGGACCACTAGATTTTTAAGCTTTTGAAATTCTCTCTTCAGCAGTTTCTGCCTTAAAACTAGTTCAAACTTAACTGAAAAAAGGTCAATTTTCCATGTACAGAGCCCTTCAGAGCTTTCAAAGGAGCGGTGTTAATATGATCCTTGGCCTATGTAGGCTGAAATGAAAAAAAAATAATCTTTAAAAAATGCATCTTTACAAGCAACAGGGTTGTCTCAGATCTGATAGGAGTCCCACAGCCACTGTTTGTGCCAAGATTGTTAAATATAATTTTTAATGCTTTGCATTTGGGGTGTTTGGGCTTATGTATTTAAATAATTTTGGTTTTCAGGGATGAAAAGAAGTGAACAAATCCAGGAAATAGGAGTTTAATAATCTTGTCCTGGTTCCAGTGAAATCAAGAGTGGTATCCAGAGGTGATTTGGGTGCACAGGCAATTGCACCTTTAAGCTGAGTACAGGACCCTACATAACTTCTTTTCCTCTCATTTTTAAGTGACAGCAAGACCTTTCTCTGGACAAATATTATTGAAAACAGGAGTGAAACCACAAGGCCAGAAAATCTGCTTGGGGTAAAAATATTTGTTTTGATGTCCTGTGACCTAAATGTGAAATAAATATTAGATTGGCTGAGTTTGGTGTGAACAAATGTGTGTTTGTATCACCGAGGAGGGAGGTGGTGAGGGATGCTCTGTGTGGCTGTGGGGGGCTCCTTGGCCACCAAACTCACATCTGGCTGGGGCAGGGGGGCAGGGATGCTCTGAGAACACCCTGTGCTCCATGCACTCTGCCCAGCTCTCTGGACTCTGGGAATGGCACAGGGACCCTTTTTCCTCAGCCCATCCCTGGGGCAAAGCTTGCCTGGACCAGACCTCTGGGACACCAGCATGTCTGCCTTGGAAAGGGGATGTGCTCACCATACTTGGGAATGCTGCATCATTCCAAGTTTTGAGGCTTTTGATGGAATTCTCTGCAAGGGAGTGGATGATACATCTGTGTGCAATTACAGCAATTTCCTCTTGGTCTCATGACAGACAGACACTGTCACAGACCTGTCCTAGGCTCTCACTCATGGAGGAAGCTTATTTACAAGCAGGATACAGATCAGGCTTTGGCTAGCTTGGAGCATTAAAGTATTTAATGGGATTTTTTTTTTTTTTTTTTGAGCAGTTTAGGCTGTAAGCAGCCTCTGGTGGTCCCAGGTCTCATCTCAGCCCATGCTGGGACCACTTAGAACAAGCTGCTGGAGGCCACCCTCTGTCAGGTCCCACCTATCTGCAAGGATGGAGGGGCTCCATCCCTCTGAGCAGCTGGTATTGTTACATAAGCTAACAGTTTGATACTCTCCTTGCATTTATCCTGTGAGGAAGGAGACCAAAGAGTTAAAACAAGCTTAGTTTTAAGAAATCCCAGGCTCAGAATCTGGGACATTCAGAGCTCTGCCAAGCTCTGCTGCTGCTCCTGCAGCCTGCCCTGAGCAGAGAGCTGAAACATCACTCACCCAGCTCACCTCTTCCTTCTTAGTCAGCCCCATTCTGTTTCCTACAGCTGTAAGAATTGGTTTTAATTATTAGACAGTGATGAATGCAAATAAATATTAGTCTCAAGATTGCTCATGAACAATTCCCTTGGAATAGTCACTGGTTTGGTGAAAGCTTTGTTGGCTTTTCCAAATGATGCCCTTCCTACTCAGCAGAGTTTTTCTGGAATCAGGAGTGTAATAACTGTACAGTACCAAACAAGTCTGGTCTGGCACAGTGTTTGTGTGAATAACCATTTTGTGCTAACACCAATGCAAGCTACGGGGTTCACAGGCATCAGAAAGTCCAACTGCCATTCAAATATTTGCAAATAATGAATATGTGATCCCACAAATAACAACAAACCAACCTGGTTGCTTTCATTGAGGAAAATTATTATGAATCACTGTGTACTGTGGGCTCAATCCAACAACCACCAGCGTCAGAAGAAGCCTTTCCACAACTTCAAACAGGAGGGAGCTGGGCTGTGTTTGCTCAGCTTTACCTGGCGCATCCATCTCTCATATTGCATCATGAAATAATAGAATTTAGCAGGCAAGGCAGAATTCCCTAGAGCAGCCAAGAGTGGGCACATGTCACCCCCTGACTGCATGTGTGCAGCTCCCACTGATGTCAGCAGGGTTATGTATGGGCAAAATGAGGTCAGACTGTGTTGTCCTACTTTACGTGCCCTGTGGTATTACACTCAATTAAGTTTTGTCTCCCAGGACACAGCCTCTCTCCCACTTAAGTCACCAGGAACTTTGTCACTGCACAACAGTGCAGGAGGAGGCACAAAATATCAGTATTTGATCCAGAGTGCAGTAAGTTTTAACCCATGTATTGAGGGACTTTCAGCTGCACTTTTAAAAAAAGGGTTAAATTCAGTAAAAAATAAATATATCCATGAAAATCCAGCATGGGGCATCTTCAGGAGAAGGTAACAGCTTTGCAAACTCACCCAGAGCCTTGCAGAGTGTAGCAGACTCAGCAAGAGCTCCTTCCCAAGGCAGCAGGGCATCTTTCCTGCCCTCTGCCAACAGCTCCCCACTGATCCTTGCAGAAAATTCCTGAATATCATGGGCAACACTTCTTCACCAGTGCATCAGGATAAGTTACATCTTCTGTGTGGGTGACCACATGCTTGGCTACTTTGAAAATATTAACCACTGGTTATGAACTATAAATAGCTGTGGGAAGGATAAAACAGTAAAAAAAAAAATTATTGCAGACAAACAAGTTGCCAGAACAATGCTGGGCTTTGAGTGAACCAGGTTTGTTCCTTGCCCCTTTCATGGGGTTTCTTCTGATTTTGAGCAAGTGGCTTTTTGTCTGCCTGGCTTTTCCAGAGATGGGCAGAAAAACATCTCTGATAATGCTTGTCCAGTCTATGGGGTCAACATGATGAGAAACAGAGTGCATCAGGTATCACCTACTGCCCATGGGATGCTCTGAGGGATCTCCTCTGTGGGCACATGGTGAAATGCAGGGGCTATCCAAAACCTTTACTGAAAAATAGCCAGACTATTTGAAAGCCCTCTTAATTTATATATTGGCAAAAAAAAATAATTTTTAGATGTCTCAAGCTGCCAGTATTAGGCATCCTTATACATAAAATAAGCATGCTTCCTGACAGATTTTTTAGTCCATTCTAAACACCTTTGGAAAAGAGGACAGCTGGCTTTTTGCATGATGCTAAACTGTGCATGACACACATACATCACAAGCAGGACCCACAAGGCTTTAGCAAGACCAAGACTGAGAAATTATTTTGGCTTCTGTTTGTGTCTCCATGCACCTCCATGGAGAGGAGATCCCTGCTGGCTGGAGGAGTCTGGCTGGACAGGATCTCTATGGACTGATGAATGAGTTGAGACACCAAGAGCTCACAGAGACTCCCCACGAGGTCCCAGGCTCCATTTGGAGCATCTCTGTCTCATCCAGTGTTCCTGGGGTGCACACAGACTGCCCTTAGCTCTGCAGAGTGACCAGGCTCTGGGCCCAGGCATTCACTTCTCTCTCTGTTCTGTGCTGGGTTAGCCCAGTGCAGCCCAAACCCAGAGCTCTCTCTGGAGCTGGTTCTCCACTGTGGGATTAGGACTTCAGAGAGGCCACAAACCCCAGTGCCTCTCTTTCCAAGAGCAAGGCACACTTGTTCAGCCTTGCCTGCGTAGGTATAAACACCATGCACATACAGTGTAGTTAATTAAAACTATTCCCACTCAATTTTCCCCCCGGGGAAGGAAGGGAGAAAATAGCTGCTCATGGGAGGGGTGCTCACCACATTGCTTGATGTGATCTAGAGTGGGACATGCTGTGCCATGGGGGTAAAAAGCTGTGGGGGGCAGAGGGAGCACCATGGAGAGCTGTCCCTGGAAAGAAATTTCCCTTAATGTGTGCAGGGTGGAAGGGAAAAAGTGGTGTGTTTCCAGGAGAGGTAGTAGGAGACCAAGACATGTACTCCCCAAGGCAAGGAGGCACAGATGGAGGCTTGCCCTGACCACCACCCAACACAGACTTCTTGCTTTTGGGGGCTTTTGGGGATCTTGGGAACCTCCCACCTTCCAAAGCTCAGTTTTTGGGCAGCCCATGGGATGGACAGGAGAAGTCCCCAGTGCCTGGGTACAACACAGCTGAGTCTGTGCACTGAGTGACTCAGCACTGACACCAGGAGCTGTCCTGGGCATCAGACACAGAACAGCCACAGCTCTCCCACCCTCTGCTCCCCAGCCAGTCATGGGCACTCCAGGGAATCACTCATGGACACTCCAGGGGGTCACTCATGGACACTCCAGGGGGTCACTCATGGACACACCAGGGAATCACTCATGGACACTCCAGGGGGTCACTCATGGGCACTCCAGGGGGTCACTCATGGACACTCCAGGGGGTCACTCATGGACACACCAGGGAATCACTCATGGACACTCCAGGGAATCACTAATGGACAGACCAAGGAATCACTCATGGACACACCAGGGAATCACTCATGGACAGACCAGGGGGTCACTCATGGACACACCAGGGAATCACTCATGGACAGACCAGGGAATCACTCATGGACACACAAGGGAATCACTCATGGACACACCAGGGAATCACTAATGGACAGACCAGGGAATCACTCATGGACACACCAGGGGGTCACTCATGGACACACGAGGGAATCACTCATGGGCACTCCAGGGGGTCACTCATGGACACTCCAGGGGGTCACTCATGGACACACCAGGGAATCACTCATGGACACTCCAGGGGGTCACTCATGGACACACGAGGGAATCACTCATGGACACACCAGGGAATCACTCATGGACACTCCAGGGGGTCACTCATGGACACACCAGAGGGTCACTCATGGACACTCCAGGGGGTCACTCATGGACACACCAGGGAATCACTCATGGACACTCCAGGGGGTCACTCATGGACACACGAGGGAATCACTCATGGACACACCAGGGAATCACTCATGGACAGACCAGGGGGTCACTCATGGACACTCCAGGGGGTCACTCATGGACACACCAGGGAATCACTCATGGACACTCCAGGGGGTCACTCATGGACACACGAGGGAATCACTCATGGACACACGAGGGAATCACTCATGGACACACCAGGGAATCACTCATGGACAGACCAGGGGGTCACTCATGGACACTCCAGGGAATCACTCATGGACAGACCAGGGGGTCACTCATGGACAGACCAGGGGGTCACTCATGGACACACCAGGGGGTCTCCAGGCCTGCCTTTGGTGGTGTGTGGATGTGAAAGGGATTTTTCACAGGGAGCAGGTGCCCTGGTCTGTGCACTGAGCACTGTGACAAGGCAGCATCCTGGGTGTTGTCCCAAGCACAAGGACAGACATCCTCTGCACTGAGCACAGGGTATGGGACAAGCCTCTCTGAAACATTTTCATTTCAAGTCAGCTCTGGTGTCTTGCTTTTGTCAGTGCTGAGCCAGTGGTGCCACATGGCAGGGATGCAGCTGGTACCCACATGGTACCATGGTACATGGGGTGATGCAGATCCCTCAGGTGCTCTGGTGCCTCCCAGCAGCAGCTGAACAATACCAGGTACAGAAGGGAAGGTTCTGGCCATGCAAAGTGTTTATGCCTTTCCCAAAACAGGATTCAACCCTCTGCATTTGGAAACAGGCAGGATGCTGCCCCTCATCAGGGCAGGGGGGACATCTCTGAGCAGCCCCTGCCCCATCAGGGATCAGCACACAGACATCTGGACAGCAGTGATGCATTCCTGAGGGAGATGTGCCATGGGTTCCTCACCTGGGGCTCAGGCACTCATGGACCTGTGACAAAAGAAGCTTGAAGGGTGAGACTAAAGTGTATCAAATGTCCAAAACGAAAGAGAAGTCAGATTTCCTGTAGATCCTATAGATCCCCAAGGAGGGACCAAATTGTCACTTTACAAATGTAAAAAAGGCCAAGCTTGGACTCCCCCTGTACCAGGGAAGTGTGGTTTTTTTCCACAAGGTGTTCCTTTTGAGGGGTGTTTTTTTCTCTTAGCAAGGAAATGTCTGTACTTTGTTTATCAAGTGAAGCAAGGAATGAAATACACCTAAATGTTACTTCTCATTTGGGTGTAACTGAATATGCAGGAAAATTGGAATATCTTCTAGGAGATTGTACATCAGAGCTATTTTTTTCTTATTTATATGAAACCTGACAGGACAGAACTATTTATTGAGAGATAAATAATGACATCTGCAATCAGGAATATCAAATCCAGTAGAAGATGTTTCATATTAAAATAGAAATTCGTAGCCAAATTTCCTCTTGATGAACATAGACATAGCTTTATAAACTTCTTCAGAGTTTCACCCTTTATACCAGAATAAAATTCAGCCCAAGGAGCTTCTATTAACAAGTCTTATCTACGTGTATAAAAAGAGTCTGCCTTTAAAAAGTGTCTCAAAACAACAACAAAAAAGGCAGAAACAAACCCCCAGACCTTTCAGGCTTTGTTGCATTAGGTGGAATCAAAGTGACCTCTAGTGATTCCCTGTTAACCATGCAGTTTGGCAGCTGCCTGCACTGAGCTCAGGGGGTGAGGGGATGCTGCTCTCTCAGCTGGTAAAAATGCAATCAATACCTGATTAATGCAAAATTACAGCAGGAGCAGCCTTTACAATAGCAATTCTTGCAATCTGAGTGTAGAATATTTTTCCAAACTCTACCTTTTTTTTTTTTCAAGCAAGCTGCACACTGTTAAAAGGAGTGTTTTTATCAGTCTGTTAAAAATCAGCAACACAATGAATTTATTAGTAACTTATCATCCATGTGTCTTCTGGCATTGCTGACGTGCTGTTCTTTGGGAATAGACAGGATAGGAAGTGCACTAGATTTGTGATTTAACTCATTTGTTCCTATTTTTTGGAACAGTCACAGGCTGATCACAAAATTATTACCAGTTGTGTAGGGAGTGTGGAGTGTTGCTGTGGGGCCTTATCCATCCCCAGGTTCAACCAGAGAGATTATCACCTCTACAAGGTCATTTTTCCTCTCCCAGACTATTAAGGTTTTTTTTTAAAAAGAGCATAGAGAGAGAGGATGTTACAATTCATCAGCGGTGGGGGAAATGAAAACTGTGTATCAGCCAAATGATGTCGGTTTACCATGAAAATCAATACCAAAGGGGGTTAGAAATGGGATGTCATCATTCAGAGGCAATGCAGGAGAAGATCTGTCAGCAGCAAGACGGCTGTGTGCTCTCTCCCAGTATTCCCCAGGGATATTTCAGGGATGGGGAAGGCAGAAAAAATCATTGATCCCTCTGGCACAGGAGACTGGGATGGGCATGAAGGAGATGCTCAGGAGATGCTGAGGTCTGTTGGGACTCAGAATGTAGATATTTAAAAACAAGTCCTTCATAGCTTAGATGTGTCAATTTGTGAGTTAGAGCTGGGTGAAAACCAGGACCCCATTCCTACCAGAAGAAAACCCACACAGCTGCTGTGGTTTCATTCATGTTTTGAAGAATCAGTCTCTAACCTCTGATTCTTTCCTGCCCTATCTCTATGTCCTTTAAAGACCATGAGGCTTGACATCTGCAGGAAGAGGGACAAGAATATTGCTCCTGTTTTTCTCTCCCTGCTGTCAGCTCTCCACGATGGCCATGCTGGGAGCAAATTGCTCTTTGAATCGTGTCCAGGGCTGATTTTGCATTCCCTGTAATTTTCAATTGCCACAGCCACTGTAATGGAATGAGCTCCCTTGTTGTGGTCAGTGCCAGGCTGATCACCCACTCGCAATAAGGAATCTTTTTTTGCCCTGGATTTGTCAGCACCTTCCACTCCCAGCAGCCAGTACTGGGCACACTCCTGACACACTTCAGGAGGAGCTCACATGAAGTGATGCTGTCTCAGCCTGACCCTCTGCCTGCCCCTCCAGCCCTGTCAGGGATGCTGGGCACCCCCTGCCTCTCTGGGGTGTCCATGGTGTGAAACCAGGCTCTATTCCTAATAAGCTCTGCCCCAAAATGCCCAGGCTGGACCTGAGCTCTGGGCTGTAATTGTCAGGTTTGATTTCCTCCCATTGCTCAGGAACATCTTTCTAGTTCAGCCTCCTCCATCCTGAGCCATGGAGCAACTTGAAGGAGTAAAATGATGCATGTGTTTGTCCAGGGCTAGAAATCAGCCAGAGAAAACCTGTTTGTCTCCCAGTAATGAATTCAACCACCAGAGAGCCCCAGCCCAGGCTCTGCCCTGCTGGGCAAACCTGCCACAGAGGGGCCAAGCAACAGCTCCAATCCACATTTCTGTGTGAAGTCAAATATGGCTCAATCTCTGCTTGCTTTTAAGGCTTAGAGACTGAAGGGAAACATTTTTATTTGTTGTGAGCAGCAAAACCAATCAAAGCAGGTGGGTAAGAAAAAGCAGGGGGCTCAGCACTGGATGATCTGGTGCTAAATGTGAATTATCTTCTAGGCTGAGGTGTCTTTATTGGTGTTAAACCAAACCAGAATCCTTCTGTGCTTCAGTTAATTTCTTTCACAAAGAAACATGCACATTTTATTAAGCTCCTTATAAATTTCATTTTCATTTTGGATTAAATGATATCATTTTAATGAAAGGCAGCAGCTAGAAAAATGCATTTGTCCTGAAAGAATCACTTTCTGGTAAAGAACCATTTCCTATTTTTAAAGCCAGGACTGTGATAATCCAAATACTTGCATAGCCTTTGGTTACCAACCCTGAAAGCTGTAAAAATATGATTTATTTTACACATGCATGCTGTGGGTTTATTTTTCCAGCTAAGGAATGAGAGAATACAGAAGCTAGTTTCACTTTTGTGGTCTAATAGGTCAGTGCAGATTTACCATTTTAAACATGTGCAGCCATAAATACAAAACAAAACAAATTGTTGCTGCTGCTGTGATCCAAACCTCAAATTAAAAACAAATACAAATTAGAAATCCCCTTTAGAAATCTCATCTGTCTAAAGCTGCTGAAATATTGTCTTGATGACAGAACTTCTCACATAACAACACTGCATAATAGATTGACCATTTAGAGTATTTTTGCTAAACTTTTGTTTGTTTTGAATATCCTCAGAGGCATTTTTAAATTTGACTCTGTGAGCATGTGTTTGCATGTCAATTCCAGATTGTGTTGGTTTTTTCAAGTTATCTTCCAGCCTTCATTGTCTGCAGCAAAAATGTTAAACACATGAACCTGAAACGCAAAAAAAAAAAAAAAAAGGAAATTAAAATAAAACTTGCAGCTGTATTTATGTCATGGTAAAGTCTGCACAGTGGAAATGGGGATCAGGAGATGATTCAAAAGTAGCAGAGTGGAACACTGAAATTCTTTGATGCTGGAAACCATGGAAGAGTGTAAATCAGGCAGCTGGGGCCAGCCCACCCAGCCCACCCAGCCCACAGAGTGGCACCCACCCCAGCCCTGCATGGGCACTTGGAGAGAAGGAGAAACAGAGTGGTGTGAGGATTTTATAAAAGGCTCACTGCTGTCTGAAGGAAAGTTTTCCTGAGGGAAGGAGTCTGACAATCTGTTCCTCAGAAAATACCTTGGGATTCTTTGGGACTGGAAGCAGGGGTGGGGTGCAGGTGCCCAAAGAGCCTGGAGAAATAAATCAGTGATGCACAATGTGCTCCTGGAGATTCCTCACAACCATCTCTGGAGATCTGGGGCTCCTGCCCTGGAACCCAAGAGTGGATTTAGAAATGTCAAAGGAAGAAGGGAGAGAGAGGAAGGGCAAACACTGGGGCTGAGGAGTCTCTTCAGCTCCTCCCCAGCATCTCCTGCAGGGGGTTCCCAAGGGAGCCAACCTCCAGACTTCCCTCATCCCAGAGGGGAGTGAGTCAAAATATTATAACATGAATATTGTAATATAAATATTCTAACAGAATATAAATAATAATTATATATTATGTTATATTATATTATATTAATTATATTATATTATATTATGTTATGTTATATTATATATAAAATATTATAACAACTCAAGGTTCCCTGGTCCTGGTGGGGCTGCACAAGCTGCCAGGCACATTTTGGGTCCAAAAGCAAAAGAAAAGAGTGTTTACCAACAGAACCTAACACTAATGGAAAGGACAGTGCCTGAAAGCACAGTGAAGCCCTTTGAAGGTGTTGAAGGACTAATGGCTCTTCTCCCTGTGTCCTCCTGCACTGTGTCTGTGGTTCAGCCAATTTTGTGATACCTGAAAAGCATTGAAAATTAATTTCCAGCCTTCTTCAGGCACCCTTGCACAGGGCAGGACCTGACACACAACTGCAGGCAGGACCTCACCCCTGGAGACCAGCTGGTGATCCTCTGAGCAGCAAAGAAGACAATCTTTTTGGAGGTTCACAAGGAAAATTCCTATAAACCAGATTTTGTAGCTTGACTTTGCACAGGAATAAGCTAAAGGTTGTTGGAATGTGCAGGTAAAGGTGAAGCTGTGCAGGGAGAGCTTCATTCACCCTGCAGAGAGGAGCAAGTCAAAGAAAACTGAAGCACAGCTTGAAAAGCACCTTCCTGTGGTTTCCAGGAGAATGCTGGTGGTGGACATGAGAGGAAGAGAGAAATGCTCATGGATACACATGGAAAATAGCTGGATCCACCAGAGAAATTCAATTTGTCCCTTTAAGCCCTAACCAAGAAACCTTGCTGCAGGAGCCAGCATTTGAGGTGGCACATACAGAGAGGATGATGCTACACTGGTCCAACAAATCAGCTGTGCTGGCAGGGCAACTGTGAAAGTAGAAACTCTAATTTGTGGTGGGGAGGAGAGTGCCTGAGCAAGCACAAGCTAAATGTCTTGACCCTGGTATTGCACGAAAAACAGAATAGGTTTTAGATGAAAAAAGGATCAAAGATTGAGAGCTGAACAGAGAATGGGATTTATAGCACCAGACTGGGTCAGTTAATGTAGAATGTTTTTTGATAAGGTCAGCGATTTTATTTTATTTTTAGAGAGAACCATTGATCTAAGGTGAATTTGCAATGGTGTTACATTAGTATGTGCTACCTCAGCCCCAGAGGATGGAAACAAGCAGGGCTGATGTGCAGGCTGAAGGTTTGGCAATGAGGGGCTGTGAAGAGCTCACTGTGAAAATGGAAGGAAGAGACAAATGGATTTTCTCACACATTGATTGTTTCACTTATCTACTCTAATGCCCTGGCAGAAATTTAGGAGTTTAGTGTAATGGTGGGTGACAAGAGGAAAGCTGACAGAGTCAATAAATGTGACCAAAATACTCACCAGGAAGCAGGAGACCACCTTGACCAAATAATAGAAATTATGAGAAAATGATAATCAGAGATTCTCCTTGCAAATAAAAACAGTTATTCCTGTTAGGAATGGGAGACAAGAAGGGAGAACAGAGTCCTACAGGCATTAACCACATCCACATGATCATCAGGAATGTAGCATGCCTGTGCAAAAATCCAACATGATGCTAAGAGGTATCAGATGAGGCATTTCCACTAGAGTTGGGGACAAAGCTTTGGGAAGAAGCACACAGGCACAGGAAAAAAGGGTTTTTGAAGTTTAATTTTTTTGCTAAGAATTTGAGTGAGTCTGATGATGATGGAGATATAGGAAGAAAGTTGGGGGATTGTGTACCCTGAAAGAGGGAGGGTTAGAGATGGGTCCTCTGCTGCTCATCCTTTATGAACATTTACCCTGGTCAGTCACACCACCCATGGAAAAACACACATTCAGCAACACATCACCCTCTCCAGGGATTTCAACAGGCTTCTCACATATCTCTGCAGATAGTTATGTGTTATTTAAAGCAGAGTTTGGCTTGCACTTGCATGTCAGGAGAGATTTCCAGGGCTGACCTGTGGGTGCTGGAGCAGCCATCAGGTCACACTGAAGATCCCCATCCCAGCCCAAGCTCTGGTAAATCAGGCATGGCCAGCCCAGAGGACAGGGGTCTGGCAGGGAAGAGCTCCAGGACAGATGTGCACAGCTGGATGGGATGTCCAGGTGGGGTGCTCACTTATGGCTGATGTTATTTTTGGTGACTGCAGCCAGAGCTGATGTGGTGTGGGGGAAGTGAAGCTGTGACCTCAGCCAGGGTGGGTTGCTGAAATCAGCCTCAGGCCAGCTCTGCTCCTGTCCAGGAGCATCCCCCCACCACAGAAGGGTGCACAGACAGCCCCTGGTGCAGGGGCCAATTTCGGGTGGTTCCTGCATGGACAAACAGAGTGCACAGCTCAGAGACAGAGCCCAGCTTCTTCCCAGTGTGATGAAAGGACTTTTGCCTGGCCAAACCTTGAAGCCCACACTGCCACTCAGCTTTTCCCTTGTCCAGTTTGGTGCCAATTCACTATTGCTCATAGTGAGTTTCCTTTGGTTCAAGAATCCACTCTCTAATATATCCACAGTTATTATTGAACTAAAACCTTCCCTTTTTTCAGCTTCATTCCAGGTAAAGAAACTGACAATTAACCTGATTTGGTTGTGAGTTAATTCATTTAATCTCCAGGTGCCCTTATCTTGAAATTAATACCCCTAAAACATGGCTAAGCAGCATTCAACTCTTTTCCTTTAATTATGTGTATAATGAAGCTCATTTAGACAGCAGCCAGCAGTATGGAGACCACACTGCAGGTGCTGCCCCTCTTTCCCACTATGATCCAAATCCCCTTTTCCAGGTTAGTATGACAGTCAGGACTCCACCAGCACCAACTGACAACATTGGCCCTAAAATGTCTGGTAATTTTTGGTTCTGTGAAATACAAAGGAGCAGTCTCAGCGACACAGCTCCTGGTGTGTTCTGGTTTTTCTGCCCTCTGCCAGCAGGTAAAGGAGTTTCAGTGGCAGCAGTCTCCTCTCATTCCTCCCAGCTCTCCTGCATTAATCCTCTGCTCTGCCACACAGCACCAGGCTCTGGCATCCCTCAAACGCTGCAGGTCAGCAACAAACTCGAGTTAAACTAATGTTTCCAACCTGATCTCCTGAATCTGGAGGGAAGGAGGCTCAGGATAGCCCTCATCACTCTCTACACCCTCCTGAAAGGAAGTCACAGCCAGGTGGGGGTCAGGCTCTTCACCCAAGGTACAAGTGACAGACGAGGACAAGTGCTCTCCATTTCCACCAGGGGAGGTTTATGTTGGATTTCAGGAAAGAATTGCTTCACAGAGAGGGTTGTCATGGGCACAGGCTGCCCATGGCAGTGGTGGAGTCCCCATCCCTGGAGGTGTTTATAGGACATGCAGATGTGGCACCTGGGGACAGGGTGAGCTTGGCAGTGCTGGGTTAACACCTGGACTTGGCATCTTAGGGGTCTTTTCCAACCTAAGCCATTCTGCGGTTCTGTGGCACTTTGATTTTCCACCAGGAGGAAGGCTGGCATGGAATGTGAGCTGTGTCCTGCAAGGATTGCCCTGCCCAGCACCCAGGCTGAGTTCCAGAGCTGCCTGCTTCCTTATTGCTCATTATGCTTCTCTCCAAAGACTGTTGGGGATGCCAGGAGGAAAAAAATTAAAAACCCTACCCAAAACACTGGTAATTAGTTCCTGTAAATGGGTTTCAGTCTGATGTAAGGTTTTTTTCACGCCCTTCCCAAAATCACATGTTAAAACTTGTTCTTTGAGAATATTCTGGGACATTTGATGTAAACAATTCTGATACAAAACTACAAGGGTTTGGGGGTTTTTTGTGTGTCTCTCTAGGGTGTTTCTAATCATGGCACAAGAACCATATTCCTGTGGGAAGCACATCTTGCTCTCCCTACCCTCTGCTCTCCTGGGAAGTTTGGCAGTGCCCAGCTGGGCAGCTCACCCACCCACTGCACACCTCCCAGGACACCAGGCACCCTCCTGGCACTTCTGGGCTGGGCATCAGCAAAACTCCAGCACAACCAACAGCTGCTCCCATCACTCCTCCAGAGCACAGTTCAGGGAGAGTTTAGGAGGGCAGTGAGGGGTCCTGGGGGAGGAATTTCTCAGGGAATTGCCAAAAGTCCTGGAAGTCTGGGGAAGGCTCCTCCTCCTGAGAGCTACTCAGTATAAAAAACTGTGTGAGGGAAAACCAGAGAACTACAGACTCTTAGTTCTACATCAGTTCCTGGAAAAATTATGGAGATTATTATACTGAGTACTACAGAAAGGCACTTAAGGAATGATAGAATCATCAGGCACCATCACTGTGGGTTCACATGGGGAAAGTCCTGTCCTCAGACACACAAAGCTGGGAGAGCTGCTGGGCCACACTGGTGACCAGGAGCCTGTGAGGAACTGATGGTGGCTGAGAACACAGAGGCTTTCCTGGCTGGGTGTTTTCATTTGGTGGGCTGGCTGGTCTTGCCTGTGGGATTTTTGGGTTGTTTTAGAGTATTTTTAGGTTTTTTTTTGGGGTATTTACTGATAGTATTTTGATAATACAAGTATTTCTGTGCTCAGTAAATCACCTGCTTCATTTAAGTGCCATGAGAGGAGAGGGGAAGTGAGGATGCAGCAGCTGCCAGGAACGAGATGCTCAGAGGATGCTCAGAGGATGCTCAGAGGATGCTGCCTCTGGGGCTCAGCAATCTCCCACATGCTGCCTTGTGTGCCCACCCCATCTCCTTCCAAGGCCAAGCCAAGGGGGAAGAAATCAAGAAGGCAGCACCTCCCAGCAGGAGGAGGCCAAACTGGTGACACTGTGCACTAACCAGCCTGTTACAACCCACAGGACATTTCTCAGGTAAAATTCTCACCTGAAAATGCAGAGTCTCCCCAGAAACAGCCACATGAAAGAGGAGCAATGAAACAGAGACTGATGCAGAGCCTGGCGGGGCTGCTCCCTCCCTGCCGAGGTTCCACAAGCCCTGCTGGCACCACGGTGGCTCACGGCAGCCATCTGGTGACCACAGCCCATCTCCACAGAAACGGGAGTGATGGCAATGTCAGAGTGCTGTCAGGCTGCCAGCACAGCCTCCTCCCACCCTCCTCAGCTGCCCTGGGATGGCACTGCCCTGTTTTCCCTTGGGCAGTACACAGCATGAGCCTGGATGGGCTCTTGCACAGTAATCATTAATTAGATATCAGATACATCATTTCCAATGTATCCGAAGTGTTTGCATCGTCATCAAATCAGTGACACAGCTAATAAAGCCAGGGAAATACAGAGGCATTCAAGACATTGCCATCATGCTTTTGTGTTTGACTTCATGTTTCTTGCATATTCTAAATATTTTAGGTTTGATTTGTGTGTTTTGTTGATTTTTTTTTTTAAGGCTTCAGCATGATCTGTGAGGATGCAGGTTTAAGGCTGGAGCACCAAAAGCTTCCCTTTTCCTTTCCTTTCCCCTTTCCTTTCCCTTTCCCTTTCCTTTTTTCCCTTTTGCAAACAAACACTCATTATATTTGCTCCTTGCAATTGATTGGACAAGAAGAAAAAAGCCAGGTGCTTCTGGATCCTAATGCACATCACATCTTTGCAATAAGAAACACGAGGGCTCTTGCTTTGAAATAAAACAGGCTAAGAGACCCCTGCCAGTTTTAATCAATGATGCAGGGAATATCTTGGCTCTGGGTGATCCCTGCAGGATGCTCTCTCAGGGTTTTGAACTCCCTGGGTTCAAGGGCAGCAGGGATGTGCTGAGTCACTGAAGGACATCACCCCGTGCAAGAAAACCTTAGTGCAGGATGTTGGCACGGGGTCCAAGCTGCCGAGACGTGGCATAAAAACTGTCAGGAAGGATCCTGCTCTGGGACAGCCCCTTCATCAGCAGCATTCACAGTGTGAGAACCCATTTCACCTCCCTGAGAGGGGTAATTATTTCTTGTCAGTTAGACTCAATCACTGAACTCCACACAGCTGGTGGCAGAGAACCATTTAGCCTCATTTACCACCCTGATGGCCTTTTAGCTCCTCCACGTTTCACACGGTCTCTGCCACTTCGCCCATAAATTCTTCTCAGGAAAAAAAAAAAAAAAAAATCATAAAAATTTATGAGGGGAAGGAAAAAAAAAAGCATAAAATGGAGGCTGCTAAGAGAAAAGGTACTAAAATTTTCCAATGAAGATGAGGTTACGTACCCCCAGCTGTTTCAAGTGCAGTGATTGAGGGTCTCGCTGATGAGGGATGATTACATTCCTCCTGCCCCTCACCCCCATTAAGAGCAGTGTGCATCCTCCCTCTGCACAGGGCTGATTACCAGGAGCACAGGGAACACTTGGAAACAACCACATCTTCCCAATTTTGATGCAATCCTTGAATTCTCCTGACTCAAGTTAACAAACAAAAGCCCTGTGCTATAAGCCAGCACCTTTAAACAGTCTGAAAGGTTTAAAGCAGTAGGAACTGTGGGTGTCACTTTGCAGAGACCCTTTTGTGGCAGTATTTAAGATGGACAATATACAGAGAAATTATCTTCTCATCAGTTAACTGGGATTTGGCTTCCAGGATTGGTTTTGCCACACAAAAGTCCAGGCTAGAAACAGAAAAGGACATATTTACAATGCCAGGGTTCTCAAACTCTATCCAGTCCATATGACTCAGATTTTGCATCCAGCTACTGTTTGCTGAAGTGCCAATTTCAATAATAAGGTTAATAATGACAGCACTAACAATTTTTAAATAAGAAATTTATGAAAAGTGATGAAGAATTGACTGAGGGCTGCAAGAGCAGCCAGACATCCCAAACCCCTGAATACCCTTTGAGTCTTACCGAGACAAATCAAAGAGCTGCCTTCCTCTTTTTTCTTTGAAGCTTTTAGCTATTTCCCCATTTTTCAAGTCCTGCAGTGGGATCCACGTTGATTAAGGCTGTGGAAGGCACCTGACTCACTGCATAGAAATGTAGGGAAAAGTCTCCCAAACCCCTCTCCCTCTGCTCTTACTGGCCTTGCTGCAACAAGGAACATCCCAGTTTCAGAAGGCACAGCCTGGTTTGTTTGAGACCCAAGAAAACAGGATTGGAAAAGGCTTTGGGGCTATTCAGTCCATCCTTGTGCTGTCTTAAAGTTCTTTTTATGAAAGGAGAATCCTCTCATCAGTAATTTAATGAAGAGGTTGTTAATTAGGTAACCATCAGTAGCATACAGGACTGGAAGAAATAGAAACACTTAACTCCCAAGTTCTCCCCACAGCATCTCCACAGAACAATTTTCCTGGTCAGCATCTTTAATTTTTCACCAGTTGAAGGCACACATTCCCCTGGGATCTTCCCAGAACAGCACGGATGGGTGAAAATATTTAATGTATATTCAGCATTTACCAGAACTGACATCTGAAACCAAGGAGCAGTGGCACTGTGTGACCAGTCAATTCTCATTGAACCCAGCTAAGGATGTTTTCTGCAGCTTAAGCCCTGGTCTTTGAAAGGCTGAATGTGGAGAGCAAAAGCAGAGGAAATCTTTGATAGGTGAGCCATTCAAAAAACCTTCCCAAAATAAATATTCACAGGGTTTTTCTACTTAGGGCAGTAGGGAGGTGGTTGATTGGGTTGCAATTTTTGAAGTCCAGCACTAAATCTTCATACCACACATACACATGATAATAACTCAATTCAGGAAGTGCCTGATGCATCCAGCCTAAAAAGGCAGCACTCTTTTTACTCAAAGATCACCCCATCTATAGATCAGATATATGCAATTAATTCACTTCTCTTCCTCTTTTCCCAGTGACTCTTACAGCAAAAATCCTTATTTATTAATACCAGAGTGCATAGCCTTGCACTTTGCAAGATTAAATTTAATCTCACCTCTATTATTCTAATTCTCTAGTTCATCCAATTCCTCCTATCCTCCTGCTCATCTGAGCCCTCCCTCATCTGTCTCCAACACGCTTGATGAGCACACTCCAACTCTTCCTGCCCAAATAATTGCAAACTAATTACAGTCAATCAAGACCAATTTCTGAAGCACACCACTAGGCATCTCAAGATTTGATTTTAAAGGTTTGTTTGCACCTCCCTTGGTCACTCCCTTTCCATCCCCTCAGGAGCCATTTTCCAGCCACATTGATTTTATACCTCTCTTCCTGGCTGTCTGCCTTCCAGCTCTCAAAGCACATCCATGCATGAATCCTGCAATCTTACAAAATTACAAATTCATCAGCAGAACATTTTAACTTCTGAAGAAGTTTTATGCCCAATCCTCACCTGCCCTCTTGAGAAGGGAGCTTGTTCTTCCCCTGTGCTGTGCAATGTTCAATCCATTCAGTTTATGACAGGAGTGGAAGGGAGCTGATGCCCAGTGGTGCTTCAGCTTCACTAAAACACAAATTCCTGCCCCAGACTGAAGGACAGGGAAAGGAGGTACAAGGAAGTGAAGAAACAGGACTCATTAAGTTCAGGTTTTTAGGGATTTTGATGAGGTTTACATTGGTTTGGAGCCTTCTCTGGAGGATGAGATGTGGAAGAGGTGATGCTGCAGTCAGGTGTTTACAGTGTGCTCCTACTGCTCACACCTGACAAAATCACAGGTTGAAAACAAAGCTGGAACTCTGATGACAAAGATGGCTATCCTTATGTGGCTCCCCATTTAAATCACTGAGTCAGAGGCAATTTTTTAACCCTGATGACCTTCTAAGGTCACTGTGCTGCTGGTTGCTGTGTATCCTCCATCAGGCTACCAGCAGAAAAACCAGCCTGGGGTGTCATTAGTCTGCCCCATGTAATGATGTTCTCTTGAGATCTAGCAAAGCTTCTCTGGAAATGGATACACTGGATCTCATGTGATGCTAGGATTTTTACATTCAACTTTGTGAATAATGTTAATAAACTACTAATAAACCCTATGAAGTGTGAGACAGCTGATTCTGACTTCCTTTCTCCATCTACAACAGGCCAGTGGAATTAGCCTCCATTTATGATGATATAATTGTACTCAGCAAATAAATGATGGTGACCAAACTGAGCTTGCCAAGAGCTCCTCTTTATGTCATGAACTAAGTAATATTTGAAATTAGAGATCTTTTATTAGACATGTCAGTATAGCTAAAAAGCTTTAACATTCAGCAGCTTTCCTCTTGTATGTATATTACCTCTTTTTAAGAGACCTGTCTTATCTTCCAGACCCTTTGAACCAGCCACACAAGCACAAGTTCCTTCCACCCTCAGTCACTTTTGTTTTCATCTGGGGCACGTTTGTACAGCTGGGGAAGAACCCTGTGCTAGGCTGCTGATGTAAAAGTAAGCCCAGAGATGATACCATAATAAAAATGGTAAAATAATCCAGTGCATGAAACTTTTTTTGACGTGTTTGAAGTTGTACATCAAACAACAACGCAGGAAATTATAAAGATCAAATTTTATTGACATATTTTAGGTACAATAAATATATTTACATGTTCACATTTCAAACATGGAATTACATGTAAAAAAATTTATACATGAGATCATCTTTGTGTTTCCATTTTTACATTAACTTAAATAGGTATGACAAAGATCTCTTATGCACGTGGAGGGTTTGGTATAGTCCAGTATTACACTCAAGCAATCAGCAGTGCACACCTTGTGCAGATGATGCTGTAGAAAACATGAGGCAGATGCACTCCCAGTGCAGTCAGTATGATACAGTCGGCTGCTGAATTTATATCCTGAACTGCTAATAAACAAACTCTGCAATCCAGATTAGAGCAGTACATTTGAAATGATTCTCAAAATACCCAAATGTAGATATATGTATATATAAGTATACACTGCTTAGGACTTTACAGGTTAGGAAGGATCACATTCAGTAATAGTAATAGGAGGCAGAATCGTGTCGACAGTGTTGGTATTTCTAGGTGGCAATAACAAAAAGTGCTATTACTATCACTGAATTCAAGAACAGAGCTCCTGAAAAAGTGAAAAGGATAAAATAGTTGTTAATCCTGTTTAGCCTGACTAAATGCTCAAGCATGTAAAGGAAATGTCTACATTCCCCCATGGGTAAAACTGCAAAGCAAAAATGTTAAGTGATGCTTCTCCAGTGCTCTGGGACGGGCAGCAAGGCCTAAGGGGTGATACCTGCACCAAAGCAACCTCAGCTTCAGGCACCAGAGTCTGCAAAGAAAAGTACAGCATGGTGGATTTCAGGGCAGGACATCTGGGGTTCAAGTACTGTCAAAAGAGCTGGAAGAACAGAAGACAGAGCAAAAGATTGAATGCATTGAACTCAGGGAAAAAAAAAAATCCAAAGAAATGAACAGTGAAAAGTGCAGGAACATAACAAGGATACAAATATCCTTGTGGAAATGGAAAAATGGGGGCAAATGTGATGGAAATGAGAAAAAGAATAGCAGAGAAGCAAAGGGTACCACACTAAAAAGAATGTTGACTTAATCCAAGGGCTCCTTTATAAATAAAATTATATGCAATGGTACAGAAGATGAGCTGCAAATAAATAAGTGTTAGTGTCTGGTCTCTGCTGGATCTGTAAGTGAAAATGTCTGTTAATTAGAAGTTAAACCACTGAAAGAAGTTTCATCATCTGAAAAAGAAAACCTGCAAACAAATGGTTTTGTTATTCTGAAAATAGAAATAAAACTGTAAGGTTCCAAACTCAGCCTGACAGACACTAGGAAAAAATACCATGCATATTAAAATCCATTAGATGCACACAAAGAAAATCCTGAACAAACATAACATCAATACAGCAGTGTTTGATCTTCCAAGTGACTACACACAACATTGCAATACAGCTACATTTAACTGTACACAGGTTCTTTTACAGAACTATTTGTAATCTGCAATACTGTTTTAAAGTTTAGATGGTAAAAACCACTGAACACAAGTGCTGTTACATGAAATAAAAGCAGTGTAACCTGTTGAAAAAGTGTATCCATAAAGCCCATTTCCAGTTAGTTAGAAAAACCAGTGCATCCAACCAAGAAAGCAGAGAGCAACACAGGCACCTAAAAGACCCCGAGATTAACTTTCCACCTGAGGTTTTCTTTAGTGCAATAAGGACCATACTTTCCATCAAAATAAGCAGAGATGTAGAAAAGGGAGTTTATTTGTTTCAAATTAAAAACCCAACCCTGCCAAGAGCAGCGTTATAAAGAACAAAATGATCCTTCCCAACCATATTATACCAGAAGTTGGCATACTCAAGGATCCAATATGAATCTGGTTTTGTACACAAGCCCCTGTGCTCATGTGGACAGTAAGTTATCTCCATGATTAAAAATCAGGTTACAAAAAAACCTTACAGAAAATCCTTAGGATTTGATACTAATTTAAGATAAAATACTTTCAAGTATTATGTTTATGAATTAACTAGAGGGTAAGGCATCATTTAAGGTAACATTGAAACAAAAGCACTATGTTACCCTAAATTACCTTTATAATACAGCTAACTTTCTGCAATCTGCTCAGGATTTGTTTCCTTTACATTTACTTCCTCATCTACCAAGATGTTAAAAAAAAAAAACCAAAAACAAAAGCACAAAAAAACCGAATTAAAAAAAGGTTTATGTCTCTCTGAACAAAAAATGCCTTTTTGACAGTGACCAGGTGAAGCCAAATATCTACCTTCAAAGTACCACGACTTGCATCACAGACACAGTACTACACAAAGGACAGGAACATCACAATACTATGCCAGAGGATAAATCCAGGGTAATCCCCAGCAGACAAAAAAACCCCAAAAAACAAAAGAACAAAAAAAACCAGGCCAAAAAAACCCTCAAAAGAAGAAACCCCATAGCCTCCCACTCCCCTCTCACCCCAGCTACAAGGGTGACACAAGCACACACACATACAGACACACAGCTACTGAGTGCAAATGGCAGGAAGTGCCTGCAGCAGCTTCCAGGGAAACTGCATCATTTCAAGCTACACAGATAAAAGATACTATGTTTAAAAAAAAAAGAAAAAAAAATAGCACCAAGTAAAATGTATTTTCTTATCCCCAGTAGCTGATGTAAAAAAAAAAACCAACTCTATGAGGACCTCCAAGAATATTCTCAAATAACCTTCAGTTTTACTCTCATCTGTATCCTTGCAGTGGAAACCTAACATCAGTGAATTAAAATGCTCAGTCTGCTTGGCATTTTAAAGCAAACCTGAAGCGAATCTTCAGACTTAACCTGGGGGACAAACCAGATAGCCAAGGATACTGCAGAGGGGGTGCTTGTATCCACTCCTCCTTCCCAAAGGCACACTGGGGATATGTGAGGCTGAGGACAGCATCCCTCTGGCTATGGAAATGCTACAGACCTGTCCTGGTGCCCTGCCTGCAGCAAGGACCCTGAGTGTGCCCAGTGTGGCACTGTAACACTGCCATGCCACCAACCTGGCCCAGGTGTGAAACCAGAACTGTGAAACCAAAACAGCAAAACCAAAACGGCCCCAACTTTTGAGGACAGTATTACACCACAGACCTGATTTGTACCTGCAAACAGCACAATGGAACAAACCCAGAGAGACCCCGTGCCTTGGTCTGACAGTGCACTGCATTTCCCCTCAGAAGTTAAAGGACAGAGTTGTTTTAGGGGTTTTTTTTTAATTAAAAAAAAAAGTAGAACATTCTACTAAAATACCACAGATCATATGGGTAATTCAGTATTTTAGTCAAGGCAAAATATGAATAGTTATAAAGTGAATTTTCCAGTGGTACAAGATGGAAATGAAGTAATTAGAAAAAAAAAAAAAAAGCTGACTTCATATAACCACCTACTGGAGTTGCCTATTTAAATAATTATAAAATTATGCTAATAAAAACTGAACAAATAATACACAGATCAGGATATATGTATTGACTTACTAGCATCTTTATAAAAATTTGAAGATATACACAAAAACACATTAACATTTATGGAACCATATCCATTTAAATTTAGATAAGACAACACAAAAAACTAACAAATAGCTAAGATGTGGTTGACTGTAAGCACTCTGAGTAGCATTTTAATTTTAAAAGTTCAATATTTACATACTACATTAAATGCCTTCTCTTTTTTTTCCATTTTGCATCATATTGTGAATTCACTACAAAGAAAGAACAAGATAATGGTTGCAACAGATCTTCCAGGAAAGTTAACTTAAAATGCTCAGATTTAACTCTGTGCTGGAAGAGAACACATCAAGAACACGTCTGTCTAGCTTTACTTCTACTTCCTTTGGCTTTTTTGGGAGGAGACAACAAATGGATCTAAAGGAGCTGTTTCATCCAAACCAATCAATGCCAAGAAATCCACTTTTAAGTTAGGATTTGAGAAGTAAGAGAACACAAACATTTTAAAAAATGACTCACCTAACTGCTACTTTTGCTACTGAGTTTTTTAGGATATTAGATATGGTGACAACACAGGGTGTGGGTATGTATGTATGTGTATAATAAAACAAATATAGACATACATACATATGGTATGTTCACATGAAGGAAGGTACCCAGGTACTGCAGTAAGCAGCTGAATTAACCTCCAGCAATCCACCCATACTCTGCCTATTGCACAAGCAATAATCTGCAACTGCTGTTAAAAAGGATGCATCTACTCATTAAACAGACATTGCTCACATCACTCCTTCATTTAAATAGATATGAGGCCATTTTGTATCTTTATTCCAAAGCCACACATTTGTCTCAAAAAAAAAAATTAAAAGCCCAACTGAATAAAAATTTTAAAAACTTAAGTTGGCTGAACCTCAGGCTCTTTGGGATGGATTCAAAACCCAAAGCAGGAGCATTTCTACAAACTTCTTTGACTTTTGAATCAAACCCATATTCTTAGGCTCCAAGAAACCCTCTAACCCCAATAATGTTTGCTTCTGACAGGACAGCTGATCAACTGCAGATGTTCCTACTGCTGAACTCAGCTGCTGGCCTGTCTGCTGTTTGCATCTATCCCAGATTTCCAGACATGCACTACTGTAACTCCACTCTGAGATGTCTCCTTGTCTGCTCCCTAACAGTGGGATGAGCAACTGTTCAATGCTTTGTTTCAAAGAAAAGCAGCTATTTCTTAAGAATAAAAGTGACATAACCTGAGGAGGCAGTGTAGGGGTCCCAGGGCTGATGGTGTGAGGAGTTAAACAGCCTGGGGCTGATCAATCTGCAGGTCTTTGGGGTTGGTCCCACTGGGCACTTCCTACCTGCAGCTCATGCTCTGTCCTGGGTTTGGCTCTACCCCAAAGCACTAACAGCACCTCATGTACAGCAACTGTGGCTGTCACTAAACATTATACATGAATCATACAGGTGGGTGTAAATCTTGCTTCCATGAAAAGATTCTCATTCTGCTACTGTGTCCTGTCACTAAGTTTCAAATGGACTTAAAGAGTATTTCCTAAGCACCATGTTACTCTGTATTATTTCAATGAACAGAGAGCAGGTCTACTTACAAGACTTTTGACAGTATTTGTTCCCTCAATATTTTTGGTAACTTTTACTTAATTGAAAATCTGGATCAAAATGGAAGAAAGCCAATTAAGTATCTGTGCCATTAAATCATAAAAAAAAAAAAAAAAAAAAGATACTATTAAAAAAAGGTACTATAAATCCTATAAATTTGCTTAGCTCATCCCTTCCAGCTTGGCATGCCTATTTTGGACCCCATTTGCAGCTCTTTTATTTCACACCCATAGTGTTTTTCTGCAGTCACTCAGGTAACAAACCTACACTTCTGTAAGTCCCTCCCCCCTTCAAAAACTAGGTGGAGTGCTTAAGAGTATTTTTAAAATAAAGCATGAAGCAAAACATCATGGTCTAAAAACTAAGGAAATGTTCATAAAAACTGGAATCCAATATAAAGATGACATTTTAATAAGTTTATTCAGAAGTAACTGAAAAAATTGTTCCTTTGGCAACCCCGTCTGGATGGTTCTAACCAAAAGGAAATATTACGAATTTTACTTTGAATAAAATATAAGCTCCTTAATGTTTGCATGGCATTTTTGGGAACTGACACATTCACCAGGAGATTCACAATGTCCTTATAGTCCTTTATGTATCAGGAACACCACATCAAAACAAGTCCTTTCAGTTATGGGTTTCTTACTGTTCATCATTAATCACAAAACAAATCTCAAAAAAAAAAAAAAAGCCTGATCAAAATAAAGCATGAGGCAACCAGGAAACACTAGCCCAAAAGAACTATCAGGAATGCACCACTCTTCCTGAATAACATTTTTGAAGTGACCCACCAAATATTTCTTTTTCCTTGCATCTGGCAGAATTATTTAAAACAACCTAATTACAACTCGGAGTTCACTATCCCACAATGCTACTGAAGGACGAAGATCCTCGTTTTTAAAAACCAAGGGAAAATACAGCAGTGTTATTCCTCCTACACAGGGTTTCATGGAATAAGTGGAGTTGGAAAGAGAAGATGGAAGTCTATGTTGGAACAGAAAAATGCAAAGACAGACTTATTTACAAAGATCAAAACTACAGTTTTCCAGTGTCACCTCCAAAGCTTCTCAGCAAACTGCTATTCAGCAAAGCAGACCATGTTCAAATCTATGCAAGAATACCTTCTGTGCTCTCAGGTATACAATGCAACTAATTTGTTTAGAAAAATGAGTTTTCATTCAAATACCTTGCACTGAAGATAAGAGCAACCATTATCAAATATTCTTTGCTATGGAGAAAGTTTTTTAAATCTTTCGCTGTAATCGTTCTCTCTCAAGTCACTGTGATCACACAGTAGGAACTTGAAGAACAATGTCTACATGCATTGAAAGCACTTTGAAAAAAAAAAATTCTAGAATTCCATGTGGTTACAACAGAATGTGAAGAAACCGAACAGAAATTCCACCTTTGCAGATCCTCTGGAATTCACCTCTCCTGGAGGTCACCTTGGTGCTTGCTGTAGTTCAACAGAGCAGTTACAGACTGAGCTGACAGGGCTCCCAGCCCAATGCACTTCCCACTGTGAGTCTGTAGCTCCACACTACACTGAGGCAGGGGCAGGGGCTTCTCTTTGAAGACATCACTCCACAATCAGTGCCACGTTGATGTGGGACAGATCTATCATGTGCCTGTTAAAAGTTAAAAGAAAGTTAAATGTGCTCAGACTGATTCTGGCATGGAGCTTCTATGAAGGTCACTTATCGAGAGATGCTTGATTGGATTAAAGAAACCCTGAGCCAGAGGAGACTGATTTTATCTTCTGAAAGGAGGGAAGGAACCAGGGGCAGCAGCAATGCTTAATTATTTACCTGTGGAATTTCTGTTGAAATGCTAAAGCATGTGCTGGCTCCTTGAATTTTGCTATGGCTTTCCGTTGTTGAGGGAGCATCTGTAAACTCTGTAGAGACAAATAAAACAAAACATATTTTTAATATTCACTTCGAGATCCACTTCACAATAGCCCCTTATTTTGCATGAAACCCACTGAAATGTTGTTGTATTTCTTTATTCAGAAACATATTTCTTTATAAATAAGAGAACAGACTGGAGACTTCTGAGACTGCAGTCAGGGTCCCAGATATTGGTGTTTGAGTTGGTGCATTAAGTAACTGTACCACCTGGAAAACCCAGATCAGCACTTGTAAAGCAAAGGTGACAACTCTTCAATTCAATCCATGCAGATAAGCCAAGCCCCACAGCCAAACTCCCACCAAGTAAGAAGGATTCAACTGGTCAGGGCTCAACTGCCCACACATGCACCTGGAGTCATTTACCTGATGTACATTAAGGGATCAGGGTTTTCCAAAGGTTAAACAGGGCAGAAACAGAAAAAGTGGTAAGTTCTCTCAACTGCATATCCTCACACTGTTTTTATAAAACAAGTGGCCAGCTTTTGACAGATACCGCCACAAAACCCCACTGAGATGGATTAGGTCACCATATTCAAGTCCTCCATACAACACACATCTCCCCATCTGAGTCGTGCCTCCCATACCATGAGAGCAGCAGTTCACAACACTTGAACTGTGACAAACCCTCTACATGGCACTGAGCTCTCCAAAATGACAGCACACCTCAGCCAGGGCTCTGGAGAACTCATGGCCTTATTCCCTGCTTGCAGCAGCAAGTCCAGGGCAGGCTGATCCCAGAGAGAGTTCTGTGGCCTTGTTAAAGAGGTGTTATCACATTTAGGAAGATTAAACTTTATGCTGTGAGTTAGCCCTTCAGTTATAACAGAATATTTTTCCAAAAGACACTTGAGAAATTCAAGATGAAGCTTTACACATTAAACAGTTACATATCCAACAGTGAGTGAGAACACCCAGTAAGTATTCAGCATCACACAGTGATTCCAACATCTCACAGAAAGTTCAGGATGTTTAATAGCCTATGCTGCAGCACATTAAAGACAGAATTGCTCTGATTCAGCTTCCAGTTGCTCTTATGGCTTTGGATGCAGAATAAAGAATTATTAACATTCTACTTTTCTCTGAGCTTCTACATAAAGTTTAATACTGAGATTTAGATATCTACACACACACACACATATATATATGGACAGCTCAAAATTTTTCTAGATTATGACCTCCTGATGGACAAGTATGAACATAATTCTTTATTCCTGCATTTTGCCTGGAATTCAGCTGCATCCCCCACACTTGGATGATTCCAGCCCTCTGATGGTCAGTCTTCAGGCTTTTAAACTATACCTTCAAAAATTCTCTACCATCATCTAGACTGTTAAAAAAGTACCACAGATCTTTAGAGAAAGCAACGATTCCCTGGGGAACAACACAGAACCCCACTAAATATATTTTGATGGTGACATACTTTGGTATCTCTTAGTAATCTGTTCTAATCTGTTCCCTGTCCATTCAATCTAATGGAGCTTTTTAAGCAAGATGTCAAATGCCAAAATGAAATTTACTATTAAAATTCTTCTATTCTTAAAATACTTTTATCTTTTTTGAACACTTAAGACTCTCTTGGTAAGATGTGTATTTAACAAGAGCCATGGCACCTGATAAGTCATGTTTCTTTGTATCTAAGCCTGACAATTCAGCTTTGCCACTTTCTGTAACTTACCTATCTGTGATTTTGAAGCAATTAATTTTGCAACTTCTTGTAACTGACAGGAAACTTTCCTCTCTTCAGGAAAATCACAGATGTTTAGTATTTCCACCAGCCTGTGATTTCAAAGTGAAAGCTGAGTAAAAGTTAAAGGATTCAGCAAATCTGATAAGCATCAGCAGGTTAATTTGCATTTTATAGTTTTTGGAAAGCTGCTATGATGAAAAGGTATAGCTAAATCACTGCAACGTCTCTGTTTCTGAGAAATAGGATTTAGCTCTTAAAAATTGCCTCAGCAGATGATTTTTATTTCTTTCTGAATCAGAATGCTCTTGACACAGTTAAGTACATTTTGCCAACAAGAATGCAGTCACGCTGCAGAAAGCAGCAGTGAAAGACCTGGATAAAGCTCAATGCACCTGCAGGTTTATCTGGAGGAATAAGTGACAGATGCTGAAGTTTGTGTTCTCCTCCCTTACTGATCTCACTTTTTTATGATTTATAGAACTAGATCTTAACACACATTTTCTTGACACCACTTTTCTTGCTTAGAAAGAAAGAAAGAACCATGATCTAAGTATATCCTGTCACTGAGGACTATGCTTTGAAGACTAAAAATTAAACACAGACCTTAAATAAGATTTGGAAAGAATTGACAACAAAGGTATCTCTGAATTTCTAAAAAACTAAAAAAAACCCAACCAAACAAAAAATCTGTTCCTTTCACAGAAGTCAACACTTCTAATAGGAGAAAAACCTGTTTGAATCACCAGAAGGATGAATATTTCAGTGAACAGTTCAACAAGAGGACCTGTACAAGAATTCAGGGGTGCATCCTTCCAGCTGCACCCTGCATGTCCTGCTGCCACTGCTTCCCTCCCCTCTCCAGATCCACCTCCCCGCTCTCCTGCTGCCAGCTGATCCTCCTCAGGTCTCACTCAACTACCACAGCAGATTCTCCCAATGTTTTATGCTCCAGACCCCTGCTCTGATCAGCTGAAGAAGAGAAGCTCTGTTTGGTGGCTTTTCCCACAAGAACTGAGCTATTATTGCATTAATATTCTTGAGAGGCACAAAAGCAAAATTTGATTTTGCAGTTTATACAAGCATGATGATGAATTATTAACAAGTTTCTCAGTAATTAGCATGTAAAAAAATTGACTAAAGGAAGACATTCTGGTTTTGTGCAGACTTATTAACAAAATTAGGCAAAGCATCTAAATATTATTATAGATAACTCATTTATACCTTCTTATGAATTAATAAGCTTATTGACTGACTAGTTTGGGTACTGTGTTCTTACACTGTATTACTGCTTTATTTTCCAAAGTAAAAAAAAAAAAAAAAAAAAAAAGCAATAAAAACACAAAACACTAAATGCATTTTAATACTCAACTGCTTTGGCAACAAGGCATCAGTTCTTGGGTAAGTTTACTCAAAAGCATCTTTATCAGATTTAATTACACTGGTCAATACAATTTTGGAAATAAAATCCAACCCATCTGATCCTTCACTGAACTACCTAAACATAACCCATAACCCAGCCTGGGTAAGGCAGCATCATCTCAATTGCTGCAGTTACACATAACTAGATTTAAGAATTAAGGACTGCAAAACAAAGGATAAACTAATGCTACACAAACATTACTGCTCCAGTTGGAAACTGTCTGAAAAAAAAAATAATTTAAATGGGTTTAACTTAAATTCTCAGCCTCTGCTGTGCTCAGACTGTCAGCAAAAATTATGAATAATCCCTTCATGTTTGTTAAGGTACATGAGGCATATACACCTCCTTTGGGTATAGATTTAAAAAAAACCTTCTGGTTTTGTTTTAACAAGAGACAATTACTAAGCTAAGTTACCCAGAAGATGTGACCACAGCCTGAAATGCCACCATCTTTGCCATGTTTTCAAACAAATCTTCATCTATCATGACTTGCAAGTGTGAACATCATGCATCCAGCTAAAAATGATTTATTTATGTTCTGATTTTGGGACAATACCTTCTTACTCACTTAACTAAATAAGCTCTGAGTTTTATGTTTTATGAACATTGATTATAAGGCACACAACACATTTACCACAGGTGTAGGTCCTAAGCAGACAGGCTATTGGCTGGGCATAGAAATTAAGAAATTCAGCAGAAACTGAAGCAAAATTACTGCATGTTCATCCTACTGCATTATTTCTGTCTTTTCAAATTCGAGGTGATTTGAAGTTTAGAGCTGATCCTACAATTAGATGGTGTTAACAGCTGCCAGAAAAAAACATTCCTTTTGTACTCTGTGGTATTTTATTAGCTCAAAATATACAAGGCATTATCTCAAAGACTTACTGCATCAGCTTCTGCTTTTGTTGATTCCAAACACACAAGCTAGGAAAATACATCCAAAAATTCATTTTGCAACTCTTAATCATGTTACCTTGCTAGTTTAATTTAATTATTTTCATCCTTTTTGAATAATTTGGCAGCTGTTTTTTTTTCAGTGATAATATTCAATAGCCCCTCTTCCCTTTTGAAAACAGGTTACCCAGAGGCACAACCACCACTGCTGATGGGGTCAGCCTAGGCCAGTGATGGGTCCCTCCTGGAGCTGGTTGGCATTGGCTCTATCAGACACAGGGGAACCTTTAGGCAGCTTCTCACAGAGGCCACCCCTGCAGAACCTCAGTACAAAAACATGGTCCTGCAAATTCAATATATATTTCTCAAGAGGAATTCAGTATGTTGGTTTCAGACCTGGGGCAGCACCACAAAGCAGCTACAGGCACCACACAGGACTAATGACAGCTGCTCTCTCATTTTCAAAGAACAAATACTCCTGCAGCAATCCTTGGTCTTATGATCTTCATTGTAACAACAAAATGGTTGTTTCCCAAAAGCATGATACCTCAATTTGATCTGAGTTTAGTTTTATTCTGTGACCTACAGATGTTGCAAGGCCAGTGGTGGGAGGCAGGGCAGGATGCAGCACTGCCTCTGGAGACCAGCTGGTTCTAGCAAGCACCACTCATTTAATGGGAGGGCCCTCACTGTCCCTCCACAGGAGACTTCCCTATTGCCACACTGTGCAACACCAGAATCTCCCATCATGAGCCCCTAAACTGAAATACCACAATCCTCCCAAACGTCACAGCTCTGAGAAAACAACTTCATTCACATCTTCTCTTTGAGTTGACCCAGTCAGATGTTCACCAGAGGATGAAAACCTCTTCTGGGATCCACTCAGGTGGAAAGGATTGACAATACATACAATAACTTCCAAGGGATTTCAAATGACTGGTTACTTTACAGATTTGGCTGTACAGATCTACCATGCAGCACTTCCTGATAGCAGCCTGAGGTCACAGGTATTCTGAGCATGTTCCTGTCTGACTCTGGAGAACAGAGATTACATCCTGACATATTTCTAGCATTAAAAATAAAAAGCTGGTTCAGAGTGAAGAAGAGTATTTTACATGGAAGGGATTTAGAAAGCAAAGAGCTCATACTGATCTTGACTGCCTCCTTTTTCTGCTTAGGAACTGCCATGGGAAGATGCAGATCTTAGGCTGAATAGGAAGTTCAAGAAACCCAGTATTTCATAATCATACTTTTTATTGAGAGCTTGCTTACAAGCTGTTTTAAAACATACTTAACTCAACAACTTAAAAAATAATCAGCAGCTCTGGCTTTTTCTGCAACTGAACTATTACCAGCCAGTGACTAAAGCATGAATATCATAAAAGGACCATTCCCTCTGAATATATTTCCTTAAGCCTGAAGATCTACACTGCCCTCAAATTTCTCCTCTATCCAAGCTCTGTAATTAAATTTGCACTAACTTGCACAATATCAAAATAGCCAGTATGATCACAGCAGCATATTAATCTCTAGTAAAGATTCACTGCAAAACCAAGGGCCCTGAGACAAACAGCAGGACATCCTCAAGTACAAAGGAAGAGACTGTTTGCAGAATGCAAACACCTTTGACACCAAAACTCTCAAAGGTTACACAGAGTATGAAGTTAAAAGGGAGATAACAGAGCACTGGGAGATGGAAACCAAGCAGGTAGGAATGAGACTGGAGCAAGCACTCACTTCAACTATAGGAGACACATGGGAAATGAGTTTCCTCCTTTAACTAATTTCTCTCACTGAAGTAAATGGACTATCCAGCAGTTTATCAGTAGGTCTGGGATTAGGAGTGGCAGCTCACATAAAGCTGCTAAAAATCAAGTCTATGCAAAAAGAAAGCAAACTTCCCCAACCAACATCACCTCTAGTGTGTGACCCAAACTGCTCTGCAACAAGTTAAATAGCAGCACAGCAGGCACCTTCTGAACAGAAAGATCAGATTCTATTTTTTCTTCCCTCCCATCAATAAATGCAGACATGTTTTCATTGTCCTCAGAGTCTCCCAACACCTGAAGCACCTTTCCTGGACGTGACACTTCCCAGCCACTAGCAGCAGGCAGAGAGGCTGGGACAGAATATTTTTATTTCACCCTCAGCTGTTGCAATTGATTTCTTCCACCTTCTGTTCCCCCTTCCTGCTTTTCTGCCACCTCCGACTTCCTACTATCTGCCTTCAAAAGTATTCAGCTTTCTTCTTCCATTTGCAAGGTGTCATAAGGGAAAGGCTGTTCTGTCCCTGAGCTGGGCATCTCTCACTCACACACAGCTCTACAGCAAGGCTGAACTGGACAAACAAGGAGCAGGAGCTGCTCTTCATTTCCCCCAGCCCCAAGGAGAGAGCAGGACTGGCCATATCTTTTCCCATTGCTTCTGCAACAGCTGAAAATGCTTTCAAAACTAAAAAGACCAAGGTGTTCCTCACACCAGCCTGAGCACCTTATGCCAGAGGAGAATCCCCCTGCTGACCTGCAAGAGCACCCATGTTCTGCGTGTGTGCATCCACGGCATTTCCACCTCTGCCTCTGTGAACTCAGACAAATGCAGCACTTTGGAATGCAGCCAGGGCAGGGGGCTGGCTGTGGCTGCCTTTACACCAGCTGAGCACTAGGTAGCACTGTCACTCCAAGAAAGCAAAGCCAGGCACATCAGCACTGGAATTGCTTTTCCTTTCCCAGATCAGAAATGACAGCGTTAGCAGAGTAAAAACCTTATCTGTAAGAACTATTCAAAGTACACCTACAATTCCAACATTCTTATTACCTCTGATATACAACCATGTATCTTTCCTTTTTTCTCTTTTTTAAAGCATCAGAATTTATGATCTTAAATCTTCACAAACACTGAGATTTTGCACTGATGTTTTATTTTTGCATCTATGTGATGTAAGAAAACATGATTAAAGATGATGATGAAACCCCTCCACAAAGCAATTCCCTCTGCAATCAAATTATCTGGAGCTCTAAAAAATGGTCTACTCTACCTGCCACCATCCTAAAAAAATTCATCTGAGGGTGGCAATAACTAGATGAGGCATGTCTCTTTAGACAGTATAAACATTAAAGAGAAAAAAAAAAAAAAAAAAACAACAACAAAAAAACCCCACAAACCAAACCCAAAAACAAACAAAAAAACCCACAAGTGCTGTTTCTCATGACCTTTGCAACTTATTAGTAATCTACTTTATCAAGTGGTTCCAGATGGATGTGCATTGAATGTCACTGCTCCACCACCATCCTCAGGAGGCTTTAGCTTAGTGATGTGCTCAGAAATCCTCTGTACTTTCCAACACTCTGGAATACATGATTTTATTTATAACACATCATTATTTTAGAATCAGCAATGAGATTTTACTTCAGGTACATTATTTGCTTCTGAAAGCTTATCCTCTCCAGAAAGATTATGACAGCAAAGTGTTATGCTGAAGGGAGTGCTTCTGCTAATTTCATCATGTTTGAGTTGTAAAAGGCAGCTGTAACAAAGAGGATGTTCCTGGACCCCAAAAGCTTTTAATATATTCAATGTTAAGAGAATCTAATGATATTTTATTTTCCTGTATTAATAGTAGAGCACCTTTAGTGAAGTAGGGATGAGAATTAAAAAGTTTTCAGTGATCAGGCAAAGTTATTTGAAAGGTTATACATGGGAAAAGATAATTTTCCTCATTTCTAGGGTATGGGAAGGGAAAAATGCTAAATTTCCAACTTCAGCTCCAAGTTTCCCCCATCCTGTCTCAGGCATGCCCAGTTATTCCCAAGCTGTGACTCACAGAATACCTCAACGAAAGTTGATGGCAAAGCTTGGAGCATCATAAACTGAGGGAAGTTTTCAAGGTCTGTGCAAGGTACTTGTACCTCAAGAACGATACTGACAAGAAAAAGCTAAAAATAAAACCCCAAGTCTTTCGGACCCAGAAAAGTAATCTCTTCATCCATGTTAACTCCATTGACAGATTATAGACTTTTCCCATAACTTAAAACTGTTATGCCAGCAAAGATTCACTTTCTGAGGAAAGACACACAGGATGATCACACTGTAATAAATTGAGGATATTTGGAAATGAGAACTGGTGGGGGATCAGTTGCTTTACAGATGCCTCAGCATGAAAGGAGAAGATTAAGCACAGGTCCTCTACCAGGTGGGACAAGTGCTCATGGGTCTATTCTTCTTGTCAAATAAAAAGAAGATCCTTGGAAGTATTTCTTCCTCCTCTCTGCAAGCTCTCAGTGCAGCCACTCCCATATTCACATCCTGATTGCAGCAGAACTTGATAAACAAGATACTCAGATTTCTGAGCTGTGTTTGCAACTTGCTTTGAAGAAAGGTGCTTGTTTAACATCAGAGATATATGTCCCACAGCTGTGAATCCTTACCTTTAACCAGGGATTTGGGGGTTGGACATTTCAAGATACTATCCAGATATGAAGAAAACTCCTTAAGTTTTGATTTAAATTTCCTTTATAATTGCAAAAAACTAAGCATGAGTTCAACACACTTATTTCCCCTGGAGATAAATAAAATTAAAATCTCGATCTCAAAAGAGTTCAGTTCCTTAAGGAAAATTTTGGTGGATGTAGTCAACAGCTGAAGACAGGATATTCTACATCTTAAAGACTGAGTCAGATAGAACTGACTCACTTTTCCCTCTTCTTAGTATTTCTTCAGCTCCAGCTAAAAACCAGGGCACCTTGCCTAATTTTAACAAAAGCAGCTAGAATTTCACACCTTGCTATTTTCTCACTGCTGCCATTTCTCCAAATCCCTCCTATTTCAGTCTATCAAGCTCCAACACTCCACCTTAGAGGACTAGAGCTCTGCACTACCCAAGATCTGTTTGCTCTGGTCCCTGCCTCTCACACACCCTGTCCTCACACAGGAACCCCCAAAGCCTGCATGGAAAGAGCCCTTCCAGCCACTGCTGGGCTCTCTTCAGCAGCTCACTTCAGCATTCCACCCTGCAAAATCCCTTACATGAAACACCTATTAAAGGAAGAATGAGGAAATAATTGAGTATCCCTTTGCTATCAGAGCCTCCCAACCCTCCCACCTGCAGAGGATTTTATACAGCACTGAGCACAAACAACAGTTAAAACATGAATTTACAGTCAGGAGAAAATCCACTCGTGTAACTTCAGGATATTGACCTCTTTGAAAATCTACCACCACCTGTATAAAACTAATTGCTGTTGATAGCAATAATGCAGATTTTCAAGCATTGTGTTTCCCATTCCTGTCCTACAAGTCACTTAAATTGTTGCTGCATCTTCCTCATTTGGCGCATTAACACTTCTGTGGTGCCGCTTCTTATGGTACCATTAAAAAACAAAATCAAAAAGCTAAGTATTACAGATGGTGGAACCAGTCTCATATTCTTCTTACAAACATATCACTTTTTTCCTGCATATCTCACCATTCATAGTTGTGAAACATCATTTAGTCTCAAACAAACCAGGAGATTTCTAGCCTTCTACAAGTCAGACTTGAAATTCAAGTGCAGAATTAGCACAAGAGCATTCTGCATGATTAGCTAAATTCAAGCATATTGTTCAAGTAGTACTACTTCTAGATTTCTTGTATGGTGAAAATGGATGATGATTCAGAAAGCATAATTTCCAAAGGTACAGTTGATGCTGCTGCAAGAATACAAGTTCTGGAGGGCATAGATATGCATCAAATCCCACTAGAAAATTAGTCATTGTTTTTTCTCCTGTAAGTACATCCTTCTAAATTGGCCTGTGACATTGAATTGAGAGACCGGGTTTGGACTTTGCTATGAAACAGCGAGTACTGAATAAATTTTTTAGCACATTCTCAATAACTTCTCTCAATTGTGAGATTTCCTTGCAGAGTTTCTATTAATCTCCTTCTAATATTCTCATGCAAGATTTAGCAAGTAAACACTGAATAAATGTGCTTTGGAGCTGTATGAATAATTTCCAAGAGTACTAGAGAACACGAAGGCACAAAGTATTTTGCAAGGATAGTTTTGCTCTCCCAAACAAATTAAACCTCTCTGAATTGATGACGTAAATAATTCAGCATTATTCCATTTACTAAATTAGGAACAAGTGAGGCAGAGTGTTCATCTTTAGGAGAGTGGTGTGTTTTGCAACAGATAGATGATCCTAGTAATAAAGAAGTCTCACAGAACACCTCCAATTCATGCATTGAATTTGTCTGAAAATGTTGTTCCTGTCAAAATAGAAATATTTTTCTCACCTGTATTTTTCATTATTCATTGACTGATTTTTAAATGCAGTAACAATAAATCAGACAGGGCCTCCTAAGCCTTTCACTGCTTTGAAAACCTCCTGCTTTCCTCAAGTCATTTAACTGACACATCAGGCAGTTTGTGAACAGAAGCTGCAGAGCAGACACAACAGTGTGTGCATATCATAACCTTGCTCACAGGTCCCTATTGAAGAGAACCTTCTAAAAAATTAAGGATCAATAAAATCCTCCAAAGAAGACAGTGTTTTCACCTGAAAAAGTAGAGGATGCTACACAGTATAAAATGTCCACTGGGTCATTAGGTGCTTGTACAGGACTGCAGTGACAGGAAAAGGTAAATGTCAAAAAGAACAGTAGGTGCAAGTCAACAATAAACAAGGACAGCACCCAAAATACATTTGCTTTGATATGACCATCTGGCTTTAACAACCTCACAGAATGGACAGGCTTGTATTGCCTAGGTAAATAACACAGCACAGAAACTCCAAAATGAAGGAGAATTTTGCAGCAGGAATGTGATGGTTAGCAAAATCCTACCGTGCCTCCTGTGCTGCAATATCATCACGTGCTTGTCTTTGCTAGCAGGTGTAGCTCGTGTGGGTGGGGGTGCCTTCAGACATAAATTACCAATAAACACGCATTGTATTTAGTGTCAGGGAATTAACTGAGCTTTCCGGAATGAAAGCCTTTTGGCACAAAAATGATAAACCAAGGTTGACCTACCTGAATGGGTCCCACTGACATCAGCAGGTTTTTCAGTTGGACATCAGTAGTTGATGAAGAAAGCCCTTCAACTGACACAATACAGGGCTGAGGTTTGCACTCCACCACTCGCAGGTTCTGTTTATTTGGCATCAAGCGTCCTCGGCCCATCTGGCCTGCTACTCCTCTGCCTCTGCCGTGCATAATGACCTGCCAACAACAAAAGTAACAGTATTTTGATTTACTTACCCACTGACTCTGCTTGCTGCACTTGACAGAGGATATAAAAGTTGGCTATTTACTTGAAGACTTGATTAAAGTATACGTTGATTTAAAACAGCTTGTTGCTGTTTGCTGATTGGAAAGGCCATTTATTAACATATTCATCCACTGCTTATACAAACCTCTTTTAGCAGCATAACAAGTTATATACTGACATATATACTTTATTCATCCTAGAAGCCTCAGCTCTAGCACAAATTGATCAATCAAGCAGTGGAAGATCTCAGATCTGCAAAAACAGACAGCCTGGTTTTCAACACTGATCACATCAGCAGCATGTGCTCAGCTCCCACATTTTGAGTCTGGACAAAAGACCCAACAGGTGATCCCTCTCCTTTATCTATTCTTAACCCATAGTTAAATTTAATGTACTCACAAGATGAGCAAAGTGCTTCAAGCACTTTCAATCCCTACTGCTACCAACTCTTGATCTGTTACCAGAACCGAGTTTTATTTACGTAAGGCTAAATAATGTTAAAGTAACATTTTTCATTCCTCTCTCCTGTACTCTGGAGCAGGAAATGCATGGATTTATGTATTGCAAATTAAATGTTGAACAGTCAGAGAGTGTGAAAATAACAATGAAACAGAGTAACAAAACATTAAACAGAGTTAACACTTAACACTGAGTCAACATTCAACAGTTTCCTGATGCCTACTTGGAAAGCCCACGATGGGCAATAACTTTTCATACCCTTCAACATCAGCAACTAAACTTTATCCATATGTGAAGTAGGAAGATTATGGCCAACAGTTCAAAACCAACAACTAACTTAAAAGCCAAAATGCCAGTTAGTTTCAAGGACTGTGCCAGCTTGCAAATGCTGAGAAGGCACATGCCACTGCCACCCTGACCCTTCCCTGCCTCCTACCAGTGCATGATGAGTGCAAAAATCAAGTTACAAGATCACCAACTGTTCTGAGTGATACCAGCTTTGGGGATCCAGCAAAGAGCATCCTGAAAAAGTTGCTGTGTGCTCCTACATATGCAGGAAACAACTAAAATAAAATCTTAAACACAACTTCAAAAAACCACTTGGCTTTTAAGCCAGAAAACACGTTGGTTACCATCCCCTCCAGTAGCTGTCTCGGGACACATGCACTTCCCCAGGGAGTGCTGAGCTGGCCAGAACGTCAGCAAATGAAGCAACCTGCAGGCACTGCCAGTCTGTGCTGGGTACAAACAAGTCTCTCCAGATTAAAAGCTTTATATGCAATTATGCATCTCCTGGGTCATGCAGCCCTGCGCTAGCAATTGACAAACAGAATGCTGGTTATTAATAGAGTAACACGCTAGACAGTGAAACTTCTAGCAGCAATATGCATCTAAAAATCACCTTTTTAGGTTGATGGATTCCCTGGATGTTTTTGACTCCTTGAGGAGCTGGTGAATGGATCTGTGCCTGCTGCTGCTGTTGGTGCTGCTGCATTCCCTTTGTCAATGTGACCTTCCGCACTGGCTGCTGTTTCGGCTCCGGGGGTTGCTGAGGCCGCTGGGGTTGGCCCTCTGGGTGAAAAAAGCCAGCATCCTCTCCCCCCTGCTGAAATCAACAACACAACAGCGGCTCAGTGACCAGGCACTGCATACCCTCGCCCTGAGCAGACTCCTGCCACATTCCAGCTCGCTCAGAGCGTCCAGGGCTCTGCCTGCTAAAGCAAACTGCTGGAAATTGCACCTCAGCCTAAAATAAATCCGTGCTACCTGAAGAACAGTTGACTTTGTTCAGGCTTTATTATAATTATAATGGCCAATCATGTCTTCTCATATACAAAGGAACAAGATGTTTTCACTCCTCTTTCCAAATCATTCTTCCTTCCAGGTTACATGTGAACCATGGTGTATGTTATTTTTTTATTATTGTTCTTTTCTTTTTTTTAATACAAAGAGAGACAGACACATTGCAAAAGGAGGAGCAAAGAACTGCAGAGGCTGGAATAACCAGGCAAATGCTCTGTTCATCTTTAAACCTCCAACCTCTCTTTAGCTAAAAACTGGTATTTATTTTGAAATGCATACGCATTCTGCCAACTTCTATCCCAGCCCCCTTCCTCAGACACTGTACTTGGAACAGCTCCTCAAGGTGTTTTTTTTTTGTTTGCCTTACAAAGCTCTTATTATATGTGTTTGTTATCATAAACACAGTGAAACACCATCTCAGTGTCTCTCTCTCCAAGGCAACTCTTGCCCTTACATCTCTTGGTGCAATCAGGCACAGTAAAACCACAAGCTTAAAGCACTGAGAGAGAAATTATTCCCTTCCACTGCGTCCACCCAAACACTTCAGATTTTTCTTTCCACAAATAGGTGATTCTTGAACAGACTTATGGTCTAACAGTAAGATTATTTTCATGGAGAATACAAACTAGTACCTCTCTACATTAAAGAAAAGCAAAAGAAACACCTATTGAGGACTGGTTACTAAGCCTCAGTGAAGATTTGATAGGAAATAGTCTGTGGCAAGTAGGTCAGTCTCATATTTGCAAGTTCAGGAGTTCACTATTTACATCTCTAAATCAAGGCCTCCACATTTTAAAGTATATGCAGGCCATAACTTCTAAAGAACCCAAGTCCTTAAATCTCATGATAAATGAGCTTCAAACCTCCTCGTACTACAGCTCAAAAGCACAATCTGCCACAGGGAATATTATCCTAAAGCTCATCATTGCATTTGTCCACAGTGTCCAAAATGGCAAAGCAATAGAAATCTGAATCTGTCTTTTCCACCTCTAATCACAAACACGTTTTTTCCTCTACTGAACTGAATGGCACCAAGTCTTCACTGAAAGTTTTGTATATAAACCTTTGAGAGCAACAATTAGTGAGAAATTATAAAGCTTTCCATTCAGTTTCTCTTTAATTTGTATTCAAAAATATAAAAGCAAGAGAACTCCTGAAAAACTGAAACATATGCACAAAACCTTAACAGAATTAAATCCTCATTTTAGTATTAATTCTGATATCAGCACCACCATAAGCTCTATTCCTTGATCAGATAATTTCTTTCATTCAACCCTACAGCAGCTAGAAGATGATGAAACTAAAAGGAACAAAAAAATTCTAGGAGGAATTTAAATGCAATAACTGGGAGTTAAAATCTAATCTCTGCTAAATGCCTGCTGTGAGAACCATAAATATTTGTAACCATTTCTTTCCAAACCAAAAAACGATCTCAGCACATCGGAAGAGCATCTGAGAGCAAAGCCCTCAGGTACAAAACACATCCAACATGCTCATTACTGAAACTTCAAAAGCAAATAACCATTTCACATAAAAGTCTAGGATGGCCAACAACCACCCAATATTTAACTACCAAGCTCAATTATCACCAAATAAAACTGTATAAACTGAACAGAGAACTGAAACAGAGTCAAAGGCATTAGCACACAACATTGGTTTGCACTGATGAAAAATCTGACAGTTTGTTCCCTGCTGTGGTCTCAAATGCCACCATGGGTCCTTGCTGCTACCAAGATGCTTCTGCCAGAGTCTCAAAAGGTGGAAAGCTCTGAACTTTTTAATGAATTGAACCATTTCAGAAATAAGAAAACCTACAGAAACAATGAAGAAAGGATATGGAACAAGCTTTGCTTGCTCCTGCGAAAAGAAGGAAAGGCAATTGGATCAATCCCTTGTTTTACATTACTGCTCTGAACATTTACTGGTTTTGAGATGTCTCGAAGAGGGGAAGCAGAGACAAAACTGCAGCACTGCTTCTCAAGAGAGGTCTGTGAGTCAGTGACACAGTGCTCCAGGCCTAACAGAGCTGAGCAAGTCAGCAAGGCATTTGTTCCTGTTCCAGGCAGCCTGGCTTCAACTGAAGATAAAACCTGGCTGTTTTCTTAAGAACTAAAAACCAAACATGATTGCTAAGTGACATATGCCAACAAGCAAAACAACACAGAAGAAGCATTTTAGCAGCAATCCCTTTTTCACTGGTTAAAGACATGACAGTGCAAGGACAAACACTGTTCCAGCCAAAATGAACAACCTATGTAGCAGCAAATTACTCTCACCACCACCATCATTCTTTAAACTTCTAAACAAGAGAACAATGAGTGGCTTTTCAAGGTACAATTAAGAACCAAGTCAAGTAAAACACCTGAAAAGAGCTTTTTAACTTCTGAACTTAAAGCTACAAAACCTCAGAACGTTACTGACAGGTCACATGCTCACAGGAAAACACTGACACTTGGGAGGGAAGGACATACAGTTGTAAAGATGACTGTACATGCGCTGACTCCTGATGATCCCTTGTGAGCTGTACAACGAACTGGCATCAAAACACACAGCAAATTACAGGCAAGCAGGTAAGTCCACTGAAGCTACTGCAGTAGCTACCCCAAATGACATCTAAACCACAGAAGCTAAATTGCTAACATCTCTTCTACTTAAAACATCTCAGGTCTAGCTCATCTTGAATCAACTTTTGCTCTTCCTAAAAACAATTTCTGTATTGTTATTTTTCATCAGTGTACATCACTGCCCTCCCCAGATTTAAATATCCAGCAACAGAGGGAGGTATTAAAATTTTCAGCCTTTCCATTTCAAAATTTTCTTTCCAAGAGTACTTTACAATAGGGCTGCATTAAATTTTTTATTCATTCATCATCATAGCGTGTCTAACATAATTTGATGTACAAAATGCTGACCGGGTAGAACACCTTAGTCGACCACAGAGATGTGGGACTGAATGATACAAGCTCTGATTTTATACTTCAAATTTCCTCTAAAGTCCTGTGCAGAAAATGAATGTTCATTCTTTGTCTGTAAATCAATGAAGAAAGAATGTTTTCCTCTTACTGTCTACTCCCTAATTTCAATATTATAAATCATCCAGAGTTTCGAGCTCCAAATTTCCGGTTTTTACAAAGGGTCTGCATTCCTAAGATCTAGCCAGGAAAGAGTTCTCCTAAAAGAAACTTTTCTATTACTCAATTAAAGCTGGAGTAATGAAAATGCCTTTATTTAAGTTGCAGGAGTTCTGTTGAGGGGAAAGTATAAAAAGTTTCTTTCAAATTTCAAGTACTGAAATATTGTGAGTGCCAAAACAGGTTAATTTCAAATACTGTGTGTATATAAACAAAGCTCAAAAGATTGAGGTAAAAGGATTCGATTTACATGGTGAATGTTTTTCAAACCTCTGCTCTGGAAGAATCTACAGTTTGACCTGAAACTAGACTAACAAAAAGAACTGATGCCTTTCAATGGCCATGACTTTTAGAACCAATTCACTGATACCTATCAAGGCTGTTTTTCATCAGCCTTTCACTATACAGATCTATATATAGTCAGTGTTGTGTTTTGAGCAACATAGAAAGAATTCTGTCAAACAGGAGATCACAAATCTTCTAAAAGCAGAATTTGATGAAGGACTGCTTGAATTTAGCAAGCTGGAGCCCTCTGTCATAATCATTACAACAGTTTTATGATGAAGATGAAGTTTATTTGCCACCAACATTACCAGGACAAATTTATTTATAACAAATGCTTTAAAATGTACTGATAAAAATGCCTATTGATACTGTCAGAGCTGCTTGCAATTTGACAGATCAAATCTTATTTTCATTCTTAAACCCCATGAAGGAATGGTATCACCAACTTGCATTCTGTAGTGAGCAAATTGATTAATCCCCTTCTATAGAAATCTCAACTCTTGATTACACCTATCAGACGTTAAGCAGCATTATTCTAGAGTGACAACACTTGACAAATTCCCAAACCATTTTTCTCAGCCTTTGTGGCCCTGCTAGCTTGTATTAACCCTGATGAAAAATTAATTTTCCTTATCTTCTGCTAAACCCCAAAATCCAAATCCGCCAAACTGGCAACTCTTTCTGTAAAGGTATTATGAAAACCTCTAAAAGATTAATTGCATGTCTTCAGGTGACATTAAATTAATTTCTGTACTCGTGACAGACATTTGATACTCCGTACTGAGAGGACAGATAACATTGTCAGGATACACAGAAGGACAGTGGTGCGGTGTCCCAGGGCAGCCTCTTATGAATTCTCCTTTCGATAAGGCCATACTTCACTGTCATTGGCACTGTTAGTGATCTTGCAGCCCACAGACCTCACTGCACAGGTTTCTATTAACTACCACAATGCTGGGTCTATCCATGTAATCTTTGTAAAGCTAATTCAAAATTGTCCAATAGCAAAGGGATGCGCATGCCGGATAAGGGAATAAATAAACTCTGGTTGATTTGTGTAAAAATAACACCGAGAAGCAAAATGCTGTCAGCTTTTCTGAGATGCATTGCAACTCAAATTCTCTGTAGCACGATGAAGACTTAAATCTTGTAGGGAAATCTCAGTGCAAAACTGTACTGTGATTGATTTCTGGTAAGAAAGGAGAAACCTCTCATCTGTTAGCTGTGTAAGTCAATATTTCTAGAAATTAGTACCTTTGAAGTATCACAGTAATTGGGGAAGAAAAACATCCTTTCAGTTATTAAATTCATCTTTACTTTCAGGACAAGAGAAATGACTATTCATGAGCTATATAGGTTTTCACAGGTAAACTTGTATTTAAATTGATACTGTAACAGACCTTGGCAGAAGAGACAGACATCTACAAAGACAGCTGTGATCCCCACCTAACAAGGAGAAAGAAATGCAAAGCAAAAACCACACAGAACAGTGACTTTCATCTAATATATAGGAGTATTTTTTCAATGCAGTTATCAGGAACATGTATTAAAAGCAAACCCCTAGTAATGAGCTATTTCTCTTTGCCTGGTGCTCCAAATGCTTTACCACTTTGATACAGCTGGCTGACAGACTGGGGCCCTGGGAATAGGAAGCCTAATCACTTGCCAAATATCCCACAACCGAGTGACATGACCAAGAACTGTTTCTGAACAGTTGACGATCTGTTTTCAATCTGTCAAATGCCAATGAGAAACACCTGGAGACCTTTTTTTTTCCAGGCCTTCTAGGACCTTTAAAAGGTTCTTTTGGTTTTTGTTTTTTTTTAAGAACTGCAGTAGTTAAAACTGCTCTCCCATCAGGCTAGAAAATGCCACTCTATCAATAGACAACTCATCATTAACAACTGGTTTAAGGCATATTAATGGGCTAGTTTTGACTCAAAGTACACACGGCAGTAAGTTACATCAGACTACAAAAGTGGTGAAAGAGCCAAATCATTCCCAGCTCACACCAGAGAAAAAAAGATTTCTGATGCTGGTTAGTGATTTAGGGGTTATTTTTCCAAGCCTAAAATTTTTGTATAGGCCGAACTTAACCCAAGCCAGAGCACCCAGACCCAGTAATAAATAAATAAATAAAATGCAGAAATAGTTCCCTTCGCATCAGTGAGCCATGATGTGATGAGTATCTTCTGTGCCTAATGGGGTATGAAAAGTCAGAACAGCAAGAAGAACAGGTCTTACAGAAGAAACCCCTAATTCCATTTAATCCCACGTACTAACACAACTCCTAACTGAAGTATCTCCTCATCTGCCTCAAAGGAGAACTAAGGCATGGAAAAGGACTGACCAAAGAGAGTCCCAGCCATACCCATGCTGCATGAAGTTTCACTGGGAGTGACAAAAGCACAGCTTAAATCACGCTGAATCACAACCACATGGTTTTTAGTAACCACCCACTCATTATGAAAAAAAAATAATAAAAACTATATGTCAAACCTACAGCAAAATCAAGGTTCCGGAATAGACATGTCTAATAGTCCCAGAAACACCTTCATTTTTGTGTTGCCTGTAAGATATATACCACATATAAACAATGTTTTAAGCAAAGTTTCCTGGTTTGCTTTTCAGCTGCCAGTCAGATTAGTTTTGTACAGGGAATTTTGCACAAAGCCTGGACATGCAGACAAAGACCCAGAGAAACAGCTCTGGCTGGAAAACATCAGTGATACTTGTGATGGCCCAGAAAAACTTGTGATGGCCCAGAGCTCCTGGAGGAGCATTTCCCAGCTGGACACCAGTTATAGCACAGAAAGGCAGTACTGGATACCAGGAACCTGTACAGCTAGAACTTCCCTTCTCGTGCTGTGTCTGGCCTTTCTAGTTCATGTTCCTTGAAGCTTAAAACTACTGGCAAGTTAAATCCCTCTTGTGTCCTGCCCAAAGCTCCTGGTCAGTCTTTATTAAGACAACCCCCACTCCCTCCCACCACAAACATTCCTGACTCAAGAGCCAAACCTGTGCACTAAAGGCCTATTCCAACTGGTCCAACTTTTCAACAGAGGGATATGACTTCTCAAAATGTTAAACTGTACAACTCTTCAAGCTAACCTCCCAAGTAAACAGGCTGCATTTTCATATGAAATCTGATTCTTTCTCTTTGTAAAGCACTTTAGTGGTGTCACAGCTGTCTTTATCAGGAAACAGGGCTCCAAGATACAGTGTAACACCAACATCCCACAAATACAAATTCTGCACTGTAACATTTATGATGGCAGAGAAACTGTCCTTTGAGACTTAACAAGAGTGACAAGCAACAAACGGCTGTGCTTTCTGGGTGTTCAGGAGCAAGCTGCACTCTTCTTCAACATACAATTTAAAAGTCTCCTGAGGAAAAGGAGAAACCTGTTCTGCAGTCTGCAATAGAAAATACTTTACTGCAGTTCTAGATCTAAGTTGTCCATAGCAAACTCAGATTCAATTAAAGTAAATATCTCATTCTCTTTTCATGCATTTTATGAGAAGCCCATAAAATGAATTACCTGTGTCTGGTTTGGCTGTCACTTTAATTCTCACTCGCTAAGTGTGCCCACACATGCCCCTTTATTTCCTTTTCCCAGTAATCAAATATGCCCTAAAGAGTACAGCACAACCCACCTCTTGGCCTCAGTCCATGAAACAGTCTGTCCCTATAGGGACCATCCTCACTGGAGGTCTGGGAGGACACAGTCTAGTACTCATTGTTCCTGCCATGGGTAGGGACACCTTCCCCTAGACCAGGCTGCTCAAAGCCCCATCCAATCTGGCCTTCAACACTTCCAGAATGGGGCATCCACAGCTTCTCTGGGCAACCTGCTCCAGTTTCTCATCGGGCTCACAGGAAAAAACTTCTTCCCAATATCCAATGTAAATACACCCTTCTTCAGTGTGAAGTCCCCTTGTCCTATCCATGCCCTGGTAAGAAGTCCCTCTTCAGCTCTCTTGCAGCCCCTTTGGGAAGGTTCTATAAGGTCTCCTTGGAGCCTTCTCTTCTCCAGGAAGTACAGCCCCAGCCTTCTCAGCCTGTCTTTTGAGGGGAGGTGCTCCAGTCCCTGTTACCAACTTTTTGGCCTCCCCTGGACACACTTCAACAGTTTCTCACAATTAAGAAACTAATATCCATTTGTGAAATATTTCCAGAGTGAAATCTTGCAGGTTGCGGCACGCAGAGTCTTTCTTCAACAGCATTTACATTAATGCTGCTTCAGAGGTCTTGCCCATTTTGCCATGGTACCTGGGCACTCAAAAAGGGCTCCTGCAGCTCCTCAGCCACTCCTAGTGGGCACTGTCCATGCCTCCTTCAAACCGTGGGATACACACAAACACCAAAGCCATTCTCCCCTTTCTTAAAAACTTATAGGACCCTACAGGGCAAGAGTTCCTTGGTCAAGGATTGGGGAAAGGGCTCCCTCATGAACTTCCCATACAAATGCCACAGTTCTTAGTGTTTGCAATTCCTGACATATTCAGATGAAAGGCACTAAAGAACTTTCAAGTCAAATATTTTTAATTAATCTTGAACACATACATGCAAGTAGAAACATGTACAAACATTTAACAAAGTTGGTTGATAATATTACATTATCAAACAAGAATCATCTCAATCATCATATTTTTTTCCTTATTTAGAACTCCATTTCACACTTCCCAGTTGCTTGAAATACGGTTGAAGTTGTCCATCTTCCATTTTCATCTTGTTTTTGCAATCCAATAACTTTTTTTTGTGACAGGCTTTTCAAACAGAAGAACTTGCCAGCCCTTTTTTCAAGCTTTTCGTATGAAGTATTTCAGGAATTAGGATCACTTATAAACTACTGCTTGTAATGCAACAGGGAACACCAAGATTTTAATGTATTTTTATCTATATATGTATTTATGAAAAAACCCTCATTGTGCAGCCTTCCACAGAGACAAAGATTGGTGTGTTCTTGGTGCAGCATAAGAACCAGCATTTTCAGGTCTTTGGGACAGACACACAGCTCTCTGAGCATGGCAGGACATTTTCTGGCTAAGAGAAAAATCATTCAACAACAACATAAGATGACAATGATACAGAGATTTTAAGATATTGTAATTTACCACAGAACCACCAACTAAATAGAAAACATGTTCAGCACATATTTTATATGATCTTAAGATATCTAAGGTTATAGCTGGTACAAACCTGTTCTTCCAGGACTAAAACAACTCTCAATATATTGACTTAAGGAACTCAACTGCATTTGGTACTAGAACTCTTAACAGATTGATGACAGAGAGCCAAAAGAGCACCACAAATAGCCAAGGTATTAGAAAACATGACTCATCAAGAGAGAATGAAAGATATTAGAGCTCAGAAACAGTTAAGATATCTTTAAAAAGACAGGCACAAAGAGAGAAATTCTTTCCCATTTCCCTTCAAGTATAATACTAATAGTCAGAAATTCAAAATTACAGCAAGAAAATATGATTTTGTCACTGAAAAAATTCTCGTAAATGTACACACTTGATATAGATGACCCAGGAAATCTTCAATAATGAGATCTCAGAAAAAGGCTGGACAAATCTGTCAGGAGTACTACAGAGTTCATCCCCACCTTCAAGACACCTTATTTTCTGTAATTTTATGATCACATTTTGAAGTGATTTATTAAGGTGTTTCTTTCCTACATTCTCATTGACTTTATACTTACAACTAACTTTAGGATTGACTTCAGGCTCCTCAGCAAGTTCAGCAAGTCTGAGATGCTTTATTAGTAAAATTTACAAGTATGAATTCTCAGTGAATACACTGAGCTCTTGTATCTGAAAAGGACAGTTCTGAGGAAATGCCATAAAAACAAAGCACACTGGATCCATCAAAAGATATCTGGGCTCCTCAGAAAAAATAAAACCAAGAACAAAACCAAAAACAAAGCAACAAAAAAAAAACCCAAGTCCCCCAAAACCAACCCCCTTCCCCCAAAAAACTCAATCCAAAACCAAACCAGCAACAAGAAAATTTCAAGTCCATGTGCTAAACCCTGCCTAATTTTCCAGGAACATAACATTTAAAGGAGCAATTAAAATGGAAAACTATTCACTTTACTGGCATTCCTGCATATATTACATGTATATTAGAAAGGGATAGGCAAATCAGTATTGGGGGGGGAGGTGAAGGGTGGGATTTATTTAAAAAAATAAAAAAGCATCAACAGACAAAATCATTACTGACAGTACCTAATGTGTCACCTTGATACACAGACTTAGTCTGACATACTGGAATTGCTGAATCATTTTCTACTTTCATTTTCCTGAAGAATGAGAAGTCATAAATTAGGGCATCTTATGCATCAGGAAAACTGAACAAGTTAAAGTATTACTGGAATTTACATGGTAATTCTTAAAATTCCAAAAGTAAAATCTTCTCACAAAAGAATATTGTGGAAGGAGATGCAAGACCATTTTATCTTCCTAAGGACCCAAGGGGTTTTTCCACCTGCAGGTCAGAGATCTTCAGTAGCACTACTGTGCCCAGCAACACAAACAGACAAATGCTCAGCCTGGTAGAGACACTGCCCTCAAGAAAAGAAGCCATTCTCTTCTGACAGTATCTGTACTCCACAGTTCTCACCAACACACCACACTGCTTAGCTGTTACACAAAATACACCATCAGCAACACCAAACCACTGAATCCTGCTTCTACAGCTGGCCCTACTGAATTAGTAACAGTCCTTGTTACTAGTTTCTGGTTTAGGCCAGCTTGGTCTAGGGAGTTAGTACAGCTCTAGACTCGAGCTGCTCCTTCAGCTGAGAGCTCCCCAATGGTGCTGTGCACAGCTGCAACAGAGACACTTGACAGGTCTTCACTCAAACCCAGTAAGCTTCAAATGACAACCTGCATTTTGTCTAATCATGAGTCATCTCACTTATACAAATTATTCAACAACTTATTCAAAACATCTCTGCAGAAAAGAAGCCAAGACAGGAAATGAGTACAAGTAATTACAGAGAGAGAGCAAGGGCAGGGATGTTTAGCTGCAGGACTGAGACAGTGCACACAGGTAAGAGATACCAGCAACCCTTTAACCAAAGGCAGGGAGTACAAGGAAGCACCATTACCTGCTAAGGAGAAAAATTCCTGCTAGGGAATATGAGATCTGGCTTCTGTTTTGCATTCAGTGCTCAGGCGAAAGTTATAGTAAAAAAAACAAAGCATGTAGCAGGACTAAAGCAGTGGAAACTATGTGATCTCCAATTGTGATAGTATTTGGAGTCCAAGCACATTTTAACTCTTCTTTTAAATCCTCTTAAAAATGGACTACAAAATTGTCTGCCCTGCTGCTCAATTTGAATTTTTCTCCTTCTACAGTCAAAGAAATACACTCACAGATTCAGTTTCTCATTGACTGACTAAAAATTGATACACTATCTTGATCAGTGTTAACACCTAACTGCAATGCTCTCTTTCAGTCTCCCACAGCTGGAAGGAAACTTAAGAAGTCCATGCCAACATGACAACAGTGACAAAGGCTACATGTAAAAACCTGCTTCACCTTCCTGAAACCTCAATATCTGGGAGTTAAGGAGGCCAAAATAAATCTGCTTTTGTACACAATGAAAGAGGAGTTACATATGCATTTAATTAAGCTAATTGCTCTTGCTTACCATCAGACTTATCTGAAACAAATCATTCATGGTCTTCTGCGATAGAGCACTGTGATAAAAACTATTTCATTGTGAATGCTGCTGTGGGCACTGATAACTATTTGTTAAGAGGAACTCTAAGTTGTGACTGGCATTGTTTTGTTTCACCACATAATAAAAGTTGTGCATGACTGCTTTATTCAATTATGCATGAATCACAAACCTGTCATACCTCTTGCAGGCCACTGGGATTCCTGCAGACATACTTATATATAAATATTTTTAGCTCAACAGAATTAATTTCTTTCAGCTTCCAGTACTTTATTCTTCTGTACTTAAGTCACCATGTCTGAGGAATTAGAACTGACAACAACCTGATGTGCAAGATGTCTATGTAGTCAATAATGCCCTGTACTAGTATTTGGAAAGACCATACACTCATTACACAATTCACAGTTCTGAGTGCAATTAAGTTTTATGAACTGTAGAAAAACATTAATAAAAAGTAGTTAAGACACTGGCATTTCGATTTCCTCCCCCATTTTTACAGAGTAAAGCCTAGTCTCCAAAGCCTTGTCCAGTCCCTGTTACACACTGTTTTGTTTCTCCTGTTAAATTCCCCAAATAATTTTAAAGCATTCTTCCAGAAAAACACCTCTGATGTGCTGTTACATCACATCATTCTCTCCTCTTCAGCATAAATCCAAGGATAGACTTCAATCACCAACAACATGATCTCTATGTCCCCTCATCTTAAGTTTCTTTAGAGCCCTAACAAATTTTCATTAAGACAAAAGAAATTTGGTCGAGACACTTTCTCACTAAAACCCCAGATTTTAAATAGGTACACTGTCCTCAAGACAATCCTGAGTCCTCCACACCAGTGCTCAAGGGACACACTGCAGATAAAAGACTCCTCATCAAGAGATAAGAAAATCTCATTTAGATGCAGAAGTGAAATGGCAACGTTTTAAACCCAGCCTCTAACAGAAAACATTCCCCTGCAACATAGTGCTTACATTAGTTTCATAACCTGCTTCCCAAGAAAGTAAAAACCATCTTCCCCTGAGTAGAAACCATGTTAATATCAACATCTGCACACAACTGAATTAGGTGGCCTCACTTACCAAATAAGCAGGTCCTTTCTAACGAAACCTTAATTAATACAGTCACCTAAATTCTTTTCTCTCAGAAATTATCAGACCTATCAACCCTAAGCAAAAGGAGCTCAATTGAGCAGTCTTTTAGATTTCAGACTCCAAGTTACAACTTAAAAGAAAGGAGCATTTCAATATGATTTCTTTGGTAACTGCCTGGCAGTATAGCATTACAGGAAAAACTAACTGTTTAATAACTGCTAAGAAATTACAGTTCTGAAAATATAATATATAGACTATTAGGCAGGCTAAACCTCTTACTTCCCTCACCAGCTCAGGCCCATTTTTTATTTTGGGATTACACAGAGCCAAACACACAGAAACAAACCACGAGGAGACACACAGATGAGATGAGCCTTGTAAACTTACCCCTCCTGACAACTTAATGACCCTGACTTTGCTGCCGCCATGGGGCCCATCACTAGCACTGTTTGTCCGCTGCATCACAGTCCTTTTCACGCCCGGCTTCTGCTCCTGGGGCCGCGCGGGGACGGAGGCCACTCGAGCCGCGGCGGCCGTGGGCAGCGCCGCTGCAGCAGGTTTGCTCTGCAACGCTTTCTGTGCTGCCTGAGGCTGACTGGCAGGAACTGTTCTGGTCTGCCTCAGCTGCTTCACTGGCTTCATCTGCTGTCCTTGGTACGGCCCGTCCCCTGCGCCCTGGGGGAAGTCTGTGGGTTTGGGGTGGATGTTGGCAACTACCGCGTCTTGCTTTCTAACAAGGAGTCTGTTTTTCACGTTGTGCCGGGTCTGCAGGCCGGAGTGGGGTATGTAGGGGCTGCCGTTGGTGGGGAACTCCGAGGAGTCCTCCTCGTGCTGCATGTAGGACTGCTGGGAGCAAGGCTGCTGCTGCTGCTGCTGCTGTGCAAGTCTCTCCAGCAACTCTCTCTTCCTGGCCCCAGCCTGCTGCTGCCGTCTCAGCTCCTTCTGCTTCAGGATCTCCTCTCTCAGCCGCTTCTGCTCCTCTATCTTCAAACGATACAACCGCGTTTCTTCATCTTCGTCTGGATACTACAAAGGAAAAAACAAATGAATTTACAAAATTCTAAACAGATGCCCAGCTGGGTCAAAAAAGCATGAAATTGCTTCAGATGTAAAGCTGTAACTCTGAAGAGCTTTTTGAATTTTCCCTGATACCAAGGCGAGGCTATTAGTGGAGGGTACGTGCTGCTAAGGTTTATTTGCTATTCATTACAGACAAACAGCCCAAATCTGTTTTAGGCCTTGATATACCACTTCCTAGACAGAAAAGCTTTAATACCACTTGAGAAATCTGGTCAGAATACTAAAAAATAAAAATAATAAAAAAAGTTTTACAAATTGGTACTAATTTAAAAGTTTCCAAAACCAATTAAACTATTAATATAATTCAAGATATCAAAATATGTTTCAAACAGAAGGTAACAATACAGAGGCAACCCACTGTCACACAGGTTTTATCTTGCTCTTTTCTGACAAAGTAACAAAAGGTAGGGTGGTAAATGACCTGAAAGGCCCTGATTAGAACTATTGATTTTTCTCACAGAATTTTAAGCCTGATCTCAAACTCATTTGTCACACAATAATTGGTTATAATGAACAGCACAAGTCAATCTCTCTGACCTTGAACTCATGCACTCTCTTCAGAATCAAAATGTTGCCAAACGCAGTGTTGGAATATTAATGGTATATAGAGAATGCCTTTAATATTCCAGCCCTGGGCCCCTCTGAAAGTACTACACACCATCAAATAACCTTTCTAAAGATTCTTCAACTCTGGCAGAACAGGTTCTTATGAAAAGCTGTATAAAAATGGACAAGAGTCAAGAAAATGCAGATTCTCATCATCCTGGAAAAGAAATTAAATGGCTCTTGCAATAAAATCACATATTTTTCAAAATTAGGAAGCATACTTTATTATTTCTCTCTTTTTACCCATTTGAAATATTAAGACTTGCAGAGAATGCTTACAAATGGCAATGAGCACAACATTCTACTCAAAATGTATTAATCATTCCTAACACAGCCTCTTCAAGTATCGATACTTTGCATGCTGGTAAATTAATGAATTAAGAGTGTTAAAATATTTCTCAAAAACTGGGAATCCATGATGAACCTTTACGTATCTTGCAGCAACTGAGTGCAAACTGTTTTTGACACAACTGCCATTTTTTGAACATAAGTGACCCAAATGTGTGACTTGAAGGTTTTTTTTTAATATTCAAGTGCTTTTAATCCAGAATCCTCCCCAACCCAAGAAAACATCCACCAGAACAGATTCAGCCATAATGCTGGCTCATGGATGTGAAAGCCCAGCAGAGTCAGACTTGCACTCACAGCAGCCAGATGCACAAATCCTGGATGCTTGTTTCCTTCAGCTGTAGTTGCTTCCTCCCTGAGCAGGTATTGACAGGAATTATTCTCACAGTTACCAAACACCAGCTCATTGTCTCAGATTAGAAGTCCAATTACAAGCACCTAATTAGTATCTAATCAGAAATCTAAACAAAGGCTAAATAAGACTAACCAAATTGCATTTTTACAATTTTTATTTATTTTTGAAGTATGAGTTGTAGTTTATGGATGAGGTCTAACACAGTTCTTTGCATGAGAACGCTACATCTACTGAGATGCACATCTATACTTCATGGAAAATAATGGTGGTGATTAATAATCACGGTGACAACTAAATTAGAGCTCTGTGTTGATAGATGGCACAGAAACATACTTTTACAGGACGAAGCCCAAATATTTCATCTTGTACTGACAACTGGAGATGCTGGACTGTAGCAAAAAATATAGAATATGACCCTTAAAAAATACAGAGAAAGATTAAGACAATTAAAAATAGCTTGCAAAAGATGAGAAAACATGTATGCTCTGGCTAGGAGGAAGATGTGCTTTTATGCAGATCCTGATGCAATTAATAAAATTTTCAGTCGTTTTCAGAGACACTATCACAATTACTACAATTGGTCAGAGTGAAAACTTGTTTCACTTAATGTATTAGTTTATTCACCTGCTTGGGCTTAGATCACAGTATTCTACAATTTATCTAAACAAGCCTGATGTATGCCATGAGCCAATACCAAGTTTACTTTTGGAGGCAGCCCTGTAATTTTTTTTGCCCTTATGTTCTATCAGAACACTGCAGCATGAGTCTTCAGGAGACCATCATTTCTACCAGTGCCCTTCATTATGAGGGATTTGCTCATTTTTTCACCTAACAGGTTCTGAAGGGCTTGAGAGATGCAGATCACGATGTGGTAGGCTCAGAACACCAACTCAAAGGTTACACTTTGCAGCACACTCAAATGAGTCCTGCCAGCAGACAAGGAATGAACATCCCAAGAGACTCTGACTAATACATCCCTGCAACAGCCCTTGGACAGATACACTGATTCCAACTATGCCAGAATAACACACAGAAAGATGACTGACAAACTCTATTACCAACACACATGAAGTCTGAAGAATACTTAGTAGAATATTCAGGCAACTTAATCTCAAACAATCTGAAACCTTCCTTTCCTTTCTGGAACTTAACTCAGGAAATTAGTAATGATCCTAGGAAGCTAATCCCTTCTTAAAGGTTAAAATCAAGCATCAAGACAGTTATATGACAACTGCAGATCAGTCTGTTAACAGGCTAGAGGTAGACCTATATCCTTCAAAAGCAAGTTACCAATACAGTTAAATTCTAAACAAAAACCCTTGCAGCTAGAGGAAGGTAATATAAAGGTCCTGTGATGGTTAACAGAAGTATCTCCACTAGAAATCATGTTTGTACGACATCAGTTGTACAGTGGTCTAACAGTACAGACTGATGATGAAAATGGGCAGTCAAATCCCTCCTCCTCAGCTTTAAGAGCACCTTATATATACCATCCTCAAGAGTGGGGGTATATATGTGATGTACAGCATATAAATGAGCTATAGTGTGTCACAAGGACATTCAGCATATGGAACAGGCAAGACAGGGTCAAGATGAACACAGAACACAATGCCTATTGCTAATGATTTCCATCCCATTAGTTCAGTAAACTCAGTACAGACTTCTCCAACAAGTAATAATATTGCCAAGGAAAAGGGGAGAAAGGCAAGGCAAGCAAGCATTTTGCCTACAGAATCAACTGGGAGAAAGTACACATCCTTCGAAGTTCAAACCAGTATAATTTTCACATCTGTGTCTGGAAGCAACATTGTCTGTAGGTGAAAAAGCAGAAAAAAATGGAACAGCCTTTTCCCTAGTGTTGCGGACGGGGTTCGGCGCCCGTGTGGTGTCCCGGGGGTTTCGGCACCACTATGTTGCTTCGCGTTGGTGACGCAAAGCAAGGGCGACCTGGTCCGGAGGGAGACCGCGGCGAAACTACAAACTGGCCACGACAAATTGCACACTACACCAATATGGTGGATGGCAAAGTGCGTTTATTGATTGACGGGCACCGGCTTAAGTACCCGACAGGTGCTTACGTCACTCTACCATGCCGACTGTGATCGGCTAACGCTGTGGAGAGGGAGGGGCCCTAACTCCTCGTACACCGCGTGATCTTCCGAGCGGTTTTCTAGCTAACCACACCCTAGATAAACTATTAAGCTTCACATGTTTTAGGTAGAAAACTTCACAACATAAAGAAATGGTACATTGTTCATGTATATGGTTCCTCCTTCTACAGGAGGCTGCAGAGTACAAAAGGCCAGACATGCACTTGGTTTTGTGGGGGGGGCTTTTTTCTGCCAGGTTTTGAGTTTGTTTTCTTTGCCTTTTTTTTTTAAGTGGAAATTCTCATCCATCTTTGAACAGCTTTAACACAATGCATTTCACTGGGGTTTGAAGGAAGACTGAGCCTTAGCTGTAGGTTCTTCTGCCTTAAGGTCCAAGGCTGTTTTGATGGAAAACATCAAAAGAAAACATTACAGGCTGCTTTCCTGAATCTAGCAGAAGAGCACCAGCAAGAGAAGGAAGCAGCAGTCCCACATCCTTCTTATGGGGAACCTAGAATGGCACTGTTGACTCAGGAAAAGACACCAAGGACATGCTCTGAATCAAGGAATTAAACTTTCTACTGCAATTTAAGTCCTAGTACCAGCAGCTTGCTTTTCATGTAGTGAATTAAAAACAAATCTATGCCTTTTCAGAGGTCAGCAGGATTAACTGCCAACTATCAGAACTACATGCATAGTCATAAGAAACAGACACCATTAATGTTCTGGTTGGCTCCCAAAGAACAAAAAAGCAATCATGCAACCAGGATCACGTACGTGTCTCAGTAAAATGCATGCAAGAACAGAGCAATCAAAATGGTTTCATCTGTGGCATAAACACAAATCTATCCAGCAGACTTGTCTTTATTTTTTTAAGCTGTAACACTAAAAACATAAGAGGCTAGAATAATCTGTCTAAAAATACATGGCAACTGTTTGCAAAAGGTGCAGCCAGATCCAAATTGCATAATTTGGCTTTTTGTGTTCAAACCCACAAGATACGTGAATTAAAGGGTACCTATGTATACACACTTCATATTGTTAATAACACCAGCTCCTGAACCTAGGAAGATATGAGACACCCTACAGAACAGAGGTGCTGTACATTTTGGACAACAGGGAGAGAATGAAGAGTAAGGTTACAAATTACTTCAAGAAGCACAATGGCCTCTTGCTAATTTCCAACTGGAAACAAAAACTGTGATAACACTCTTCTAAGCACAAGACAGGAGACATCATTACAAAAATATTTAAACTGGAGAAAATTCTAGTTTAAACATTTACAATTTTTCAGGTAGTTCATTTCCAAAAAGATTAAAATATTCAGATACATTTGAACTAGTAATTTAATGCAGCAACTATTTTCCGTATTGCAAGCGTTGTTAGAAAAGACAGCAACAAAACATCCAACAACTTAAATTCACAATTTCCTGGATTTGGAAGAATGGAATATGAAGGTGTTCTTTCAGTACATCAAGGACATTATTCCCAATGAAAGTACTAATATCAGAACACCAATGACTTATGCAATGCTCTACTAATTTCCCTCTTGTTCTGAGCTCAAATATCCATTTCTCCTAAAGACACATCATCTTTCTCCATTCTCCCTCTTCTTTAAACTCAAAAATGCTTAATACTGCCTTAATTCCTCTTATCCTAAGCTGACTTCAACAGGAGCAGAATTAGGCCCACATCATCCAGACTTTGCTATTTCAATGACAAAATGATGTTTCAGACTGAGGATATACAATTTAAATCCTGGGGAGTAAAAGCTATTCTGAACAGGCATTTAAGGCCAGTATTTCGCAGCCTCACAGGAGCACAAGCATTCCATTAATATACAGTTTTTAATCTTCTAGTCGCTCATGTTGCAAACCTTTCAAATATCTATATTTAGGGTGAGCAAAACCTCTGACAGCCAATACTTCTATTTTTTTTTTTTTTTTGGTGCTTCCTGAATGATAGGCTACTCATAAATACAGCCACTGACTCTTTAGGAAGAAAGATGCAAAGAAAAGTCTTAATTTTCCAGTTGAAGACACTTGCAAAATAACCTGCCCAATTCAGTTATGTGCCACACAGCTAGAAAAGGTGACAGAACTTAACTCTTTCTCACTGTCATCAAAAGCAAAAGACAGGATGAAGTCAGCTAATTACAAGAAAAACACAAAAAAGTCTGCAAAACATTACAATCTGCCTAAAGAGAGATACGTAATAACCTATGTTACAAAAACAGTGAAGAATATTATTAAATGCTTGTAAATGAACATTTTTAGTGCAGCATTCCCATCTGTAAGAGTGACAAGCAGCAGCAGTGAACAAGACCACTGCAGAGGCACAGCAGAAATGGGACAACTGCTATTACACTGTTTGCAGCACCAGGCTCTGTTCCAGGTGTGCTTTGGAAGGAGAAGGTTCTGTGTGCACAGTTACACTCTCCTAGTGCTTGCCAAATTTATCTACAAGGCTTTTACTAGGAGAATTCATTTTTACCAAGACAACCCTGGTTTTTTATCCTGCTTAGCAAAAACTTGCATGAAACAGGTATTCAAATTTTTTCAATGAGTTTTGACAGAGAAATAAAAAGAAAGCTTTATATGTAATACACCAAGAATTCTCACAGGTTAGATTAGTTGGTTTGATAACCAAAGGCTAGAGTATGTTTAAAATGTAAAATGGAGACAACAAGATGACTGCTTTGGGGTTGTTTGCTTAGGTTTCTAATTCATTTAATTAAAAAAAAAAAAATTACAATATTTTTTTCTTTTTCTAAATACTGCCAGAGGTACTTCAGAACTACTGCCTTAATTTTCATATGACTACACTACAGAATAACTTCAAGATGTTTTAGATGGGGAGGCCTGTGGCTGATTTTTCAAGTCTTACCTTACTAATTGTCTGAAACACAAGGCTTCTCTAAGAGGCACTGTATTTTCTGTGACTGAGATTGTTCTAAAAGACTGAATTGAGAGGAAAGAGATTACTTAAATATTTTTTCCAAAAAAGGTGAAAATTGAAAGCTAAAGAAAGGATTAATTTTTTTCATTTGCATTGAAAAGCAAGTGCACAGGAGGTCAAACACTGACAGCTTTGGGTTTCTTTTGTGCCTCATTTGTGAAAATTAGTTATGACCATCCCTAATTCAAGAACGAGATGAAAAACTAATCATGAGCAGCTCAAAAGGAAGACACCATTATCACAATTAAAGCTCTCAACTGCTGTTGAAGAAAAGCTGGTTCTTGAGACAAGATTCATGGTTAACTGTAACTATAAAGATTTACAGTTCTTCACAGAATAGCCTGACAAAGCACACAGGGTGCATGTAGCCATCATGCTCAGGATAAAGAACACCATCAGTCCATTCCTACCCTATCTCTCAAAGTAACAGAGCTCATGGAGAGTCTTCTCTAGCTTCCAGGAGATCTGTGCTGGGAAATGCTCATCTGTTCACATGACACGATCCAGTGGAGCTGAAAACACTGGCATCTGATTTTTTCAATTGTGCGGCATACCAGCAGAGCAAACAGCATCACTTTCTCCAAAACAGAAAGCTTAAAAGCATCTCCTCTTTACCCTTACATGAAAAGGTTTCATAAAAAAGAGATTTTCAAAAGCAAGAAGTGCCACGGACAGCACAGCTATGATCTCCTGCATGAATGCTCAAGGCCTAGTAGAGACTAAACAGCCTAAAGGAAAACAGCATGAAGAAAACAGCTCTCCAAATAGCCTTCTTTTTTCCTTTGAGCCATACAACATCACAGAAAATGACAAAGAAGAGACTTTCTTTGTAGAATACAATCACCTGAAAATAAATTATAATTCCCAAAGATAAAAATAGGGAAAAAGAGTATTTCAGAGACTTGTATCACTAAACAACTTTACTCAAAATCTGCCTTTTCCTGGTAGAAATGACAATTCCTCCTGCAAAACAAATTCACCATAGCCTTTCAAACCTTCCAGACCTTTTATGTCAATGGAGACTATTTCTGCTGTTGCAACAGAAGAGAAAAGTGCAATTCAGAAGGGAGGCCTCTAGTGGCACCAAAAAATATCTGGTGAATAATTTATTAAGCATGCTTTCAGTTCATAAATCAAACCAGAAAAGTTTTTTAAAGGTGGGAACTTTGTTTCTTGTTGTTTGTTTTTTTGGTCTTTTGTTTAAGAAAAAAAAAAAAAAATCCCTTACCTCTGGTTCAGATTTTCCTTCTGACTTTGCCTGGCCCACTGGAGTGATTGGTTTAGCTTTCATCTCAGGCCTTCCCTGGGAGTTGGCAGCAGCAGTGGCAGACCTGGTGGCAGGCACGGTGCTGGTGATGGGTTTGACCTGAGCAGCCGGGGCGGAGCTGCGCCGGCTGCTGCTCATGTCCATGGCGTGGGACGGGGCGATGGGCAGCTCGCGCAGGTTGCTGTTCCTGGCAGCGCTCGACTGCAGCTGCTGATTCGAACGCTTGACAATGTTCTGTGATGGGGTACTCTGAGAAGCAGAAAGGAAAGAAACTGCTGACTTCCACCACAAACCAGGCTGAAGTGGTTTTGGTTTCATATCTTCCTGATTTAGTTCAGTTTGGGGAAACAAGCTTTGTTAAGAGGCAAAATATTTTTAATGTCAGGAAAAAAAATACAGAAATGAGAACATTTTAATAACATTTTAAAGACTTAAATTCACTTGTTTAACACCATTCTCAGAAATTGGATTCACTGTGTCATTTCCTTTCCTAATTGAAGCAATTATGCTAAACTATAGTTATATTTTCTTGAGCACTGCTTCAGGCTGTTGTGCTACCCAACCTACCAAGCAGCAGAATATGCTGCATTGGAGGAAACTCACAAGACAGAAAAGGTATTATCTGGACCAGAACACTGATCAACAGATAGGCCTTCAAATCAAAAGTGTCACAGAACTGGGCTCCCAAACAATCAGACTACCAGCAGTTTTAAAGCCTTATAAAGCAAATCTATCTTTCATAACCCCTTCACTGCTACTGCTTGGGCAACTGCAACATCTTCTATTGGACCCAAATCAAAAACAACACTGAAGACGGGAGGAGAAAAGAAATATACCCATGGTATTTTTCAATGCAGATTATAAAATGATCGAGGCAGAAAATGAGCAAGAAATGGTAAAAGTAGGGGAAAGAGCAGGAAGGGAATAAATAGAAGTGAAAATCCACGTTGGTGAGTTTTGAAACCTATGCTTACATGCCTGCTAGTCATGCAGGACACTGATATACATGGTACTTACATGCCTTGGCTTCATTGGACCCTGTCGTGGCTGACACTGCATCCTGTTATTTGGCTGCTGCTGTGTGGGTTGCATGTGAGGCCTGAACTGTGGCTGGTTCATGGGCATCAAGGGCTGCGGGGGCCCTTGGAGATGGTGATGCTGCTGCTGCTGCTGGTGATGATGCTGCTGAGGCTGCTGGTGATGGTGCTGCTGAGGCTGAGGTTGTGGCTGAGGCTGTAATGGAGGATGCATGGGACCCTTCACATGAAAAAACAAAATACTTTAGTTTCAAGGTAACAAACTCCCAAAAAGCCACTCCAGCCTCCCAAGACCTTAGAACTGTAAGCAGCTATGAACCATGCTGAACTAAAATCATACAGAGGAAAAAATAGACCAAGAGAAGCAGTGTAAGTTCGTTGCACAGTAAGGCAACAGTTCAAGTAAAACCAAGCCGAAATCAAGGGTTCCTGTCCTGTACACCGTTTTCTAATGACGCTATCTGGCTTTCTGCACATCCCCAAAGCGCTGCCCCGCTCCCCGCCCAGCCGGAGCCCAGTGCCGGCAGAGGGCGCTGCCGCCCCGCGCGGCCCCGGGCCAGGGCCCGGCACGACACCGGCGACACCGGCACCGAGCGCCACTGCAGCAGGGAGAAGATCCATCTGTCTCTCCCAGCACAGCAGCAGCACAGGACCATGCCGGCGGCCCTGCTGTGCCGATGGCTCCGGCTCACCCTGCCCGGCCCGTACCTGCATGCTGGGCTGCGTGTGCGGGGACAGGAAGGGCTGTCCCGGCGCCTGCAGGAACTGCTGCCGCGGGGGGATGAAGGGCCGCGGGGCCGCAGAGCCCGGCTGGTTGAAGTGCAGGATCCCCACCGGGCCCTGCGGCTGCATGCTGGGCCGCACCGGCCGCTCCCGGGGGTACACGGGCTGCTGGCCCTGCTGGCTAAAGGCGGGCCCGGGCGGGCTGAAGGGCAGCGGGCTCTGCGTAGGAACGGGGTGGGCGCTGTTCAGGAGCGGGGGAGGCGGAGGCGGCGGGGGGCTGCGCTGCTCGAACAAGGGATGACCTGGGAACCTCGGATCTGTGGGAACCAGAGAATTGATTAAATGACAACCTCCCCGGGACACAAACATGTTTTGGAAACAAAGCGCTATCTAGTCTGTTTCAGAAAGTAGCCCTGAAATTTGCAGAACGCAAAACTGTATGGGATGTTTTAATTATAAGAGCTACCTACCCCCAAGGCTATCCTTCTCTTGCTCCTGTCACTTGTGTATAAAAGGAATTGATCCTTCCTTGAAAGACCAGCACAACTGGTACTTTGCTGGAATCAGCAATACCTTTTGGAAACTCTACTTTAATAAAATCAATGAAGGATTTCAGCGATTAAAACCACAGAAGACTCATAAAGCATTGGCACCATTTGTTGACCAGGTATTTAGCACATTTTTATATATTGTACATGTGTAAATACCTGCAAAGTATTATATATATACACACATTACACATATATGGTAAAATATAAACATGCACTTGCCCTCTCTTTTGTTTGCTAGGCTGTACCATTTCATCTAACCTTAACAAATTTCTTACACACAGTCCAGGAGGTTTAAAGAGTTACAAGAGGAAACCCAAGTGTATGGAGAGCTTGTTATCCACAATATAACAAAATGCAACAACTTCATCCCAACAATCACTTAGATGTTAATTATTTTTGTATCTAAATATCATGGTAGCTACAGGTGAAGACGTTTTTAAAAAAAGGTAAAAATGCACATCAAAAGAAGTAAAAAGTATACTAGACAACTAGAATTTCTGGCATCTACCAGCCTGTCTAGATCAAATGGGATCTTCCAGCCTTCAGGTTTCCTCTGAACACTTGCAAGTTGTGGGAAACACAGTCACAGTGCAGAGTCACTCTAAAAAGGTGGGTGTTAACTAACTGGTAATGGGATTGAAATGCTCACCTGCTAAGAAGAAAGGATCTCTGTCCTGAGGAGGTGGAGGAGGGAGTGGTGGAGGGGGTGGGGGTGGCCCTCTCCACTGGTCCTGGATTGGCAGCCTCGGGGCTTGGGAGAAGTTGGTCGGAACTGGTCCAGGCGCGTGCTGCTGGAAGTCTGGAGGGCCCTGTTTCATAAGGCAGAATTCAAATTAAGGCTACCATACAGAAACTTACGTATTGTCTGCTATAACTTTTTTCTCTTAAAAATACAATTGCTGCATGAATTATCTCCTATCACCTGTACAAACTGACAGCCCTCACTGAGTCATTCCTTCACAATGGAAGATATATTAAACCCCAGTACAGTATCTTGAAATGAATTCACAATGTTTAATAATCACTAGCACCACAGGAACGCCATTTCTTCTCAAGCTTATTGAAATCCATGCAATTATTGACCTTCTTTCCCATTAATCCAAAAAAATCTGAATGTCTACTTTAGAAGACATTCCTGACATTTATCTTCATAAACCGTACTATTCTTCATCATCAATTTAGCACATTGTAAGCTACAGAAGGGAGCAGCTTTACAAAAAAAAAAAAAAAAAGGGTGGGGGAAGACAGACCATTTATGGCATCCAGAAAATTGAAGAAATCATCTTTCTAAAAGAATTAAGAGGAGAGTAACATTTCTGTCTATTCACAGTTTAGCATTTGAAGCATTATAATAGTATACAATCTTCTTTCCTCCAGTAAGGCATTGGATTTTTTTCTTTTCTTAATGCCTTGCATATTGCAGGAAGCAGTATGCTATTACAAAAGCTGAACTCTGCAGAAGACACACTTAATTGAGTAATTCACACCAGAATTTTTTTTAATATCAAAAGTTGACAAAATACATTGGCAACCTCTGATATACAGAGAAAGCTTTGCTTCGCATAAATGATATTCTCAACCACTTCCTTATTGAGTAAATTAAGTAGGTAATGAAAGTAATCTGTGAACATCCTTGCTTTCCTCTTAATAAAGATTGTGAAATCAGTGATGGGATCTACATGTGATGCTCACCTTGAAGGTTAAAACTTGTATTGCTCAAGACAAGCTTTTCAAAACAGACTGCAGACCAAAAACTCCCTACTAGACTGAAGTATCATCATCAGGAAAGGGCCAAACAACTAAGCTGCAGCAGCTTATCTTTTATCTCTTGCGTTGCCCTCATCAAGGGTATGCACAGTCTCACCCTACCATATTTGTACTGCATGAAGACTGGAATTTTAGGATAAGAATTTCTCACACAGCAACAATGACCCTGGAGCATACTCACTATCAAAGCAGCACAAGACAGAGCTGTTTTACAGCCTTCTACCAGCACAATACAGCTGACTGGCAAGGCCCAAGTAGGTGAGAGGCACCAAGGATCAGAACCATTATTAAATCTGTGGCCTTCCTGAAACACCTGAATGGGGATATGTGAGATACTAAGACTTGTTATTTGGGACCAAAACTGTGACTACTTATTTTGTATCATTATACAGCCATCAACTGTAAATACATTAACATTCCTAGAGATTAAAGGGTCTATATCCCCTTGCCAGTGCTTCCAGTCAGCTAGTCTCCTGTGCGTATTTCATTCAGTGAAAAGACATTATATTACACCCAAGCATGACAGCCCTCATAACACACACTGTTTGTAGGAGGAACTCCACACTTCTGCAAGCAAAGAGTTAAAATACGTCATTCCTGCCACCTTGGAACTGACTACTACCTTTGAATTTGCTGTCTGCAAACAACAGCAGTTGGAGCAAGAAAGAATTGTTTGAGATAGAATAAAGTGGAATTTACCTGGTCCATAAAGACCTTTTCAGGTTTAGCTGAACAAGGATGTTCAATTGCACTGCCCTTCCCTCATGCTGAGTGGAGCAGCACCGGCTGCCTGCCAAAAGATCAACTGAACACAAACCTTGAGGATCCTGACCCTTCACTCCCTAAGCACACCTCCAGCATCACTGCACACAGGAGCTGCCAGAGCTACTTTCAAACTAAGGTTAGATGCACTCCTCATTTCGCAAGCCTTGGTGATAAAAGCCTACTTCTCAAAGTATTGCTCTTACAGCAATCCCAGAGAATACACAGCTCTTCCACATGCTACACATCCTTGAGGGAGGCACCCAGCAAACTCATTTTTAGCTATTTAGTCATTAGTTTACCAGTGGATAATGCATAAGGTCATTGCAACAGGAGCATGGGAGAACCTAGTTCAACAGGGCAGTTGCACACAAGATGGTTTTAATCTTGCACCTGAGTTACAGCACGTAGTCACATGCTCATCTTGCATCTTGGGTCTTGACAATCTTTTTTCCCCATTTTCAGAGAGCTTAACTCAGCAGGTCTCAAATTCCTCATATTTTTCCATAGACATACGCCCACACTTATCTTAGTCATTTGTAAAATAGCCAGCAAAAAACAAATTATGTGGAAACTTACTGAAACCTGGACTAATAAATCTTAAGTGTCACGTATCTGCCACCCGAGCTGAAGAACTGGCAGCAACAATGATCTGTCTGGGCTTGGTTCCAAGCACCAAATGGCAGAGCAGTGATCACAGCTCCTCTACCTATTTCTTGCAATCTCTATGTATTCTGCCCTGCTCGAGGTAACAGATCCTTACCAATCTCTCCTCTCACTCCCAAACTTCAGTTTTAGTGCTAGACTGAAAGGCAACAGGCTTAGGTTTCAAAATAAGGAGCCATCTCTGCTTCTCAACCACATTTGTAACCCAGTCTCAAGCATCTTCCTCAGTATTAATTTCCTGCCCGATTTGCCTATTTGTTCTGCTGGTCCTGGAGTGAAGGTCTCTCACTCCTTCAGATACATTCTCTGACTCCCATCGTGTCTTTCACTCTGCCCACTGGTTCCTAATCCCAGCATGGATCCAGCTTCCCAGCTTCCAGACTCCAAGCTGGTGGTCTTGTGTTGTGGCAGCTGGTCAAGATCTCCTACTTACTTCACTCAGCCCATTTTCCTTGCCTGTACACCTACACCAGGCCATCTCCCCTCCTCTTCCTGCCATAGAAGCAGCAGGCACAGGTTGAAAAAAATCCAGTATGTTTATTTTAAATAAACAATTATTTGTACCAGCCTTCCCTCTCCTGCCAACCTGTACCCTCATTATTATGCCCAGATTTATCTCCTCCTAAGGCAGCCCTGAATTGCAAATGCATGGAAAGTCCTGTTGAATTTCACACAGCCCTTACGTACTGAAACATCCTCAGTTGCAGCCAAATTCAATTTTCTTCCTTGGAAACTGAGCAATAAAAAAACATTTCTAAATAACTCACTTGGGCACAAGAGTATTTTTCCACTATTTCAGTCTTGCAATGAAAGTATTTTGAAAATTTCAGCTGAAAGGATTCAAAATGAGGCCAGCACATCTTGGTTTAGGCCACTGAAGCCTATTAGTATTACACACACTGAGAGCAGCTGTATATTTCACATAATAAAGAAACAAATCTTTATGAAATAAGCTTTAAGTAAGTTTTACAATTGAGTAATACAAGGTCATTTTAGGTCTAAGAAAGCTCACACTTTTTAAAAAAGTGGTATTATAGTTTATTTACAAAAAAAAATACATGAACCAATAACCAGCAAGACATTTTACTGTTAAAAATAATAACAATGCTGATTTCAAGCCCCCTGTGATCTTCTGCACCAAAGGTGTCCATCCATCTTAAGAAGCAAAACATTTAGCGTCCTCTAAATATCTGCATGGGTTTAACACAAAATAACAGGTATCCAACTCTTATCTAAAAGCTGGTGTCAAAAAATTCCAACAAATGCTCACTAAGATACATTAAGATTTTTTTTTCTCTAGTTAATAGTATATGTCATATAAGTACACGCTGCTACACAAGTTTGGGTGAAAATAACTCTAAGAACAGTCCAAGAAAGAGCAAGAAGGTAGTATCTGAAGTTTGGAACTCTTCCTATTGGCCTCTCTTTTTTCATCCCTAGCAGTTAGAACTCTGGGGTTTTTTCCACTTTTTAAAATTCCAGGTTCGCTAACAAATACCTACTTATTTGATTGCTGAGCAATCAAATGTATATGACATTTATGTATATGACATTTTGAAAAACTACTAAATTATGACTGATCACATTTCTTGGCAGATAACCAAAGGCCAATCATGCAAAATTAATTGCAAAGACATTTGTTATTTGCTGAAAAACGAATTACCAATGTTTGCTTCTAAAAAAGAAAAATTAGTTTGATTCTTTTCCTTCTTACACTCATGAGAGACTGACCTCCACTTCCTTCCTAAATCAGCTTTGCTTCTATATCCATAAAGACAAAAACTTCTGCCCTAAGTAACAGAAAAACAGGGAGGGGGAAGCTTATATTTTCATATGTTAAATTACTGAGATTTTTCTTCTGAAAAAGCAACCAGGATAATTCCAATAGGAATTCGATTGTGTGATTGATTCATATCACACACTACATATGAAACTAATACTCTAATGTTCAACTTCCTCCAGACACATATGAACCTTTTTTAAAAAAGAAAAGATATAAACTATAATAGGTACTTTTCTAAATTATGTTTTATCTATTATTCTCAAATGACATGACTTTTTTTTTCCAATTCAACACAAATACAACCATACTACCACTTCAACTTTTACTTATGTCAAATTCTAAGCACCCTAAAACCAGTACAAAATACTGTAACAGTTCTCCATTGCTTAAACTTTTGAAGGTGGGCTTGGTTTTTCTGGTGGGTTTTTTGGGGTTTTTTTGCGCCTAACAGTAGTTAAACTACTATTTTAGTAGTGGATTATTTTACCACAAACATTAAACTCTACATTCAGCAACTATTTGTTGCTAATAACCCCCAAGTGCCCTCTGGTATTTGGTAGAAAAGACCACTCAGAGCTATTTAACTTCAAAAATTAATGAAGAGCAGGTGCAAAAGCCAGGTTTCATAATGGTCTGTTTTTGATAAAATAAGCATACTGTAACATAGATGCATAATAAATCTTTATATGCACAGTAGTTACTCCCATTTTTCATGGTTTTGCTATCCGGACAGTTTTAAATTACACCCAACTATTCAGTACACACAGCAGCTAAGAGTCCCTGCAAAAAACATTTTAACTATTACTTCACCATTATTAAATCTTTCAGGAAACTTCCTTACTCAGTGTTCAGAACACCTATTTTTAAGCTAACAGGTTCCAACCTAACAAAAGAAAATTGTAAATTCATATGATCAGCCGCAGTTCCAAGGTTTTACATCTCAGTCCAACATTGGGGCCAACTCTTAACACAAAGGACAAGGACAAAAATTTATGTGTCTTCCCAGTGAGATTCCACAAGGTTGGTTCACATGCATACAGAAATGGTTACCATGACAGCTACCAAATGTCCATAAGAGCGACCCAGCAGCTGTCTGTATCTTTTCCTGTTTTTAAGGAAAGCTCTGAACTCCATAAATTGATTTACCCTCATGAAATTTTATTTTGAAAATTCAAGAAGAAAAAAAGGTGGTGCATAAGAATATAACACCTGAGGTCTAGAAGGAAATTACACTGGAAATTGGATTCTGTGTTGATTTCTTAAGAGAACAAACACAGACATTTCAGAAATACTTCAAAGGAGAAGACAACACCACAGTGAAGTGCTACTGGCAGGTATTTTGTTTTAAATCTTTGATTCTGTGCTGTTTACTCTTACAAAAAGATGTACCCACTCTTCCTCCCACACACACCATAATTTACTGCACTTCAGACTGACATATTTATACAACTCTGAGTAACTGCAGGTTGTACAATTTCCCCTTTTACTAATTTCAATTATTCAGTATAGCTAAGGCATAACCTACACCTTATCAATCACTTTTGGAAAAAAAAAGGCGATACAAACTTGCGTCTACAATTCATTAGAGTTGTGAATAGCTCATTGAACATGACTTTCACACACTCGTGCAATCCCACCTTCTGAAAGAACACGAGATAAGGTTACTTTAATCCTTTCAAAGAACTGCACTATTTTGCCTTCCTTTTATCCCTTTAAATATCCTTCCTAGTTAAGAAATTAACATTTTCTCTCATACAATTCTTACACAAATTGTACTTTTACTTTTCTGCATCTCTTGTTAATTACATGATGTTATCTCCAATAATCTATTCATGAAGCATAGATAACTTTGGTTACCAATAAAAGGGAAAACTTAGCATAAATTGCTTAGCACAAAGTTAATCTTATAAAGCAAGGAATAAAGAGGATCTAACAGCTATTATATGATTTATCAGCTTCTCTAAAAGGGTCACTCCACTTTTTTCATGAGACTAATTAAATACCTTAACAATGTCATTGAAACTTCATGAATCTTTCAATAAAATACACCCTGCCTGTACAACATGTTTTCATTTATTAATCTCACTTAAAATGCAAAGAGCTAGGAGAACCCCATTGACAGTTAAGCAGGGCCACTCAGTTAATTCTTCTTATATGGTTTAAATGCAAAGAATAATGACCACTATAACCTGTGACAATTAAAACTATAGCCATCTGTCACAAGATGTTAATCCTCTTATTTCAGCAGCCCCTAGACTTTTTAAAAAGCTTTCCTAAACTACCTACCTTCTGTGCAAGGAACTCACTTTTCATCCTCTTGTGTAGGAAACCCAGCTCATATATCTTGGATAAGGTTCAAAAATTTGCAAGTAGAAATATGCATCAGTATCTTCCACAAAACATGGGTCTTCAAGTTTCACAGTATATTGTTTTAGTTTGCAAAGCATACAGAAAGGAATGACTCATGGAAATTTATTGTAATAAAATGATTTTTTATACTTTTTAAATACAGTTTCAGTGATTCACTATTGTTCCTCTGATGTCTATGGCAATCACATAAGTCCATCAAGGTGAACTAAACCTAGCAAGCACCACGGTTTTCTCAAAAGATTTAGGATAAGCTCACCTAATACAAAAGACACACCTTGAATTCATGCCAATCATGAACAAAAAAGTTCAGAGTGCCCACAAAAGTCCAGACAACAGTTTTATGTTATGCATATATGAGTCTTTTCAAAGTTGCTAGAATATAACTTCTGAGGGGAAGATTGTACACAGATAGCCAAGCACTGATTCAAGTCTGTGGACTGCACATATCCTGGCACTACAGGCAGACCGAGTCAGAGAGAATGGCTTGATATTTTCAACTGAGCTGAAAGAAATTTTTAATATTAAAATGCACCATGCAACTTGGACAAGCTCCTCTTTGACACTACACAACTCCAAGAGATAAGAAAGTGTTGGGAGACTTAGGCAGAAGTACAGACCATCTGTAAGGGAAATCAATGCCCTATTTCAATGTTTAGGGTAGCAAAATAGAATTCAGCCAACATGGTAAACCAGTAAAAGTGAAGAAAGGCATGGAATCCTCTGTTATTTAAGCCAACTCATGATCAAATAGCTAAAGTAAGTAACCCAGGCAATACAGAGAGAGGTGGGTATTCCCAGCAGACTGACAATCCCTAACAGTTCAGGAGACCAAAGCTAAAAATGAGAACTATCTTATACTAAAAGTGTCCCTTTTCAGCAAGTTTCAGGGCATCCCCACAATACATCCAGCAGGAACACGTTCATATTGCAAATGCTATTTCTAAGAGAAGCAACAAAGCAGACGGGCCCATAAGCAACCACTTCTCCACAGGAGAACTTCTGCTTCAGAGAGTCCTTAATGAAATACAGACATAGAAAATGTACTGGTAATGAGATCCCAATTCTAGATTTAAATTCCTAATTGAAAGTGCTGAACATGCAAAAACCCCACACTCCCATCCATCGATTTTGTATGGACGAAAGAAGAGTGCCCCCAGCAGAGACAGACCATACTGAGAAACAGTGGGACACACAAGCTGCTGCAACTTGCACAGACTGAAGGAAGAGTAAAACCCAAACCTCTGAACTCACAAACCTAAGGAATCTCTTATCATTAAATTCTTAAACTAATTCATCTAGAAGATTCAGTTTCACTTAAGTTTGCAATCTTCTGCAGGAGTGAGGTGTAGAAGAGTGCATAATTGTTTTTGTACATCAATGCCCTCTAACTTTTAAGATTAAGCACAATACAAACAAATTGGGGAGAAGACTGTCATTTAGAACAATTAACTCTCCCTTGAAAGATGGGGATTTCATAATCATTTAGTAAAAATCAAATCCTTCTGCAAAGTTTTCAGGATGAAAGCTAACAGTTTTATGGATGTGTAAAAAATCAGGAACTCCTGTTGTCAGAACTAATGAGATAAGATCTTTCCCTCGGACTCTGCAGAAACTACTCCACAGAAATATCATGATGTTTATGTGTATCTTGGTGGTCAGCAATTCACTAACAATTCTTGAAGCTACAACTAAACTGGATCATGAATATCAAATTCAAGATTTCTACATTACACTCCAATCTTGAAGTTGCAGTTACAATTTATTTAAAAACAATCACGGAACTTCAATGTGACCTGGGGATAATACTTCCCCCTTTAACAAAACATAGTCAGGTTGCTACAAAAAAAGTCAAGAAGCAGCCAGCTTTACAGAAAACAGATAAGAGAATTGCTGCTAACCTGGACTATGAAAAGGACCTGATTATTCAGTAATCAAATTGCTGGACTGAGGATTTTTAGTTCTGTTGGGATATCTCATTTTTGATGCGTTGTTCATATCTGACTTTAGAATCACATTGATGTTAGAACTTTATCTACTCAAGAGTCCCTAGTATGCCTGCAGGTACTATTTATGCATTGGGTAAAAAGGCCAGAACATTTTAATCATTTTGGGTATCCTATAGTCAACTCATAATAAATCTCTGATTTGCCTTATTTTATTGTTACAGTAGTGACTTACTGCTTTATAATAAAATTGAGCATTTTCACTTTCACATTCTAAAGAATTAGCAAGAACTGAAAGCACAGAAAGTGAATAAACACCAGTTTATAAATTTATTCTTTTTCGTATTGTGATGACACAAATGTACTGAGTTATATTTTAAAGTACATTTTCTCATCTCAGTGAAACAGCTTAAGATTACTATCATCTAATACTCTCTAGTATTATAATAGACACGTTTTAGTTCTCTATTCACTGTTTAAGCTCTAGATTACTCTTACTGTATTGTACTCAGCAGACTGCATATTTTAATTGGATTTCTTTACAAGTCTTGATTTTTGCAAAGTAACTCTTTAACATTGTTTAATTTATGGCAGAATAGCATATGCATAGTATTTTTCCCTCCTTGCGTTGATAAAAAACTGTGCTTTGCTTAAAGTGGTTTTTTTTAACGCTTCACATTTCATTCATAGAAATACAGAAAAACCAAAGTACAACCTACATAACTAGATAAACAGAAACTTTTTTACTGTAAGGGTGCCTGAGCACTTGCACCATCCTTGGAAATATTCAAAAGCCATCTGCACGTGGTCCTGGGCAACTGGCTTCAGGTGGCCCTGCTTGAGCAGAGGGATGGACCAGGTGACCTCCAGAGGTCCCTGTCAACCTCAACCATTCAGTGATTCTGTGTTCAGCAAGTACTAAGCTGAGATTGAAGAAAATTTACTGTCATTAACACAGGGTAAAAAAAAAAATCTACAATACCAGTTTTCTTTGGCTGTGCTAAACAGCCATCACCTAACAGAAAGGTAAGTGGCACTAAGTACAAAATATAAATGCACAAGTTTTCTGCTCCATTTTACTGTCTACAGAGCACATGCACACTGGAGCCAACATGACAAGTTAAAGGGTTACTGCATTTAGATACCAGCCATTTCTCTCTTATTTAATAGCTGTTACCATCATGTTTAGCTGCTGCTGCTCCTCCTGCAGATGGGAATTCATTGATATGATTAAATTTGATGGTATGATAATGTATGGTAATCGTGATTAATCAGAAGCCCACTAGCAAATGGAGGATGTTGGGTATTATGTCACCTGCATTTTAAACTGCATTCCCTCTATGGCAGCCTGACAATACTTGACAGCTGGAGCGATCTCATGCTGCATTTGCTTGCTACTACTTATAGATCTGATAAGAGAAAGTGCCCATCATTCCTTCACTACCTTAAGTGCTATAATTACAGAGCTTTGCAGTCAAGTTGTGAAAACAGTACCTGTTAAAAACCAAAGCCTTTTGCTAGCTGCTGAACAAGCCGTGTCTCACATCTGCAAGGGCTATAATCTGAAAGAAATGTAATTTGATGCAGCAGTCTCATTCAAACATGATTTGCATGAAATGCTGTGTAAAGCAGTATCCAAGAAATGTCAATCAACACCACCTGATACCATGTATTCTGTTAAATGAAAACAAAATGCTTTCTACACTACCTGTGATCTGCCACTACTACACAGCGATAGAGGGAAAATTTCATTTACTGCTACTCATTATAGTGAAGCCATAGCTAAAGCAAAATAATTGTGAGGAAGTAGAGAATCATTTTCACAACTGGCTTCGTATTTCCATTAACAGTTTGTCTCCATACATGCAGCTGCAAACATGTATTGTGTACTGGTTACTAAATATCAGTTTTAAATGACTGCCTGTGGTCAGATGCAGGACTGTTTATAATTTTTCCTTACTATGAGTACTGCAGAATATAAGCCCACATAAATAACAATTCCTAAAAACCCCTTACTCACATGTAGCAACTCATGATTGAATTTGAAACAATGGGGGGAAAATTTCCTCCCTATTTGCATTTCCCCTAACTCACAGCAAACACTTTTGCAAGGAGTTTTGTTCTCAAAAGCACTGGAAATTCCTGCCTCTATATCCTCTAAGAGGTGGTGCCATAGACACAGGCTTGCTGTAACACCATTAACCCAACCCATATTTGATAAAATGATGGTGGTGTGATCCATGTCAGTCCAAGGATCACCTGGGAAAAAAAAAGTAAGCTGTATTCTAATGTACCTTTTATAATTAATTTGTACAGCACTAATACATAGGTTTTTTTAAAAACAACTGTTTCAAGCAATTGACCATGAAGGACAGCAACTTCTGTTTTGAGCAATGACTGGTCACTTGTTTAAAAATCCCTCACAGATTAAATTGTTAAGAAATGTTAAAAAACAGTGTTTGGAACACAAAGAACACTTGAAAGCCCAGAAATAAAACTACTGTTTTCAGAAATGGTGCAAAAAATGAATCAAAACGAATCAACTAACTTTCACAGCATCCATTTGAGACACCACCACCTGATGTGCTGGAGATCAAATGGAAGCATGTTAAATGAGAACATGAAAAAAGTTTACTAAGGTATTTGCTCTTAAAGGGAAAAAAATGTATTTGAGATAAAGATTATTTTAAAAACAAGGTCTAAGTTCCAAAAACAAATAATGTCCAAACTCCTGAGAAAAAAAAAGACAAACAACATAGGCTATTCACAAGGGCCTGAGGATAAATCACCCTAATAAAGTCTTAAAAATACTAAGACATATGTTTTACGATTTAGCTTCTTCAGACATGAAACCAAAAGTTATCTGAGACACTCTTCCAGTGCACTAAGGTGTCCCATCAAAAGAGAAGATTCATGCATTAAAAAATAGCAAAGCCTTTCTGGAACAAATCAGTCAGGTAGACACTGATGCCACTTCATCTTGTGCTTAGTGCCACTTCAGACTGTTCCCAACTTCATCTCTGCAACTCAAGTTGATTAAAGGTGTTTGTGGGCTGGACACCTGCCCAGTTCACATCACACCCAAGGTGATAGCTTAAGGACAACAGCTAAATGAGAATTTATCCCAGGCTCCTGAAAGTTTTCCTGGCCAAAGGCATACAGCTCCATTAACAGGCTCTGCTCTCTCTGCAGCAGCTTTAGAGGAGGATCCAGGGCAGGGACAGAGGGGAATGACCTTAGACCTGAGGAATCCCTCTCTTCTGCCTTTAGCAGTGGGAGGCAGGCTCTCTGCAACTTCCTCTTCTCTCCAAATGCCCCGCACTCAAGCCACAAATCTGGATGCTGGGGATACCTCACAATTTCTGACTGAAGAACACTGATACTTTCCCTCTGCCATGTTCCATCCTAATGTGGGCATGACAACACTTCTTTCACTTCTGTATGTCCATAAAATACTGCACACGTGTCATGCAGTATTATTACTTCTGTGTTCATTAAGTTAAATAAATGATGTTTGAAGCTAAAAGCTTCTTTAAATTTTTCTTCAGGCAAACACTGAAGTACTTTAGACATGGAATGTGCTGGTGGACTCAGATAAGTTGATGATCCAGATTTTTTAATCCCTTAACTTCCAGCTTCATACTCACTAATGCTCTGGAAATAGTCAGCTAGCTGCAGCCTTTATATAATATAAAGTGTTTAGAAATACCTCTTCCATTTTCTATTTTATTTCCTCTTCTCTTGTTTTACCCCATCTTTCTTCACAGAACACAGAAATTCAAAGAGAAATTAGCCCAAATAACAAACACTGGATGAAGGACAGGAATTATAGTGGTCCCTCTTGTGTAATATAAAACCCTCCAGCTCCTTTCACTTCACTGAAGCATCCACAAGAATGAGTAAATTGGTCAGAAAACACATGAAAAGTTCAGAAGAGCCGTAAGAGCAGTCTGTGAATAAAGTCTTCGGTGACATTCCTTCAAATGGATCAGTCCCCAAAGCAGATCATTGTGAAATACTAACTGTGACACTGGGACAGGAACTCTGGAAAAGGCCTCTAACCACTTCAAACAAAGGCAGATGATAAAGCCAGACCATCAGAAGGACTCTACCAAAGAGGTTATTTAATCTATTCTTTAAACTGTTTAAAGAAAACATGCACTTGGCACTTGCACAGGTCCAGGTTAATTCAAACCATGCTTGAAGACAGGATTACTGTGAGCTACAGCCACGAGTACTGTACAATTCAGACAAACAGAACTCACATCCTTAACTCCCAGATCCCACAAGTTCACCATATTTCTCAGTTGTGACACCTCACATCCACCATTCATTCAGTCCTTATCAGTTGCACATACCCTTTAACTACCATTCACACCAAGTCACCTCAAATGCTTACAGAGTAACAGATAAGACAACTTGAATCAAGCAATCAAGATTACTGTCAGTGTTAAAGTAACTCTAGTAGGCAACACAGATTCATTCCCTTGCATCTTTTCCAGTACTCCCTCTCTAAGCATTCCAAGAGTTAAGTTTTAAGAAAGAAATAATTGCACCACGAGCTACCCTGAAATATTAAAATTGAGATTCAAGGTTAAGGGAATTTAATCAGCCCCCACTCTAAGCAGGTTCAGTCCTGATCAACACTAGCCTGACATAGCACTACATTATTTCCTATAATTTAGGTCTCACACCATATGTTAACATGCTCATTACAACTTTGTTCAACCCTTCAATTACATCCTTCTGCAGAAGGTTGTAAGAATTAACCATTACATGGTTACAAGTCATTTCATCAGCCCTAAATTAACAACACCTGGTTTCCAATAGATTTATGACTGGCAATTGATTAGCTCTGATTGAAGTTCTTCCCATATCTGGAGCTCACTTTGCACTGAGAGGTTTCTCCCCTACATTAGATAGAAAGTCAGGGACAAATTTTTCCTTCAGTTATGGCATTGCCCACATTTGGTCTCTTCTTGCAAGAATTTAATTACTTCTCATGTTTCCACCTCTGCCACATTCAGGTACAAGAAACCATCCAGTTCAAAGTTCAAGGGGAAAGCAGACTGCAAATATTTAGTTCTAACCCCATTATCTTTTAGGAGCAAAGCAATCAGAAAAAATCAGTTAACTATTATCCTTTGATTATGCAATCCTGAAAACAAGAGCACATTCAAGTTATTGCATATCCAGAGATTCTTTACACAATGAAGAAAAAGCAGAATGTAGTCTGGAGTAAGTCTCTGATCTTTTTCAAATGGCTTGTCAAAATTGTCTAACCATTGCTGCCTTGCTTTAAGTCAACATTTATACATAAACAAGTGAATTATAACAGCACAAAGGCATCTGACATGTAACAGCAAAAAAGGTAGTTCTGCAAGATAAAACGTTAGCCAGAAAGTAAATTTGTCTTCAGCTCAAGAGCTAACATACTACATTTAATAAAACAAACATGAGATATGTACACAGTGACACTTAATTCCTAATCCTAATATGACTGATAACCTATGCAAAATTTATAAAGTACTTCATAAGGGAAGTCCACTTTATAACTCAGTGAGCTGTGGAAAGATGAAGCAACTTTCTCAGGGTCATGCAGCATGTTACTGCTGAAGTAGAAAAAAAACCAGCCAGGGTAACCAAATGACAGTGCCAGATCCTCCTCCTCCTCTTGATGAAAATTTAATTACACTGGCTCTTATCTGGTGCATTGCTTATACAAATAAAAAAGGCAGCAAGCAGTCAAGTTTTTCCTCCAGGCAAAAGGAGCAGGAGTCCTACCAAAAATGTTCCATTTCCTTTATTCCCTTTTAAAAACTGCTGCATATAGGTTAGTTAAGTTTGCAATACTTCTCAACTTGCAACCCCAAAAGTGAACAGAACTAAAATCTAATTTCGCACTCAATTAAAAAAAATTAATTCCCAATTTTTCTACACTGATGTAAACACACTTCAAAGATGCCAATTACAATGTCTTTACAGATATTCCTTATCCTTTAACTTCTTTTCCATCCCAAATTGTGTTTATTGGTGAATCAACTTAGCATCAAAGAAAAACAAATGTAAGACACTTGTTTTCATAAAAAAATAACAATTAAAATTACTTTCAAAATGTAAATAAGGTTCTAAAGTCTGAAGAAAACTATTTCCTCTAAAAATCACAATATTTTTAATTTTAAAAAGCTCAAAAATATTTCACTGAAGATAAAATATAACATGAAATTACTTAATGAAACTGTAGTTTCAGCTTAATTTTTTTAAGATGTCACAGAAGGAATGCAGCAATGTAAGGACTGTTTCTCTGCAAAATCCAGACATCACAATTCCTCAGTTATACATCCTGTATGCAAAATATTCTGTATTAAAAACTAGGTCCATACTGAGCAATCAAAAGTCACAGCAGGTTTCTGAAATCTACTTCTTTCCAGCACATCTGATCTCTATGTCAGTAATCTACTTTGTGATACTATACAGAAGTTCAGACATCTATTTTCCTCCCTCAACACCACACACATCAACAAGGCTGTTTTTGTGTTTTATATATTTGGAAAGCATAATATACAGGTTTTTTTCTTGAAAATACTTCAGGTAATATTGCATCCTAGCTATTTTGCTTATTTTAATACTCTGCTAAACACTTAACTAGAAATTTAGGATAACAAAACTGAAATGATGATAACAGTTCTAGAAGTATGCACTCTCCTTCCATTCATGGAGTTAAAAAAATTATCAAGTGAAATTAGCCTAGTGAAGCAGCTAAGTGTCTTGTTTGTTTTCAAAATCAGAAACATAAAAGAAAGCAAGGTCATGCAATGCCAGTTCTATTTTTTATATAAAAAAGATAAGGCTGTTGAAATACCTTTAGTAATGATAAAAATGATTGCTGCATTTTACAATAATACATATTACTGCTTTTTAAGCTTAGGGATTATTTCAAATAGCCTTTTACTATATCAAATAAAATAAGAATTCTATTTATACAGAAAGAGTCGAGTAATAAAATGAAGCCCATATTCCTTAAGACAAGATGCATTCATGCCTTTCCCACTGGAGAGACTGGTTCAACAATTTTACAGTTAAACAGAATTAATTCTACTCTCAAAAATCCATTGACCTTAAGCTTTTAACAAACATTTTCAACTGCAGAGTGTATTGTCAATATTTACAAATCCTTAAAATTATATTTCACTAGAACAGCTTTTATTTGCTATATTAATATTTCCTTGCAAATGTATGCTCATCCATATCAGAGAAGAAGAAACAGCTGCTACTCACAGGAAATCTCTGGGGTCCTACAGCAGGTCTTGGTTGGGCGGGAACTGGCAGCAAGGGCACTGAAACAAGAAACACCTTTTAACACCATTTGTTTTACCTAACAGTTGGTGTAGTTATTTCCAAAAGGAGTTGCAACAAAAAGCCATTATTAAAATCTGCTACTTTTACTCTCATATGTCACAGTTCCTACAATTAACTTTGAGCAACCGTTCCCTCCCCTGCAACATGCAACAGGGCAATTAAGCTTCTCCTAGTTAATTTACATAATTTAGTTCTGCATTTTCCAGAATTAAATTGCTTCTTGTTGCAGGAAGGCAAACTAGAATAGTTATTCAGCCAAAGACATCTCTTAGACAAAGCTGACAGAGACACTAACAATAATTTCATGTTTCAAATAGAAGGGTACATGATTAATTTGCCTTCTCAACTTCACGCCACTCAACATTTCCTCTAGGCATCTCCCAGTCTCACCACCAAGCTACACAAGAAGATGAATATGAGAGACTAGCTGGTATAAAACCACTGCTCATGAGGGTAAAATGAGGCAGGCAGCTGCAATTAACAGCACACAAAAACTACTTAGTCTGTCCTTGCCACCACAGTGGTGTGGGCAACTGTGATCACAGATCTGCTGATCTCAGATGACTGGGATTGCATAGAGATACCAAGAAGAATTAGGAGACCTTTCCTGAAAAAACAACCTCTAAGACAAGTACTTCAGGGGGATGAAAATTAATGATTTGTCCTTACAAATCCTGCACTTTGAAAGGCTAGTCACAAAAAGCTGTTTCCCAAAACATTCAGTTAATGTTATGGCAAAAATGCACAAAGTGCTACAGCTGGATCACCTTGGGAACTGAACCTATATTTGAATCTCAAATACTTTACTGTGTAAAGACAGCTTTCCCATTTTCCAGTGCACTTTTTATTTCCTATCAGAGTTGTCTAAGTGGTTAAAAACATTTAACATTTCCATGTTAAACAAAAGGCCTAGAGAAGTTAAATAAAGCATTTCAAACCACACAACGTGTTTGCTCATTTACTAAAAGCTTTTAGGAAGTTTCTTCTCCAGTTTGTTTTTAGCACTTCTGAAAATGATACGGAAACATTTTCCAGGCAGGGTTAAGCACTGACTTTGCAGACAGCTACTGTGTTACAGAGCAGGAAAGATATTAAGAAATGCTGCTAGTTTGAGAGAGAGGTTGGATGCATTTCCCAACAAAGAAGTCTGCTAAGATGCCTCAAAAATCCCTTTTCCCTTGGTAACCAAGGCACATGAACTAATGCATTAGCGGGGTTTTTTTTCAGTTCATGTCTATGTCTGGCTTCTATCCACTTTTCTTAAGTACTTGTGGTTTGCTGGTTCAGAGACTGATGGGGTAAACTAATTGCAGCAGTCTTTCAGCACGGGAGGACTGTGGGCAAACTTTGTATCACATTACACGAGAAAATGACTGGAATAGTTTCATCTTGGCTTCTAATGAACACCTGTCAGTATCAAACAGCCATGGCCACATGGAAAAAAATACTGATAGGATGCTCTTGACAGACCTAGTCCTAAAATAGTTCAGGTATTACAGGTCAAAGAGGCACTGAGAAAAATAGCATAAGGTGGGAAATGTACAGAAAAGTCAATTGAACAGAGCACTAGAGTCTATTTCAGTATCCTGCCTCCAGCAGTAGCATATAAAGTCATATATTTATATATTTTAAACAAATTAATTTCATAATCATGGAAGATAGTAGTTCAAACTCTGAGCCCTTTCAATCCTTGGACACTTCCTTAAGAAGCAAAGAAGTCTCAAACCCTCATTTTCTTGATGGCAAATATTACATAGGTGTGAAAAGTATGTTTCAAAAATAAGACACAGCATGGCGTAAGACACTATTTTAAGAAAATTAAATTGCTTCTTGCTATAAATTCCAATGCTATACTTGAAAAGATGAAGAAGCAATTCCCACACTGATAATTCAGGAGAATTACAATGTGATTTTTCCCAAGACACCAAACAGTTTTCAAAAGGTAAATGGCATACTGAGCTGCCATAAACTGCTCATTAGTTCATGTCAATTTTGGCAGCACCACGGTATCCCTGAAATAGTTACATGTGGTATAAACATTTAAGGAGAAAAACTGCAACACCTATTATCATAGGTTAAATCAGTATTTCATAGCACATCTGTGTACAGTCCTTCAGCACTAATAAATTGATCATAGCCAAGTTTGGACACAATTCAGCAAAAATTACTCCCTACAACTCAAAACTAATTTGCAGAACAGGACACAAAGAAAAGAGAAAACTATGAGAAAAGCTAAAAGGTATGGGATTCAAATGCCACAGGAGGCACAGATGAACACCAACTGCACAGTACCTGCAGCAGGTATCCACAGAGGATCAGCTTTTAGAGATTTTATAGACCAAGTCCTTAATCATTTATGGAGCTTCAAAGACTAAAAATAGTACCAATTCATCTGAAACAAAACAGACTTGAAAGTAACTATTTTTCCAAATCAGAATTCAAGGCTGGGCAGGGAGATGGTGGCTACTGTGAAGAGATTTGCCTTTGAAACATCAAAGGAATAAGCCAATGATAGGATTCCTCAACAGTGCTTCTACTCCTTTTCAGGCTGAAGTAGTTCTCGACTAGAACTGCTGTACATGGTATTTTATTCACATGAAAATTTCGTAACAATTTACAGGAGGTTTGAGTCTATTTTAGAAAATACTGATACAGTCGATGCATTTCAAGACTAACTCAAACCAAAAAGATGTTTAAAAACTGTATTTCTATCATCTGCAGTTAGGAAAAGTGTCTCTGGTGCTGACAATTAGAAGAGTGTGAGCTTTATCCTGCCATAAAATTAGAGAGGAAAAAATGCCAGTCTACACTAAAACATGACAGCACACCATTAAAATTACCAGAACCTAAGTGTGCATATCATGCACTTCCAGACATGGCATTTTTAGCTTCCAGGCATCACATTTTCAACAACAGAATCCCAATAAACTTTGCACCTATCTGACTGTATTCCCCAATGTGTAAAGCCCCTCACATATCTGGAAATATGTTCAGCCAAGAAGGGGCAGGACATCATCAAGAACACCAAGTCAATCTGATCTTTCATCCTTCCTGTTATCCTGAAAGAAATGATGCTCTAAGTGAAATACATCCTTTTGTTGTCAAAAATCAGTCTCTGCCTACTGGGGCTTCAAGTAGATGGATTAAAGGAAGACTTTTTAAGAGGAAGTTTGGAACAGCACTCCCTACACTGGAATTTCTATCTACCCTTTGCCTGCAGTGACTGCTTTAAAATTCACCTTAATATGCAAATACCATTGAAATTTTTAGAATTATGCTAATTTCCAATACATTTTCAATACATTTTCACATTTTCCTTATGTGTGCATTTACTTTCATGTAACAGATTAAGACTGAGATGGCCACTACTCAGTCACTGCAGGAGACTCAGCTTCCAATACATGCTCTCTAATCAAGAAGATTAAATTTCTACAGCGACTTAAAACATTGTATTTAATAGTATGCTGCAGACCTATTAGCAGAAAAATTCAGTAGTCTTGCCAAGGACTCTTTCAGTGAAATGAATGGCACAAAGGGATTTCATATGAAGCAGCTGCTATCAATACATAGAGCAAAGAATGTCCTTGCTGAATGCAGGTTTTAACACCATTCAACAATCGATCACTCATTCTCCAGGGCTGCTCAATCTAAGAGAACATCTGGACTTTTACAAGTCAAGAAATGAATGTGCACATAAAATCAGCAGATGAAAGAGCTAAAAAAAACCAAGAACCACCCTCCTCCTTACAAATTCAATACTGAAGATTTCCGAACCTGCAGGAGGTACACAACTTTCTGGAAATGAGGATGTGCATGAAGACTGAAAAACAGACTATGAACAAGATCAAGCAAGAGACCAACAGCTACAGTGACACAGACATAGTGGTAAAGCCGAGAAGAGCCTAAAGCTGCCCAGTAATGTGAAAAAAACCCTCCTCAAACAGAAGAAAGAAAATACACCACGATACTTTCGACATTTGGCAAAAGGACAAACCCGCAGTAGCCATTCCCAGGATTACAATCACGTTTGCTTACCTAGATAGAAAAATCTGATACTGTTTCACAGAGAGAGCAAAGGCATCTAGAATTGCCTAAAACCAATTTTTGCTTCTCATTAAACAGTAACTTACTTTGGTAGTGCTAGAAAAATGCACAGAAGGTACAAATCCACAAGTAAAGGTTCTTTTGGAGTGTTTCCAGATAATCTGTCCTGATGCATAATTTGGTTGGAAGCACCACAGGGAAAAGCAAAATAAGCTCTCTGACACAGCTACTACAAAGCCATCTGTGAGAAGAACAACAGACCTCCATATACTGGCAATATTCTACCCTGCCAAATCCCTACTTTTCATTGGTCAAATCAACGAAGCAAAGATAGCACTGGCTAAGAGTTCTGCTGACATGAAGGAGGGGAAAATACAGAAAACCTAATGGTAAATATGTATAAATATTTATTTATTTAGTCTGTCTTGTCCCAATGTAATCAGGACTATGCAGGTGTCTCTTTTTCTAACCCTCTTTGGGATTAAACACTTTCTCAATAAGCAGTAACATGAACAGCTTTGCTGAGAGCTACCCTCAGAAGTGTAGTCCAAATGTTTGTGTTAACTTAGAGAAAAGACATATTTGCATATTTGCAAATCAAAACAATTACAGAAGTCAGTCTGAAAGGAGAATTGAGGGCATGCATCTTTTCAAATAAGGACAGCAACTGGTATCTTTCACAGAGCAATTACATTGCAAGGAGTACCTCAGTACCCTCTCACCAAACAGGTAGATGGTCCTGAGAAATTCACCAATTGTAGTACTTTCCTAGTTTTGAAAATTGACAATTACTGTTTTTTGAAAAATCACATCCTCTTTTCAGTTTCCATTTTTACTGCTCTTCTCAGGCTTTACATTAGAATAGCAAACATGATAAAAGATGAAAAGGCTTTGCTTGTTCAGTTGGTCACAGTCCAACAACATTATGTCTTACTTCAGGCAAAACATTTGTTTCAAGCTTCAAGAAGAAAACAGAAGCCTGAAGCACATTTCCATGAAGTGATAAACAAACAAATTGTTCCATCTCTGGCAAAAAATGAGATGAGTCACGCCTGCATGACTGGGAAGCTGCTCAGAAAGCTCACCTTGCACAGGCGTCACTACCGTCCCCTTGAAATGTGGATTTATGTGTATGTTCTTCGGTTGCTGAGGTGTCACTGGAGGAGGAGTCATCATTATTCGAGGTGTTTCTATCTGAGGGGGCATATGTAGCCCTGGAGGAGGAGAAGAATGATGCTGATGCTGTAAAGGAAGCAGAGATTGTAACTGTTGCTGCTGCTGCTGTTGTTGTTGCTGCTGTTGCTGTTGTTGTTGTTGCTGCTGCTGCTGCTGTTGCTGCTGGAACAGACTCATAACAGGTTGCTGGTGTGTTGGAATTAACCTCTGTGAGTGAGTCTAAAGTCAGACAAAAGAACAGAGTCACTAGGCTTTAAAGTTAAAATATCCTGACATAAATGAGCACAAAACCAAGACATCTCTGGAGAACAATTAAGGCCAATTATGAACAGAGAAACTTCTTTTCCCTATAATCAACTGGAACCACTAAAAACCACCAGCATAGGAAAGCAAAGGAGCAATCAAAAACATTCATATGAAGAAGGGGACAGCAAAGAGCAAAAAAGCACAGGGAATGCACACACATTCACTCACTTTTTATAAGTTTATGTGAAGATCACTAGAAATCTGAGTCCTAGTATCAAAACAAATCCCCTACCTTTTCTCTCATGTATAGAACAGCCTCTCTGACATAACAGATCTAGCACTAACAAAAGTCAACATACAAATTCAGATATCAGTAGAGCACAAATTCAAACACTCTTCAACATCAGTACAGCACACCTATCCATACTGCTTGAACAAAAAACTCATTTGAAAATACCTTTTAAAGGTATCTCTCCGAACGTAGAAGAAAGTCTCTTGCTGCTTAACTCTTAAAAACAAATGGCCAAAATCAGTGCTAATAAAAAAATATTGTGTCTCTTTTTGGAGACATTCTTCTGCCTCTCAAGTCACTGTTACTAGACCTCAGTCCTAGTCCAGTACCTTCCAAATGGCAGTGCAAGAAGATAACTGGAGGTAACCTTTTAGCAGCAAAGGTGTGACATGGTTTCTTTCAGCAGCACACATAAAGCAAAGCAGCTACATGGTATGCACAAGATACTGTGATGAGCACAATAATGCTTAGATTTAAAATCAAAATAGCTTGCAAGGACTGCAGCAAAACAGGAAAAAAAATTATTAACCTCCACTGCTTAAAAAGCACAAAATATACTACTGCAGGGCTCTCAAGAACTGAGATATCCACCAATTCCTGCCAGTGACCAGCACCTACTTACTGCTGTTGGAAAAAATCATCTCTGTTTAACAGATGACCTTGTCCTGCAAAGACATACACAGACCTTGTTCTACAATCTCAGCTTCCAGTATATTTTATGATAGTGAACAAAAATAAGTGTTAATTTCTTGATCACTTGCTGCTTGGTTTTGGCTTTTGTAAGGTTTTTTTGATGGAAAAAGTCTTTTATATTGTGATACAAAGCACAGCAGAGAAAAAGAAAGTAGTAACAAAGCTAAATTTTACTTGAAATCCCAAAATATTAACTTGTCTAGTAGTGAATTGCTGAATTACTGTCCTAGGGTTTCATTTACCTCCATAGTAGCATAGCTTATATGCAAATAGATTCTTGAAAGAAGTATTAGCAAAAAAAATTACCTCGACAGAACCCAAGAAGTATTTTACAGAATTGTAGTTTTTAAACTGCATTATTATGAATAATGTGGGACTGAACACGTTTCCATGTTGCATGTAGACTTCTTAGAGAAACTCAGTTTTTCTCCATTCTCATGCAAACCAGCGAATAAGTCTAACTGTGCCTCATCAGAAAAAATTAACTTTTCATGTGGAGGTCTTGAGACTGCTCAAGATGAAGCCAGTAACAGCACAATGCACATCCTTTACAATCATCACACCACACAAAACCCATACTGCCTAACAATGCCCCGAAAGAGCAGAAGGTCTACACTGGAACAAATATTCCACCTTTGCAAAGATTCATGATTTAAAATGCATTTTTCCACAATTTCCTGCAAGGATGCTCAAAGAATACTAGGGATTAAAAGGTACCATTGCTGATGGCTGGTTTGGCAGCAGTGCAGGCCTGTGATCCTTCATTCTTCCCCTATCATTATTGTCTCTCCTTTGTTCTCCCATTCCATGGCACATAACTGAGCCTCCTCTTCTCCCTCCTCTTCTGGAGCCGTATCGGCCTTGCTTAAGCTGCCTTTCCCTCTCTTCAAATTCCCGTAATGCTGCTTGGGCTTCTGCAGAAAGCTCTGTTGAGAGAGAAAAGGGGAAAATATTTTAGCTTTGTGCTGAAAAGGTGGAAAACACAATGACAAATAAAACACTGCCAGAACGGTAGAAGAATCCCTGCAACTAACATAAAATTTGCAGGCACTTTGATCTCCTTTAGGTGGCATGTTAACATTTCATTAAAGACATCTTTAAAAGGAAAACGCACAGATACTCATGTCTTTTGCACAGGCAAAAAGCAGCAGATAAATGAAACAAACATGAACAAAAAGGTTTGGTTGTTTTCTTTTTGAAGATGGTACTGAAATCTGCCTTCTGCTCCCAGGAGACTGTGGTGCCTCTCAAAGTTTTGTTATATTTAACATATCCTTATTTGCAGATGTCAGGCAAGATAGTGAATTTTCAGTAAACTTTACAGTAAAGGGTCTGTTGTGTCTTCCATATAAACTGATTTATCAGACTCTTCTGCACATTGACCTATTCCAAAGAATGACATTCTGCTTGCTGAAGTGTTTCTAGTACTTAACCACTTAATTTTTATTTTGTTGTATACTTGATTTTTATTTTATGGTTTAAGAACCAGCTGTACTTCACAAGTAGTAATTCCGCTGAAGAGAGAGCACATGTTAAAATCTATGCTCAGCTCAAGTCAAACACATGGCTGCTGATAACACCCACCCAACTCACATCACAGGTAAACACCAGAGAACTCATAGTACTCAGCAAAGATGACAAATCTGCTTGAAACTTTGGACAATGCTGACAACATTAAGCAAGAAATGATGCAGTAATAGACCCAGGTAATGAAATCACTTGAAAACACAGAAAAGGTCTACAACAGACTTCAGGAAACACACCATGGAAGCATAAGCAGAACCATTCACCAGGTTTCAATCACTTACAAGGGGTAATAAACTAACTCAAAACATGCAGCTGAATCTCTTGCCACATGCTAGTCAGATCCTTTGTTACCCCTAATGCTGATTTCTGCTTCTAACAAGGCAAATTAAACTACTAAAAACAAACACGCTCCTGAAAACAGAAGCATATTTTGAATTAATATGGTATTTACTTGTCAATACTACACACAGGGGCCATAATATCTGAATAACAGAATTAAAGTAATTAGCATCTGGCAGGAGACATTACTATGTCTCCATACCTCTACATATCCTCTCCCAAGAATACATAACTAAATCAATTAGAAAACTCTTACAATTTCTTGTGAGTCTAAAGGCCAAAGCCACTTAAAACACCATCTTAAACATCTTCATAAGTAATCTCTAGTAGTCTTTGAAGTTGAGGATTGACAGAAGGGCAGAAAAGGGCGAGCACTGAGCATTCCCTCTGCGGCAGTAGTTCTTACTTGGCTACAAAAACTACCGGCATGACTGAGCTGCAAAGACTGAAAATTTGCATGTCCTAGTTTTCAGAAGTATTCAGCTCCTTCACAAAGCAGGAGCTTTTCAATTTTTAAAAGTTCTGAACTTGCTGGTGGCCTGTAAGAACACAGCATACATGGCAGACTTCTGAAAACCAAAGATCTGCTAGAGTTTCCTATTTCATTTCTGCACATTGGTGACGAGACAAGTTTCTCTACCTCCTTCTCTCTCCACTCTGACACCACAACTGAATGGCATAAAGCCTTAAATACTCCTATGAAATGCTACCTTTGCCCTCAAGGCACCTGCACAGCAGAGCCCAAGACAATCAGGCTATCAGGAAAATCTTATTCTAAGCATTCTGAAAGGGAAGGAATCACAGTCCCCCAAGTCTTAGGTATCAAATATGCATTTCTGACAAAAATTAAGAGAAATGTACTCTTGCCCAAGGCAATCAAAAGCATCAGATGCAAGTAAAGCAACCGCCATAGCCATCACTGGCTGACAGAGATCAAAAAATGTGAAAAGGCAGTTAGATGGGAAAAACTGAGCTCTGAGTGCAAAACTCCTCCACACCTGCAGCAAGTTGTGTTTCTTCAGAAACCCACTAACATGGAAGGGCCAAAGTGGGCTTTGACCTCATCTGCCTGAAAGAGACTGCAATGTCCCATATATCCATGGGGTGACATAGTGCCACTATGTTGCAAAAGAGTAACTCCCTTTCCTTTATTCAGAAACGATCCAAGTCCGGCAGGGCACCCCGGCAGTGCTGCTGCTTGGACAGTTGTTTTGTTTTCCCAGGATTAGGAAAGGCAGGGCCACTTTCTCTGACATCTTCCACACTACAACCCTGAACTCAGCAAGGCTCTAGCCTGAAAATAAAGTTCAGTCACTGCAACAAGTACCCACCACTGATGGTCAAGTAAGATAAGAACCGAGTTCCTAATAAATAGCTTAGAAATCACACCTGAGGAAAGCAATTTTTAATGAACCTGGGAACAGAACTACGCTTCCTAAAAAGCAAGACTGTGGCCAAGTCTCTCAGCCTCTTGAGCAAACATTCAGAGACACCAAATAGAAACAACTTTGGAAGAAAGAATGGGCTGTTCCAATCAAAATTACTCCAGAGCACTGTGCTGATTAAGCTTGGGGAAGGGCTGACAGCATCCATACAAAGTCAAGTCTATCAACTCTGGATGTGCAAAATCACTCTCTTTAAAATACATAAATTATTTTCTTCCCCACTCTGCACAAAATTTCTCAAACTTTTCAGGCCATGACCTTAAAGGCACAGTCCACACGCTCAGTTTTTCAGCCAGACTAGGGAACACATGGAGCATCAACTTTGGAAAAAAAATATCCCAAACAAAACCACACATAAATTCACATTCATACTACATCTGTGACCACAGAAGTACAACATAACCACTGGATTTTAAAAATAAAAAGATTACATCAACATTGAGCACACTTCCCCCACAACATGCCACTGAGAGCAACTGTCCTACCTGCGAAGAATTTTGCTTAGACAATGAAGTGCAGGTTCAGAACCTTCCTCCAAAAGTTAAGACTGATACCATGAGCACCTCAAGTGCTGCATGTAGCTACACATCACCACACAGCAAAATAGAGTCAGTTCTATTATGCAAGGGGCTGCATATTGAATTAGACAGCATTGTGTCCTACACACAGATATCAAGCAGAGGAGATAGCATGGGAGATGGTTTTGCAAGGAGGGAAGCAACAAAAACAGTCCCTGCTTCCCTGAAAGCAACCTCAGACTGCTCAAGAAAAGAAGTGATGAGCACTGGAAGAAGAGATTCTCTTTCCCTCCCTGGGCTCTTCCAAAGCACAGCCAGGTATTCACATAAATACAGCTTCTCCCTTGGCTAAGAACTCATGCATAACTACAAATACACACTCATTTATATAGACATGCAGTATGATGTCATTTCTTTTCTCCTCATCATCCAGATCTGCAAACTGATTATACTCTGTGCTTCTGGATACAGAGCAACTGGACAAATTTGAAACACTCATTTTAATTTCCTAGCCCAGCCTGAAATCTCAGCCACGAGGCACCACAGTGAACATAAGCCAACTAAGCAGGGCATAACAAGAATTACTACCACATCCAACTGACCTTTGTTAGCACTTGGAAATTGGCTCTGCGTAAGTCTGGGGGTTTGGGTTGTGTATTTTTGATCAGATACAGAGGGAATACTTTAATTTGGTAATACTAAAGACATTTTTCCTCTCCACATCCCTTAACAGGTAACTACACCATGAGAATAATGACAATTACTACTCTGAGAAGACATCACCTACATGCACTAAAAGAAGATATGTATTTCTTATCAAAGGTGACAGACTTGGTATTGTCAAAAATCAATTGCAAAGCTGTCCTACAATACCCCTCTTCAGAACTTTGAAAAACCATTCTTTAACTTATCTAGAATGAAAAAAAATGTTTAGGAAATATCTTAGCTACATTACTGAGAACACTGTATTTTTACATCTTTTTTACCATCTTTTTTATATCTTTCTACCCTTTTTCCACTTGGTCTAATCTTGATGGTACAGTTCTCACACACACAGTTAATGCAGTGAATCAGCAATTATTTTTCTAGTGTCTCTAAGTGTCAAGATTAATTTCACTATTGCTGGTAATAAAATGGTTTCAAATGACATCTTTAATCAGTAAGTAAGAATGCACTCCTCCAATAGAGACAAGCTGTCACAAAAGGTCACCAAAATGTGACAGGATGGAAATTACGTTTGTAACTTCAACTGAAATGTTAATTCCTCTTTAAGTGTTTTCTGAACTATGTTCATATTTTAGAGTAAGGAGATGTAGGTCTGCAATGAAATTTCATTTTTTAACCATAGCAGCTGTAAAAATTTGCTCTATAATCTTAAAAGGAAGCAAGTATTTATATGCAAACAGAATTTTCTGTGGTTTAACCTTCTACCACATGGTCAGTTATCTGGTCTCCATCAACAGATTATTAAGAAAAACTAGTATGAATAGAAACAATTTCACAACAGCAATATTGTGTTTTTGCCAAACATTCATTTCAAAGAGCTACATCTCAGATCACCACTTAAAAGTCTAATTCAAATCACATTTCCTTTAAAGTCAAGCTCCACTATAGGTTTTCTCCCCATTGGCTGGTCTTGTTTCTATATTAAATTAAGGAATAAATCCACAGATATATGAAAACAAATGCAGTTGTCACTTACCTTGCAATTATGTGTAGAAATTTAGTTATTTAAGTGCCCTCTTGTTTTTGAAATATTCTGTTTAGCAAAGCCACCAGCAACTTTTATATAAACAAGACACAGTCTCTATGTGATTTGTAGAAATACAGTCTTATGGCTGCAAACACATTTGGAATTCACTTCAACTAAAATACCCTTTGCTCTTTACTATCATTCATTACAGCTCTGCAAAACAATTCATTGCCACAAAAATCTCACCCAAAGTTTCTGGAATGTTTCTCCTTTCTCTTGTCACATCTGAGAGCCTGATGATCGTTCCTTCTTTCCGTTCAGTTTTGAAACGTAATCGTCCAGACTCTTCATCATCATCCTCCTCTTCATCAGATTCTTCTTTTGTTTCTTCTTGAAGTTCCAGAGATCCAATAGCTGCCTAAATAACAAAAACCAAAGGACATGCAGACTCAAAAAACCACGTCTCTTGTAAACAGTATCAAAAGCAAATCTTTCCTTAAAAGCCCCCTCTATAAATTTTGCTGGCATTATACATTGTGCTCATATATAACTCAGTGAACACTTAAGAGCTTGATGTTTAGTTTTTTTAAATAAAAATATATGTACTATATAATAAATAACAAAGTAAAATCTACTTAGAAAATAAATCTGCTGCAATATTTAAGGGAATATTGAAACGCCAGTTAGAACCTCCATCTGATTAGTAGGTACTTCTGCACACAGATTGACATTTTATTACTGAATTGACTATGATACAAACCTTGGTTCAAAATAACAGGAACAAATAACAGGAACAGTAAAATCCTAATTTTTTTTCATCTTTTAACAACTGTCAATACCATGCTGTTAAAAAAACCCAATCAACAACAAAGATAACGTTGCATCTCAATCCCATTCCTCTAGCTATGTATGCATTTACTTTACTCCTCAAATACCTTCAAGTTTCAATTCAGTAATTGATAGGGAGAATGAGAATGAGACTGGATAAATTTGAAAATACTAAATTTGTATTCTGGATGCTACTGGAATGTTTCCAGAATTTACTTTTCAGTTCTCTCTAAAACAGAGAACATTTATTTAAATAAAACAATGTTCAAAATGAAAATGGATCCCTCTCCTTCAAATTAATAGAAACTTTAAAAAAAATTCATTTTCCCATGCAGGCCAGAGCATTACACAAGTTATACTGGATTTCTACAGCTGAAAACTAGAAACGTTCTAATACCATGTGATTCTCCATAAAAATTTTTGGCTACTGTGTATTTGATTATTTCTTGTACAAACCTACTTGTTCAGCTCTTACAGCCTGCACATGCATTTTAATTCTATGCAAAGCCACTAAATACATCATAAATTTTATGCTGCTTGAGGACAGTTAAAAAATGAGCCAAATCTAACATGCAAAAATGGTTTAATCTTCTAATTAACCAGATCAGTGCAGAAATTTATACGAGAAAGGCACAGCAAGTGTGACAGTCAGGTGGACAGATATTAAATCACAAATCAGGAAAGAATTAATGGCATAATTGTGCAAGAGATTGCAAATTTCCTTATCCAGCAGCCTAACTTAATCCATAACCAAAAAGAAATGTGGGAAGCAAGATCAGAGACAGAGTGACCTGGCTAGACAGCTTCTGCTTTAAGAAGACCACAAACCTTATGAACTCAAGTTCAAAGCTCCAGCTTTGGTCTGCTGAATAAATGAACTGTATACTTAGCTATAGGGCTTCAGTGGGTTACTGATCCCAAGATGTGTTTTATCCATTCCAGACAAACCTTTAAGCAGTGCATTTCCTGACCTCACAAAACTGCTTAAAGACATAGCTAAGAAAGAGTCAATTTTTACAAAAGGCTTTAAGGCTTTCACGTTACAAATACATTTATTTTGGTGTAACAACTTTATCGTATTTAAAAAAAAGCAGGTAAAAACAGCAGGCAAAGCAGGAGAAAAAAAAAAACAACCTTCAAGAGTGAAAGAAATCCAAACCTCAAAAGCAAACCCAAACTGAGCACCACTGGCCTAATTAACATATCCACATATAATCAAAATACCTTTGAGGGCAAGCAGTTGATACTTGTGGAACAGAGGAGGGATGTTAGCAAGGAAAGAGATGCTAACATGGTTTAATGAAAACAAACAACACCGATAGACAGGGCTGGCATGTTACTTTTAAAAGAGGGACTCCCAAAAGAGCAAGGTGCAGCAGTATCTCTATCAAACCTGTGCTTATTTATAAATATCACAAACCCCATAATTTTACTGTCTTGCTCTTCTTTTTAGAAACTTTCCCTTCAGGAACAGGATTTGGAAGTCAGAACTGGAAAATCTGTTTGGCAAGACATGCTTACACTACACTGAGCCTCCTGTTTTACTCTAAAGCATAAACCCCAGACACATCCACTCTCTAAGTCCATGGCCCTCAAAAGCTACATTGGAATTCTGGTTTTGAATAATCAAAGAGTGATCTCAGTCAAATAATCTCATCTATGGGTGTTAAACTTAATCATGCAAGTCTATGTGTAGCTCACACTTCAGAATCAGGACTAGAAAGGGTAACAAAGTCTACACTGTCCTGAAAACTTCTGCTAAGTTTTAATGAAATGCTAGTTTAAAATTCCCTGTAGAAACTCTGCTTTTATGGATTTATGCAATGGAGACACAAACATGTCTGACAGCCACACAATCTCTCCATACAGTTGCAGGAAAGGCTGGCTGAGCAGGGTAGGAGCACACACCCTTCCCCTGCAGTTTCTTCTGCAGCTGTAAAATGCAAGATTCCTACATGACCTTTTCCAGCTTCCAGTAGAACAGAAGGAGCTGTTTTGCCAAGATTACAGCATGAATGGATTCTATGTTTCAAAAAGACAACTGCAGACACAGAATTAAGACATATTACTTACAGGAATGGCTTTAGTACTGCTAATTGTTAGTATCTCTGCATATGTATAAGCAGTCCTTGAATGGCCACCTGAGGTCACTGGACTGGACTCAGCAGCCCAGGCTTCTCAGCAGCTGTCCTCAAAGGCAGCTTTACACTTCCCACTATGACACCTTGCACAAAGCTACCAAAGAGCTTTGCTGACCCTTACATAGAAACAGAACGATCCTTCTTCTGCCACGAGGTCAGAGGTTCCTGCCATCCTCATTAAATAACTATTCCCTACATCCCAGCCACTGAGCAGAGCTCCTCACGCTGGGTTTATGATCTGCTGTGGAGAAGGAGGGAGTGCTCCTGCCCTGAACAGCTCACAGGCTGCTGCAGGAATGGCAACAGACACAGCTCACGGGAAGCAGCAGAAACACTGACAGCATGATCCTCCCAGTGTTCAGGAGAGCTTTGTGCCAGAGATTCCTAAGTTGTGCAAAACCAACTAAATTAAAGGTGAAACAAAGAATTTTTACAAACAAGCCATAAAAAAGGTGGTGACTATTACCTGACTATTCCTCACTTCTCCCACGTGAGTGCTACTTGTAACAATTGTCTCACCTCCCTTATTCCCCAATCTCCCCCCATCATTTTCCAATTCACCAGCCAGTTGGCTTTTCTCTAGGTTTACCAAAAGATTTCTCCATCAATATAATAAGAGGCTTTAGTTGGTTTTAATGTGGTAACCACTTAAAACACCACCCAACACCCCCTCTGTTATTCAGATGGCAAATTTCAACCACAAGATAATAATGCTCTTTGTTTGTACCACATCCATTACAGATCCACTGTCGTGTTGCAGAACACCAACCCTTAGCCTTGCTTACAAGTATAGAATGTTATGAGATTTAAGGAAAAGTGCTGATATATAACACTAGAATAAAGAACAAAACTCTTCAGAGCTGGAGGCAGGCATCTAACTATGTAATGAACAGAAGTGAATACTTTAAAAAGGTTCTCTGTCATTATGATATTCTTTAGAGAGTGCAACTGTGAGCCTACTGCCAAATGGAAGCAAGATCCATACAAAACAATACATGAACAAAAAGATTGTACTATGTTGGAAAAAGGAAACCTGTGACAATCTACAAACCATCAGAATAAAGATAAAATGTAGAGTGACTGAAGGTATGGCCAAAACATTCACCTTATAGGATGAACAAATTCTATAAAAGCTCAATTTACAAAATTAATTAAAAACTCACACTGATGGCACCATTTGAATGAAACAAATTTAATTCTGAATGGGACAAATTTAGACAATGTGAATATTAAGAGAATTCTCACTCTAGAGTTCATACTCTCAAAATGAAGCTGTGCTTTTTTACAGCAGTAAGTTTGGCAATGAATCCCAGCTATGTAATTTTACATGATGTGCGTTGTGTCCATCATCTCAGACTGTGGCTGCAGACACCATAAATGCATCAGGTCACCTCCAAAACACCAAAAAAAAAGTGTGTATCACCAATTCAGCGAAGGAATAAAAAGTGTTCAAGGATTTCACAGTTCTTTTGAAGGGTAGATTTATTACTTGGGAAGTAGGAAATTAACTATGTGTATTGGTGCAAGATGTTATGCTTTCAACAGTGAAGGCTGAACGATGCAGGTGGTCCCTTTCAATGCAGATCTCCACCTACCAAAAAATGTTGTTTTACCAAGATAGGTTTGATACAATTGGAGCATCACAGCACACCCAGTTGTCAGAACTTCATACATTAATGCTGCTGTGTCTTTGAGGAATTAATTTCCTGATGAGTTAAAGCTCCAAAGAGGAAATATACTCTGACTACACTTCTCAGCAGGTAATCCATTCAATCCTATTTAATTAAGAACTGGAATAAAAGTAATATTAAAGCAGATTCCTGGTGGGGAAAGGAAAAAAAATCTTACATCAAAAACTTGCTGCAAATTAAAAACAGTTGTCACATTCTTGCCTAATAACAAAAGGGAAAAACCTTGCAAGAGAGTTAAAGTGGCAAGATAAAAAAAAGCAATTCTTTTATGAAAGCTTGCAGATGAACAAAATATGGCATGGCACATGCATGACACAGGATTTCTGTAATTTTTGTAAGGTTAATTAATTAGCACATATAGCCAGTACATCCAATAGGAAATCAACTACCCCACTAATCCAGCTCTGGGCCAGCTGGTCCAGAGGCTTCTTTGCCCTATTTTTTTGTTATGCCTCTTAGGTTCTGGTACAATATAACATGTCCTTGTCAGGAATTCTCTTCTTAAAAATAAGACTGAACAGAATTTCAAGAATGTAAAGTAAAGATTTGTTAAACTGTGAGAGAGGGCAGGAAAAATACTGAAAGTTATACATATATTAAAAACCTACAAGGCTATAAATATATGAAAAATACATAAGCTAAAAAACCTTTAGGCATCATTGCCAGGCTATAATTAGTGAATGCATACTTGGCAGACTTTGGCACAAGCTTTCTTACTGCAAATGCAGGAACTCATCCATTTTTCTCATCAAAGATAAATCTCACAGGAATTGCAGTCTCAACACAACTTTCAAAACAACAATCTCACCTTTGCCTGCCTAAAATACCAAACCTTCCACACTTACACTCCTCCACAAAGGGATATACCAAAGATACCTAAGAACTGTATTTACATCCCAACAGCACCAGTGATCCACCTGGTAAAGAGAAGCACCATGGCTCTTGGAGATTTAACAGACTACAGTATTACCGTTATTTCCTACCCAAAAGGGCCCCTGAAGTTTCTAATGTTGAAGCCAAGACTAAATTAACATCTCTTATGATTTTAATCCCAAGGGGAAGAAGAAATCTGATGTATTTGACAATATAGATGCTATCACAATTTATTTTATACATAGAATTCTACCATAAATTCAACATTGACAAAGTTGCATAAATTCTTACCCAGCAGCATGTACAATTCTACAAAATCAAATTGTAGCAGAACTAGTTAAAGTTTCCATTAAATTTATGGCATACCTCTTCTGATTCATTAGCCATTGTCTGGGATTCTTCCAACTCCTCATCAGCTGCATACTCTCCTTGTTCTTCCATTGCTTGCTCATTATATGATTGCATGTAATCTTCATCCTAAAGCAGTAAACAGGAAGGTGAAAAGACACAAGGCTAACTGAATAGGTGGTTTGACTGCATTGCTACAGCTTCCAGAGTGGAAGAGAAGCACTGCACCTCTCAGTATGGCAACATACAGCATATAATGGACAATAATTTCAATACTATCCAAACCAAAACAGCTTCCATTCATATCCCAGCAATGTCATCATAAAGATCCCACTTAATATTGTTTGCCCCAACTACTTCTATACATCTGCATCCTGATTTACAGTGATTATAAATTTATGAAGCAAACACAACAGGACTTTCTTACAGGAAACACCCATCAACAGCACATATACATTAACATCAGATTTTACCCCATCATACATAAACATTCTTAAAGCATTCTGCAAGTGCTTACATATATGAGTAGGTTCAACTCTAAAAAATTATGAACAAAAAAAAAAGGCAAAATCTTGCTTAAGTTTGCTTGTATTTTCAAACACCTCACTGATCACCAACAGTTTAATTAAGATTAAATCATTTCATTAGCAATTAAAGCCAGTGCATGTTCTTAATGCACTTACACTGCTTAAATTATATCGAATTATGCAGGTGACATTTTCTGAACTAACCTCCAATCTCTTTATTCAGGTTTAGACAGCTCTCAGTTACAAAAAGGATGAACAAGCAGGACATCAATCACTTTGGGATATTAGCACCTTAAAGATGTCTTTAGCAGGTCAATAATCTTTTCACCTTCGAAGGACTTTATCAGATCTTGTCTAAAGCCTGGATAAAAGCTTTTGCATTAAGTACTTCTAACAATTGGCAGGGTACCTCCACCACACAAAGCTGTTTTCTTCCTTAAGGATACAATCCTCAAGGTCATGATTCTCAACTGCTTTCCAGCATGACAAAGGAGCATTACCTACCGCCAAACAAGCTGTCAACACAAACTTTGTCACAGCCTAGATAAAGAAACTGGCAGACAGTGATAATAGGTCTAATTTCCCCTCCTCCCTAGGGAGGTAAACAGATTTTAAATCAGTCTAAAACCCTATGCACGTGAAGCAATGTTATCTTTGAAGATACAATAGAAGGAAACTCACTGGAAATTCATCTAGGGGTTCATTGATTTCAAGGTCTAGCACTTCATCTTCTTCTCCAGGCTCTTCCCCATATTCTATTTGGTCTTCTGTCAGTTCAGGATCATTGCCTTCATAATGTCCTTCCTCTGCATACTCAGAGGCATATTCTTCAGGTGCTTCAGATTTGTCATAACCAATTTCATCTTCCCCTTGGTCATACTCGGACTCATGTTCCAGTGAGGGATCGTTGATGGACTCCGAGAGTTCGTATGATGTCAGGATGCCAGATGTGGCATTGAGGCTCACTGTGACACCTGGAGAGCTGTGGGACAGGGGGGAAATTCAGAGGCTGAAGTCTAACTGGAAACTACTCACAAAGATTTAGCAAAATAAAGCCAGCAAACATAAAATCTCCAAGTTGGTGGATAGAATTATACCCCATTCACTATTTGACTCCATGCCATGTTCTCATAATGCATACTAAAATGCAGCTTATCACCAGCTGCAGGCTATTTGACCAGGGGAATCAAACCAACCAGATGGTTTAGCAGGTCAAGCTGGCAAAAGTCCTGCTTGGTAACCAAAGCAGACCAGATTCAAGTTTTATTCCAAGACTAACAGGAAAAAAAAAAAAAAAAATACACAAAATTACTATAACTGCATCTGTATTCCCAATCTTTCAGAATGCTCCAGTAAAATACTTTTTACTTAATGTATTAACATGTTCATTCTTCATGATCTTGAATTCAAACTTGCATTTTTATGATAGATTGAATGTTCTACTTAAATAAAATAAATAGTCAAGAACTGTAATTAAAATGATTAAGACATTCTTAACCAGCACAGACACCAAAAAAAAAAAAAAACAAAAAAAAACAACAACAACAAAAAAAAAAAAAAAAAAAAAAAAAAAAAAAAAAAAAAAAAAACAAAACAAAACAGATACAAAAACTCAAAAACTGGCAAGTTTGTAACCTGCAGTCAGGCAAAGCAAAGCAAAGAGTTTACTATTTACAAAAGTTAATGCCATCAACACAAAAAAAAAACAAATAACCAACAGCAGACTAGTTCTTGATTTGAGAGCTCCAAGTATAAAAAACACAATTTTTCTTTTTTTTTTTTTAAATAACATTGCTATTATTCTCCATTTTCCTAAGTTTAGGGGAACAAGATTCAGGCAGCTTTGAGATATATGCATCTCTTAGAAGGAGAAGATTTAACACAAAAGTGAAGACATTATGCAGGATTACCATCATCCTCCCAACTAGAGAAGCATGAGGTTGACTGGAAACATAAGGGGAAGGGAAAGGCTCTCTCTGGCAATAAAACTGCTAAATATGTAAAACTTGTCTGCAGAAAACTGCTTCCACTGAGCAATATTATCACATTTGAGGTAATTTATCACAGCTGTGTTTGGTCATACAACCATCCCTCCTACCCACAGGTCTCAAGGAGGACATACAGCAAAAAAAACAGCCAAAAACTGTAACTGGAATAGTCCAACCCTCACTCCTGAAAAGAAGAAAATGGTAGCCAATGAAGAAACTGATGGTGGTGCATTTTATCACATCCACATCAGTTCAACATAAGGCCAGGAGTTCTTATCCTAATTACAGCTAAAGACAGGAGATCTGAGATGGAGATACACCTATGTATGTTATACATATATTCACAGCCCTTCAGATGACATGCCCTGCACAGCATGCAGTAAGGGAAAGCTGGAACAATAGGCCATCAAAAGCAGCAATGGCACTGCCATCACTTTGGCATCACAAACATCTTCTCTCCTTCTTCAGTCCAGTTTGAAAAGTAAAAACAACACACTCATTTTGACTTGTAATGCCCATAATTCAGCTGAAGAGCTGTATTACCACAGGGTATTCACAGGGCAGGATCCTCAGTAAACTCCCATGGAATATCTACTCCAGTCTATTAAGTCTGTTCAAAATTTTCTGCTATGTAATTGTACACAAATATTTAAGTCACAAATTTCCCTCCTTGGAATCTTGGGAAGTAAGATTTTCAAAAGAAAGAAGGCAGAAAAGGACTATATAGGAGTGATGCCTTTCCCTTGATCCTAAAATTTAAGAGCCAGACACAGTTAAGAAATAAAGGGTTTTTACCTTGGTATTTAGTAAGGATCCTTATAGTGCATCACTTCACCAAAGGGGAATGTGCCAACATGCACACACACAAACTGCATATACCATTTTATAGATCTTACAAATCAGCACATATCTCATGAAGATGCCCCAATGAGAGGCTTGAATGGACAGTGTGATATCCTCCCACCCCAAGGAATTCCCCCCTGGATGGGCCAAATCTCTTGTTTACAGGATGGATTCCAGAGAGGGCCTTGGTTTCTCTCAAGGTAGCGTGGGGTTTTCCAGCCTCCAACTACAATGGATGTTTGGTCTCCTGGCCTAACAGAATACTAGGATTATGCTAAATGATCATATTTTAGGAATTACAAGTATGCATGCTAAGAGTACTGAGGCTACATAAAAGTGATATAAATGGTATATAAAAGAATCAGCAAAAAATCATCTTGGCATCAGGAAAAGGAAGCTTACCACAGTAAGCAATACTGAGGTAGTAAAGAAAGCTCTGTAAGTGCTTATGATTAAATCTATATGCAGCAGATGACACAATTTCTTCTTATTAGCTTTTAAGAGATTTGAATAAATTTGTTAGATTAAAATAAAAAATAATTTTACTGGAATGTTAACAACATTACTGAGTACATTACATATACATCGCTAAGCAGCTGGCTAGGTAAAAAGCAAAACTATTTTAAACATATGCCAATAACTTTAGTAGTTATTAACAATAGGAGTCATTCATAGCTTTGAGTAACCAAAAATAAGATTCAAAAAAGAAATACCGAAATTCTTGCTCCTCTTCATTGTCACTTTGCAGAAGATCATCATTCAGCTCTTCATCTGACAAGTCTGACTGATTCTAGGTTTCAAAAAAAGTCAATCATGAACATAAAAATACAAACTTTTAACTAAGCACTGAACACTAAATATTCTTAATGAAGAATACATCCCAAACTAAGACCATATTTTTGAAGAAATTAATTAATTCCATGAGAAAAAACACAAAACACAAGTTTGTAAATCTTAAAACACATCTTTGACAATCCTACAGAAATTTTCAAAACTCAAATTTGCCTAACAGCACTTCTTTTTTACTGATCCAGTCTCAAATACAGCCAAAGATTAAGCCACTTAAGACAGACCAGGAAGGAAGAAAGGTTAGCTCTTGTACACAGCCTTGTGACCTTGATGCACTAGGCAAGTCAAGAAAATGCATGAACAGCAACTTCTAGAGAAAAGAGACACGATACTGGAGGAAAGGATATGATAAAGAAAACTGAAAAATAATTATTATGAAGAAAAAAATTAGAAGAAAATACTGTGTCTCCTCCCGATCTGTCAAATTAAACAACTTTCAGTTGCTAACGTTTGGGTTTTTTTTAATTACCCCCTAGGGAGAGAACTGCAGTTCTGAGCAACACTTCCAACCCCTAAAGTAATAGGTCTAGAAAGGTTACACAATGACAGATTTATCTCAAAGTACTGGGATGAGATTAAGTAGAAGGAAGATTAGCCTAAATAACTCAGGGAAAACTTTCTGAGAAATCCATTATTACCCCACCACATGAGTCCCATGGATACTGCCCTGCAACATGGTAAACTAAAAAGAAGAATAGAAAAAGCACAAAAAAACATAACACACTAGAGAAACAAGTACTGGTTAGTATTCATATATATAATTTTTAAAGATAAGTAAATAGCTTTATCACGCCCATTCAATGTTAACTGCTTCTGGTTTTGGTAACTGTGTAACAAACATCTCAAATAATTACACTCTGGAATTTTATTCTCTTCAAACCAGCAAATGAGAATAAGGAATTTCCTATCTTTAATAGGGAATGCTTACAGAAGCTGTAATAATTTCAAGAAGCTAACTTCCAACATATAGAGGATAGTTATAAAAAACCATAATAAATAAAATTCAATTCTTAATAGAGTTGAGTTTCTTAACAACCTATTCATCTCCAACTAAAACTTCAAAAACTACTTTCAAAATTAGTTCATTTAGAAGATAAAATACAGAAAGAAGTGACCAGTCAATCTGATTTCACAAAGAGAAGTCCTGTCTTCTCCTACTGATATCTGGAAAATCCAAAGATGGCTCTTTTTACAGGTCAATCCTGGAAATAGGTATCAACAGGAAAAGTCTATAGCAGACATGGGGAAAACTTGTTTATGTTCCCCAGTTTTAGCTGCTCCCATGTTTTTCCCCTCACTTTAAAAGGGGGAATCCTCTGCCTGCTCATCAGACAGCAAGGCAGCAGATTGTGCACACTGAGGGTGAACTTTCACACTGAACACTGACAGCTTTTTTATTTCCTCTGTGGTAAATACTGCTAGTATTTTGAGAAATGATTTTTAATAGCAAGGAAACTGGCACTTGGATTAAATTCTCCATCATGCTAATCAGCATTAAGGAGACCTAACTGGCTTGGGAAAAAAAAAAATCTCTAAGTTTTATTTTAAAAGCCACACTTTGAGATATTGCACAAAAGGAAACAAAGCCCTGGGTGCAGAATGCTCTGGCAGTAAGGCAGACCTCAGGTTCCTGTCAGGCTTTGGGGAAGTGACTGTAAAATACATGAGGTCAAACCAAACACCTGAACAGGCTAAGCTGAACAATATTCACATTTTAATATCTGCAACAATTCACTTTAATGCACATCTCACCTTTTTTCCAGTTAGCAAATCCTCTCCAAGCAAGTCGTCATCAAGTTCACTGTAAAACAGTAACAAATTTAAATTTAAGAATCTGACTTTCAGAAAAACAAAACCAAAAACCTTACAGGGCATATGCCTTAAGAAACTGCCTCAAGAACTGCTGTCCAGCCACCACAAAGCCTATTTTAGCAAAGCATTCAGGGAATAAAAGGTATGTATTTTCAGTGAAAAAAACAAACCACATATATTAAAAATGTCTGCTGTTGCACAGTCATTTCATTTCTATATCCTCTCCTTCCCATATCCCATCAACTAAACCCAGTAGAGTAACCTAGCCAAGCACAGCACAGTCAGCCAAAATACAGCCATTCTAGATCACTCCTCCAAGGCCATTTGGACACATTGTTGCAAACCCATTTTCTCCAAATTGCTGATTTCCAGCTCCGCAGGGAGGACACGAGACAGGAGCATCCTGTGGGCAGGACTCAGTCCACAGGTCCCCATGTGTCCCAAGCTGCACCTCAGCAAGGAGCTGGGAATCGTTAAAACCGGTATGATCACGGCCAAAGACCCGCTAAGTAATTAAAGTTAGTGGTATGCTTATTCACTGGCAGGCAGCATGGAAGTCACCAAAGGGCATGACTGCCCCAAACAAGGTTCCTTGACCTCTATTTATTTCCCAAGATCTTCCATACAATGCATATGCACAACCCCAGCACTCCCATCCCCATGCAATATTAAAATGAGGCTGTTAGTCCTGCACGTGTGCGCAATTCTTTTCCTGAATTGGCTCGGTGGTCTCGAAATGGGTCAGTGGTCTCAAAGGATGAAGTCAGGAGAGTCTTCATCAGGTCTCTGTGACTCTCTGGCATGATGCAAGGCCCCCTGCTTTGTGATTAATTGATACACAGCCCAGGTGCTGGCCATTGTTCTTACCGGTTTCGGTCTGTTTTTCTAACGGTTCACTTACTCCACTTTCTCCTACACACAAACTCATAACAGCAAACAATATAACATTTAGCTCTAGCTTAAGCACCTAGTAATCATTAACCTACCTACCTTACATCTTGGTCATGGAAACTGCTTCTATCCTTAGTCAAAATCTTAACTCTTTAAAATCATGATTCACCTGGATACTTCCTGAAGGCCAGATTTAAGCCTTGATCTTTCATAAATATTTTATTCCCTTCTTCTCAAGTTCAGAGTAAGGTCAAACACACATTTGCAGGGTGAAAAAAAATCAAATTCATGCTTCATCAGTTTTTTATTTGTGCCCAAGAATTCAGGAAGCACAGAAATACTGGCTTACAACACTCCTGCCATCACAGTGCAACTGCCCCATAAATAGGATTCAATACAAGGAACCACATTCCAGGTGAGCTAAACTTTAGAAAAATTGCTTAATTTCATTCTTCCTTCAGTGAAAGAATTATCTACTGGCAGGGATGACCAGATTCCCCTTCTATAATAAACACTTGTCACTGACAAAAGCATGTATTAGAATATGTGCATCAGTACTAAAAGGAGATGCCAGTGATTTGAAATATGAGCTGTACTTTGAGACTATTTCTACTTGCACACCTTAAAAAAAACAAAGAAAAAAAAAACCACCATGCCTTGGATAGTATATAAAAATCAAATCATCCCAAGTGAGAATGGCCTATATAAACTGAAAAGGAATTTGTGTAAGAGTTCCTTAGGACTACATGGCAAATACTTGAAAATGGGGAGCCAATCCCAAAACAAATCAGTTGGTTTTGCAGATGCACCAATCTTTTTCAGAGCAAATTACTGTACAGATAATATTGAAGGGAAGGGGGAGTGAGGGTTGTAAAAATCTTGTGGGCTAGCAAAGAACAAATGATACGCCAAATAAGCCCTAAATAAGATATTAGCACCAGTAAACAGAACTTATACACTGATATTCATCACAAATAGTTACAGGAATGACTGAACATTAACTAATAGTAATCATTTTGTGCTCAATGTAATATTAAACAAAAACTGGGAGGTAAGACACATCACACATTCCAAAGAGCAAACTGACTAGAATTTCAGCCTTTTCTTTCAGAGACAGGAAATTCTATGTAACAGATATGGTTGCAGAGGAATTTCCTACTTCAATTTTGTCTCTAAAATATAAAAAAATATCAATAATCTTTTTAACTGTCAGTAATCTGATAAATGCACCAAAATGTTTGAAAATATTTCCCAGCACTATGGTCCATCACTGACAGCTTTTAATAAAACTGCACTAGAGAAACTCCAGGAGATGGCAAGAGCATATAAGACAAAAACCAAGCTCAGGTAGCAAGAAATTCAAGTTAAGGAAAGGACTGCAAAAGAAAGTGAAGGATTAAATTAATTATCTAAACATACCTAGACCTATTTACAACGTTACTAAAAAGAATCCTTGATGTGGCTACTTAGAAAAAAATTAATATTTTATCTCTAGAATTAATTGTAAACACATTCTAGATTTTTGGAAACTCTGGCCTATTGATAGTAAAAAAATTAACACTGGGATATAAACGAAATTTGTATCAGAAGCAAAAAGTAGTTCACAGGGTGCCCTTCAAAACCTATTAAAATATTCAATGTAATACAGTCTTTTCATTGATAAATTAGAAGAAGAAAAACTACCATGAGTAACTTTATGAATAAACAAAGTAATAGTGAAAAAACTGCACAGTAAAGTGGGACTATCTCAAGCTCCTTTGAAGTTGCCAAATCTGAAGTTGTCTATAGAAAAAAGAGGGACCACAAGGACTAAATCTGACTACTAAAAAACAAAGCAAACAAACAGAAAACCTCCAGACACTAACAGATCTTAGGAGAGCTGAGAGAAACAGACAAAAATGAATGGCTGCAATTTCCACTCAAATCCACATAAAATAAATTAAACTGGAATAAAAGTACACACCTATGCTAGCACCAAAAGCATCTCACCCTTGCTATCATCAAGACACAAAATACTAGGAAATTTTGGGTTAAGATAATTTTGGGGTTGCTGCTCTTACATGAAAGAGACAGATTTTCCTCCTCTTCCCCAACTCCCAATACCCAATGTTTTCTTCACTGAATAAATTTAGCTTTCTCAAATGAGAAAAAAAAACAAAACAAAACAAAACCAAACAAAAAAAAAAAAAAAAAAAAAAAAAAAAAAAAAAAAAACCAGCAAAAAATAGCAGACAATAAAAAGTGGTAAGTTTTCAGCCAGCACAGAGAAATCAGTAATCTCAAAGAAGGGTCTGAACAAGTGAATTTCAGCAAAAATCAGCTACTAAATCCATCCTGTCACCTTGAAGGAGAGCACCAGAATGCAGGTTTCTTCCCAAACCCAAGTTTTGAGCTACTTAATGAGATAAATGTACAAATTAACATGATAAACACGTCAGACTGGCCCTTTTAAGTCTCCAATTTCATAAGCATGCCTCATTAAACATGAGGAGTAGCAAGGACACAAATGTTTCAGGAAAAGAATTTGTAAAAAATGGGAAGAATTCTCCAAGAACAATGTCACATTTGTACTCCCAAATAACTGGGGCCTTCCAACTCTCACTTAACACCCTCCAGGGTTTGAGAAAGGACAGAGACCTGAAAATTCAAAATTATTTAAGTGACTGGGGAATGGGGCTCAGTCAAGTAACAACACAGTAAGAGCTCATGGTTGATGAAGATGTGTGACTAGCAGAACTCCATCTCTCCCCCACGCCAATGATGCTTCAGTTGAAAACAAGCCATAAAGGATTAAAACACAGACTGTGTTCATCCAGCTTTTTTTCCACCTTTAAGAAACTATGTCCTATACTAAATTAGGCCAGTAGGTAAAACTCTCAAGTAATTACATTAGGCAACATACCCCTGTACGGCATTTATAATTGTCAAGACACCCATAAAACTCAGTATTTACAAAGACAGCTTAGCAATTTGAATAGAATAATATTAACCAAAAAAATATTCCATCACATGCAAATAATATTTTATTTGCATGTTGTAAAATAAAATTTCTGAAATAATCAGCAAGATGAAATTCTAGAATCCTCTGCTCTGCACCTGAAACCACTCCCCTCACAATTTCACTACTGAATTTTTGATCATCTCTCTTTAATTAAATACAGCTAATAGAAAACACATAAACCAAAACTTTTTTCTAAAACTAAATCCTTGTATACTTCAAAGTCTCAGCTTGGTGAAAATACTCTCAAGCCCCTTTAAAACCAGCTCTGAACAAGGAGTTTATCACTGGGTAAAAGCTTCCAACTCCTGATGCAACAGCTGCTTGACTCTTCCAAATTTTCTCAAGTGATGAGTTGGGCAGCTAAACCCAAATGTAACCAGTCAGCAGCTAAGAGCTCATCCATTCATGCAACAAAGGCCAAAAGTTCAGAAAATATTCTAATACAAAACATTCTGCCTGTAATACTGATTTTAAGGCTTCTGAACAGCCAATTCTGGGGATGGAAGGCATCACAAGAGTGACCCAGCCTGGGCAAATTATTTTAATTACACTCTCAAACCCCAGGGCAGCCCCTTGGTGCACTGCAGCATCCAACCCTCTAACAGCTGTACTGGCCTGACAGAGAGCAGACACTGCTCACTGCACACAGCAGAACACCCTGTACATACCAGAGCTACTGTCCAAATCCCTCAGTCACAGACTCGTCTCCTGAAGCAATGAAAGCTATCCACTCAACCTAGCAGAAAGCCAAGGAAGAGGAAACTAATGCCTCTGGAATGACAATAAATGTAGAGCAGTTGATATATTCCAAGGGCTCAGCTCAGTGGAAAACTACTTACAGTAAAATTTGTTTACTACAATCACTTGAGTGATTATTAGAGAAGACAGAAATCTATTTGGAATATTTTTTTCTCCCTTTTAGAGTGAAAACCACTGGGCAAGTCTGAACAAGCATATTACTAAAAAGGAATCACAGAAAAATAACAGAAATAAGAGAAAAGCTTTCTCCCAGAAAGAGTCAGTGTAGCTTGATTCCTGTCTCATAAAAGAACACACATTCTCCCCCAAAATAACCCAGAGCTCACACACTTCTGAATATTTAAAACGGTCATATTGTTGAAAAAGCCCATGCCTAAGCTCTCCTCCTCTTCCCCAATTTAAAACTGAAGAAGTTTGAGGATAAGAATTTAAACAACAAGTAAAAAATATTTTAAAAATTAAGTTGGGTAAATTCAAGTACTAGCAAATTCTATTTAAATCACCTAGGTCTACTAAATATTTAAAAGCAAAACCAAAACATTAATTGCAAAATTACATGCTGCAAATACTTTGTATTTATCCAATTTTAAATGGCATCTCTTCACAATGCTTTATATTCCTCAAGGCAAGCACGTTTGGCACGATCTAGCACTGGCTGACACATGCAGAACAACCAACATCTTCATTTGAATCTAAATGTGCACTGCACTAAATGTTAGAGTACAAAATGCCAGAATGGGAAAACAGAACAATGCAATTCAGTATACACAAACTGAACATGAAAATATTCTACCTACCTGTCCCAGTCGTCATCACCAGCTCTTCTTCTCCAAGACCTTTCTGCACCAGGCTTATCAAACTGATCAAAGTCATCATCTGTAAAAAAAAGGTGACTATATTAAATAATTCTTACTGGAATGAAAGGTTGCCAAAGCAACCACACAGATGGGATTTTCTGGGTGGGTGTGGGGATGTGCATGTTGCTCAGAAGATGCAAAAATATCATCTTCTACTTTTCAACTAACACGAAGAGATGAATACCAGCATATAATTATACAATCATTAAGGCTGGAAAAGACCTGTAAGATTGCCAGGTTCAACATCAACCCAGCTCCACCACCATGCTCACCATTAAACCATGTCCTCAAGCGCCATATCCACATGTTTTCTGAACCCTTCCAGGGATGATGACTCCACTCCCCTGGGAAGCCTGTTCCAAAGCTTTACAGTGCTTTCAAACATCCAATCTAAACTTCTCTTAGCACAACTTGAGGCCACTTCCTCTCATCCTGTCCCTTGCTACCTCAGAAAGAGACAGACCCCCTTGGCTCCTCACGGACAAAGACTCTCCAACTAGTTAAAGTTAGAGAGTGGTTTGTTTATTAAGATGCCAGCAGGCTGCACAGGGGCAGTCCCCTACAGACATGGCAGACCTACACAAGGTTCCTTGCCCTCTATTTATTTCCCAAGGTTTTCCATACAATATATATGCATAACCCCAGCACCTCCCATCCCTGCTCTGTATTAAAATGAGGCCAATAGTCCTTCACGTGTGCACAATTCTTCTCTTGAACTGGGTTGGTCATCTCGAATTGGGTCAGTGGTCTTGAAGGACAAAGTAAGGAATTTCTTCATCAGGTCTCCATGACCCTCTGGCACAATCCAAGGTCCCCTGCTGCTTTGTGATTGATTGGTATAAAGTCCAGGTGCTAGTCATTGTTCTACTGGTTTCAATCTGCTCTTGTAACAGTTCACTTACTCCATCTCCTTCTATAAACAAAACTGAAACAAGCTCATAATGGCAACCAATACCTCTATTATCTCTAGCTTAAGCATCTAATAACCATTAACCTCTCATTTGTTTATCTAACTTACACTCTGATCAATATGAATTGCTTCTAACCCTTAGTCAAAATCTTAACTCTTTAAAATCACGATTCATTCTCAGGTGGGTGTAGAGAGCAATAAGGTCCCCCTGAGCCTCATTTCTTCAGGCTGACCCCTCCAGCTCCCTCAGCTGCTCTTTATCAGACCTGTGCTCCAGACCCTGCTCTAACTTCCCTGCCCTCCTCTGGACACACTCCAGCACCTCAGGGTCTTTCTTGTAGTGAGAGGCCCAAAACTGAACACAGGATTTGAGATGTGGCATTATCAGTATTGAGCAAAAAGGGGTGACACAGCCTTTGCCATGCTGGCCACACACACAAACCAAGAGGGCCTTCTTGGCCACCTGGGCACGCTTCTGTCTCATGGTCAGCCACTATCAACTGACATCTTCATTCAACAATAAAAAAAACCCAGAATGTACTACACAGCTCTGCCTCTTCTCACTGTTGTGACAAGGATCACCAGAGCATGAGCTAAATCACTGGCAAATTCTGCCAATAAAGGTCATTCCAGAAACAGCAGTTCCCCAAAAATGCATGAAACTGAGGTGCAATGGAGGTGAAGGTAATATCATGCCAAATCTTGGCTTGCCTTGGAGGCCACAAATTCATCCACTGACACTGAGCCTGCAAAGGCACTTTGAAAACAGGAGTAAACGTCAGGTCAGCACCAGCAACAAGACACAGAACATAGAAATAAGGTGGAAGGACCATCAGTCATCCCAACTGGGGCAGTAAAACTGACAGAAGTCACTGAAGCAGATGATACTCTGTACCTAAATATGCACTTGCCTTCCAAGAAACAACTGCTGTTCCATATTTCTCTCAACAAATACCCTAATTTAGCCCACCACTTCCTCTTGCATAGCTTAGTTTGCAAATGACAATTTTGCTATTTAAAAATATAAAAGCTTCAGTTTCTCTGCAAGAATATGCAAAGGACATTTGCTCTGTTCAGACATGTCTTGTCACCTGGAAACTGGAAGTACATATCCTCACGTATGCTCAACCTCCACTCTCCTCTTCTCTGACTACAGCCCGAGAATGCACACCTAGATTCACTCTCTTTTCCCGCATTTTAACAACTTTGGTAAGAATCAAACAAGTAGGAAAATAAAAGTTATGCTCAACACAGAGGGAAACTTGCTGCAGTTTAATGGTCTGCAAAATACAGGAGGTCAAGCAAACCAGTCCTTGCAGTGACACTCCAATTTGGGATCACTAAGATGCCATAAATCCACTCATCCTCCTGAGTCTATATGCATTCAACTCTTTCACCAAGTACACTGCCAAGGAAGAACTATTTTATTCATCTGGGTTTTTTGTTTGGTTGGTTTTTTTAATAAATCTCCAAAACCAAATCTGTCTTCAGCTCTTAAAACTCACCCCAGTATCCTTAAGGAGTATTTCCCATGTGCAATGACAAACCTACTCACCTCTCACTTTATCTTATCAAAATATCAGTGATTGATGGAAGTTTAAAAGAAGGTAAAAACATTAAAAAGAGAAAATCCAGATCTTGCAACATCACTATATTAAGAACATTCAAACCAGAAATTTCAATCATAAATAGTTAAGAAAGAAAGAGTGCTCGGTATGAATTATGATGCAACATGAGACAAGTGTGGCAACTCTTTTATTTTGAAACAGTAGATTTAAAAAATTCTCCTTCATCAGGTTCTCCACTTTACTATCAACAGATATGTCTATATTTTTATTAACATTTTATATTTTAATTCATTTATGTGAACTAAAACCATTGAAAAGAGTTGTTTTACATTTCTCTGCTCAAACATTGACATATTGCAACCTCCTCTTCCAATTCCTATTTCACTCTCAGAGGAAAGCCAAAGAAATGCACAAGTATTTCCTCTTGAACACTAAATTAACTAATTCTGTGGTCTTGGGGGGAAAAAAAAAAAAAAGGCCACACTGCTCTCTTTATGGTCATTCAAAACCTTGCTGCAGTGACTGTCTTAGTGCACTGACATTTTAAGGGCACAAATATCCTGCACTGGCACTGTTCTTACAGCTGGATTACAGTAATCCACTGACTTGATGTAACCACCACCAAAGATTATTTTTTAAGGTAAAGCAAATGGTTTGGCAGCAGCCCAAATAACAAGTGTCCACATATTGCCTAACACAGCTCAAGACAATGACCACCATCAGGAAGACAGTAAATTCTTTATAAGCTATGCCTGCTTGCAAGATACACTTTTTCATACCAGGCACCCCTTTAGCACTTAAGTTGTACTATAAATCATGAGCACTTGAAGATCTGAGCTCTTAGCACATAATCCTTCCAGAGATGGACCTTCACATCAGCCAGGTTTAAATCTAGACAACACAAAATTATACACCAAACCCTTCTTTTCTCCACATGACAGTGAAAACACTTTTTGATACAACTTACAGTTGACTTTTCTAATCCAGATATCAAAGTTACACAGCCATAAAAATTTCAACCAATTATTGCTGCTAGTGAAGGAACTATAACAAAGGAAGGTCCTAGATCCTGGAAGGTTTCTAGTGTGGACCTGAACTCTCACCACTCAGCCAACATCATGAACCTCTACCCTCTAGCTCTTCCAAACCCTCCAAATTTCTCACACCCTATTCCCTACTTATGAGCAACTTCTACCAAAATTCAAAGCTGAATTACATCCAGCAAAACTCTTTTCCTCTGCCCTCTAGCAGGATGCACACAAAATCCTCAAAAATGACTGGTCCATCTGCCTGTAGTGACCACAGCTTGCAATATCTGCTCCACATTCACCTCCCTGTGCCCATCTCTTCTCTCTCCATCTCAACATATGATACAAACATCTTCAGGACAGAAGGAGACAGCTTTTCTTTTTTATGCTTATTTGTTCTGTGACAGCTGACACTGAAAATGAGCATTACAAATTATGCCATTTTGACATTAAGGAATGTCAGAGCCCACCAGAGCAGGTTGTAGCTTTTCTTTAGAAAAGGAGGTCACAACAGTCACATATCTACAAATAGCATTCTGTGCTACCTTTACTTGTGAGACAGCAGCTCTGAAATGGACTGAGCCTTGCTCCTGCAATGTGATACCTAATAGACCTCAGGAGGCATCATTTTCTGTCCATTTCTGAAACCACACAGACTTTTATTTTTCTTCCACCTGTCTAGGCAATAACATTACAAAACACCAGTAAATAATAATCAATGTAACATTTATAGCTGCTCCTCCTTGAGAAACTTCTAAATCAAGTTTGTGTCATGGGTGGTTAAATGCCTGTAAAACATTAACTTGCACAGAAATAAAACCACTCAGCATCAGCAGAGTACACAACACTGTCAGCAACAGCCAAAGTTTAAGTTTTTTAAAAATAATTCTGAATACTACTGTGTGGAAAACAGTAAGGAAAAAATGGATGGTGGAAATCCATGAACATAAACTTTTAAAGCATTAAAATGTCTATGGCAGGGGAGAAGTTCTGTATCTCTTCTAGCAGCCTCGCTGCAGCCCTACACAGCAACTGTTGCTAAGACACACCAGGAGCTGGCCACAGCTCTTCCTCCCATGGCAAAGCTCACCAAGGTGATGTTTGTGCATCAGCTGGGTACCAACTGGAAGATGCTGATAGGTGATCTCTAAACACACTAAGCCCCCTCTAATTGCCAGGCAAAACAGGAAACTAAAACAAAAAAAAAAACCCACAGCAAACCAAAGCAGACCTATCGAACACCAAAAAGCATTAACTGAGTAAGGAAGCAGAACAGTTATAGAGGGGAAAACCAAACCAATTCACCACTTGGCTCTTCCTACTGCAGTTCTAAGGAAACCACCTTGATCACAGTGGCAGGGAAGTTTCAGGATGCTGATTTGTTACAGCAGCCTGCCATGCAAGGCTCTGGCCAGTTGTAAAGTACAATACACACAAACACATTTGGGCCTCACACTAAAGGTTTCTGTGCTGCACCAGCAGTGATACAGGTTGTTCCATACAGCTTATGTTCTGGTTTTATGGTACATTATGGCCAAAACTGGTATCTTTTCTTCTGTTCAATGAGAACAGATCATCCACACCAGAAATCCAAAATACAAGCCTCATTTCTTTTCTGGCTCTGCTGATGGCAGTTTCTCACTCTGTGAGCACTCCTCCAATAAAACCTTCACTAATTTTTCGGTGTAAAATGGAAGTCTTAAGCTGCACAGTCAAGTCTCACAAGCGTAGGAGGTGAATCAGCAGAACACTGCAGAGCTCTTAACATCTTAAAATGGTACTAACAGCCTAAAAAGGTAGTCACACATAGCAACTGTTGCTACGATGGAATACTTCACTGCAATGAGATGGCCAAGACTTCTGGAGTAAGAAAAACATTTGACAACTGCATTTTTATTCCTCCCAGACCCACACCTGAAAGCTTTCTGGAACACTAAGCAAATGCTGTCTCACAAACCTGAACATTACAAAATTCTGTGTTCTGATTTGCTTCAACATTACACTTTCATGAACACAAAGCTTATTATTGTAGTTTTAGGCACTGAAATGGCACTGAAGACTTCTCCTTATCCAAAACAAGATGGAGATGCCACAATAATCCTATAGTTCAATGGCTCAAATGTTCTACACACTCTTTATCCAACACATTTTTCAATGAAGTAACTAAAACGCGCTGCTTTGGGGCAAAATAAAAATAAACCAAATATGATTCTATGATAGGTAAGGAAGCTAGTAAAAGAAAAAAAAAAAAAGAAAATTAGAGGAGAAAAAGCCATTCACCACATGAAAAAACACCATTTCTCTGTTCTTCAAATAGAGAATAGAGAAATGAATATAACAAGCCCATCTTGCACTATCCCATACAAAACACTAAATATGACAACTTAGCAGCATTTCAAGAGCAAGATTCCAGATTAAAAACATTGTACCAGACTGTCTTTATATAATAGCTTATTTCTACAAAATATTTTTCTTCATATTTCATTGCTAAAGGTTACACAGCACACGGGATTTTTACCTGAGTACACCATGTAAAAACAGCTAAACAGCGAACTGAATTTTGGTATCTTTTGCTATACAAAATAACAGGTTTCACGAGGGATGTCTGTATCTGTAGCATAGTCTGTGCTATTAACACCAGTTGAACAAAAACTTCTGGTAACAAATCCTGACAGCATCTGGCAGCAAAAAACCTACAAGGTCAACAGGAATTTCTGAATTCAAGTCTGTGCCACAAACCAAAGCCCTCATGAAGCCAAACACGAATCCAGTCCCACTTATAAAAAAAATCAACTTCTCTACACATCACAAAAATCATGTTCAGTCTTACTACCACGTTATATACAAATAAAATACAGTCAAACATAAACAGTTCAGTTTATCTGTTCAGGAACAGTCTTGATATTGGTAAACAATTACTCACAGAAGCCTAAAGTACTTGGTGACTAAGTACAACAAACCTAACAATTGCCTACCACGTTCCTCAATTAGTGTATTTAATGTTTTGTTTCCAAATTATTTCTACAGATAAGGTTTAGCTTCCTCAAAGAAATAAAGCAAAATGGAAAGTAAGAGAAATTATTTTTATCTTCTTAAAACCAACTTTTTTTTAGAGTTGGTATGCAAAGCAAGTCACTAGCAATATGCAAGATCAGAAGTAATTATGATATGCTGTCTGGAACTGAAATTTTCTAATCAATGCTTGAAATAAATAGGGGTTTTTTTTTCTTCCTTTTCTTTTTTAATTAATAAACTACATCTAAACCCAAAACTACCAAGTCACAAAAAAAAATTACTTTCAAATAAAATATAATTACTTTCAAAGTCTGATTGAACTAGAAAATATATTTGCTCTGGAAATCCAAAAGTGCCATAGTCCTTGTTTTACAAATGCTGAACAGAAAAGGAAGGCCAAGAGTTTTAATAAAATCCACATGAGTTTGGTTCCCAAATGGATTTGGATGCTGATGAGAAACTGCAACTCTCAAAAACTCTCCAGCATCTTTCACAGCAACCAAAAGTTCTAGTTAACACTGAGGCTGCATTACAGCACAATATAACACAGGATGAATCACATCATTTACTTGAAGTTTTTTGGTCAAGCCTGTGACAGCCACCATCTTAAATTATTCTGGACAACAAATTCCATGTGACCTAAAATCTGAGATTTAATATTTGATACAAAGAAGTTTGGCCTGGCTTTTGTAAAAACAACTGATACTAAGGCTATGCTTATTGCAGATGACCTGAAAAGAGAAAACATTCAGAAGACTGAAACCTTGTCAAAATAGCAGAGAGATTAAAAATTGCTGTGTGTAAAGGACATCTCTCTGTAGCATTGTTTTCTGGCACTAGTTCTTAGTACAATACTAAGTACAACACGAGGGCACTAATTCCTGGCACACCCCTGAGCGTATTATTTCATGAACTGTAAGCTCTATAGGCCTTTAGGACGTGGAGTTTTAGTGTACACAGGCAGAAATCAGAATCTATTTCCAGTCCATGGATAGCCCAAAGTACAGCAAGTTCAACTGAATCTGTCACACTGGGCAATTTTTACCACATCCTTGGACAGTGACCCACAACACACAGAACGTACCACACATGCTGTGCTAGCAGTATCAGCTTTTCTCCACTTTTTATCAACTGCTTCACAAGAGGTTTTTAAAGTCCTCACGCTGCTGACTGCAACAGCAAACCTCATACATGCTCAAATGAAATGCAGCTGATGACAGCCTCAGAGGTAAAGAAACACCATTCTGCTACCCTAGGTACAGGTCTTCCAGCAGGAAGGGACACAAATGTCAATGGTACCCATCCTAACTCCTCCTCCACCCCATCCCATGTCATGACTCACAACCCAAGGACATCTCCACCCAAAGTCTCCTAGGCTATTGTCATTCATCAGAAGTAAACTAATTTGAAAAGAAGAAAATTTACAAAAATTTTCCCTTATTGTAGTATGGCAGACAATGAAAAAGTGCTCCTTGCTTTGTTTTGAACATGGTCTGTTGTTTAACCTGCAAACATCTCTTCTAAAATAAGACTAGCTGCACACTGACTGCATTAAAAATCAACAAAAAAATTCAGCAGCTATACAAAATGGTTGTTATCTTATATCAATAAATCACATAACAGTCCAGGTTTGAAGGAACCCTCCAATACCACCTGGTCTCCCATGAAAAAGGGAGCCTAGATGAGATAATTTATCTACATATCCTCAAAGCCTCCAGTAACAGAAGTTCCATCATGCCTCTGAGGAAATTTTTCTAGTGACTGATTATTCTCCCTGTTAAAAGTCTTTCTTGTAGCAAGTGAAGCCTCTCCTGGTACAATTCACAGCCATTATCCCTTGTCTTCTCCTCATGAAGAGAAAGCCCCATCCTCTCTCTACTCACCCTTTAAGATCATGTTACTCAATATTCAGTGTTTCCTCTGCTTCTGCTTTTGTAAGTAAAACTGGAACAAAGTTTGGGAAGCATTGCCTTATCAATGAGCCCTCAAGGTCCCTTATCACTCGCACACCCACCTCTACTTTTCATGTTCCAACATGCAGCCATTCTAGAATTAGAAGCAGGTTGAATCAGGCTGATTAGCTAAAGAATTTGCCAGCTATTATACAGCTATGAATTACTCCCAAAGACGTCCCAGACCATCACTTCAAAACTTTCTAGTTTGTGAAACCTAACACCAAAAGAGCCTTAACTCTCATCCTTAGAAAGCTTTGCTGCATCAACACATCCGGTCACAAAAGTACTTGTGAATGCTTTATTCTTAAGAATCATGCCAGTATTTTCTCAAAGTTTTAAAGATTAGAAATGACCAGTGAGTCCATTCATGCTATTCAATAGCCAAATCACCTTACTTCCATCAAATACATGTAAAGGTTCAGCCAACAAAGACATTTCACATTTCATTCTCAGTAACACACCCTTACAGAGGACTTAAACTTTAAATCTGCATCTTCAAAGCCAAAACTATCTAATTTTGTCAGCTGTAATGCTACAATGTCTTCAAATTCACATTAATTTATATTTCCAATACCTATTTTGTACTATTTTACCAATCATTAGCCCTTTTTTTTTTAAGGAAACAGCGGGGTGCTGTTATGTCTGTATTTTAAAGTCTTTCCCTCACCCCAATAATTCAAAAATGAAATACCAAACATTAGTTCCTACAGTTAAAACTTTTAATTAACAAAACCACTTAGTTCAGAGCTTCTTTCACATGATACCACTACTGACTTTAGGCAGCAGCCCCTTTCTAAAAATACATGCATAATCCACTTCTGTAAGTTCTAGGCTTTCTTGACTGGGCTTGAAATGTGTATTTAACAACCTCAACCAGGAATTTTCCCTGAGTAGTCACATGGACATAAGTGTGTGACCTGTGGGTTCCTACACTCAGCAAGTGTTGCACAGTGATCACCAAGACTAAACAAACACTGTCTAAATGGGGCAGGGATCATCTTTAAGTGGCCACCATTTACTGATGAGCACAGTGTGAACCATGAACAAACAACTGCTTGTGCCCACTTAGAACAAAGGGATCCCAATTCACCCTTGGACACAAATGGAACTCCACAACAACAACAAAAATCAGCCTTGAAATTGCAGTTTCACCACTGTTGAAGGCCTTCTGCTGCAGCACACGCCCTTGAAAGCACTTCACTCAACTTGAAGCAGTTTTAAAGAAAAGAACTAAAATGCTTCAAAAGTGATAATTTCTTTAAATTACTTTATCCTTAAATACCACAAAAACTTCCACCTAGTACATGAATGGCAGCCTTATTTCCACCTCACAAGTGGAACCACAGATCCGAACCACAGAAATTAGCACTAAGATTTTTTAAAAGTAACTCCAATAATGCAGTATATTTAATACTATTATAAAAATGTTCAAGGTATTAAACTATTTGTTATTTTACCTGTAGTGCTGTTCTTCCTAGTCTTCTTCTCAAATTCAACTCCTAAATTTGGGAATATCTTTGGCATATTTACCTCTATGTATGGCAAGTCTTACTATAAAAACGTCATTATGTTTTGCCTTGTTATCATCAAACCAACCATGGAGCAGTCAGACCCCGCAGCTGAATAAGCACTGAACCATCCACCCCTCTCCTCCTCGGCAACAACTTACAGAGACTGAATCACCAAAAACTCTTGTACAGACAAGGACAAGGAGGTCACCTTAGCACTCTGATCAGTCTTCATCAAAAACTGCTACTTCCAGTGAAAGCAAGCACAGAAAACACACATATCCTCTTAACTGTACCTCTCCTGAATACTCCGGAGAGACCCTCGAAAGACTTTCTTTTAATCACCCAACCAAATATTCTCATATTAAAGTTTGCTTAGTCAGAACCACAGAGGGTTTTAAACTGTCTATTAAAATGCCACGTGTAGAGGTGCCCGTAGTCATGCAGAAGCACAGTGGACCGAACACCTCAATGTCTTAAAGTCAAGCACCGACTTCATTTTACACTTTTCAAGTGAGATCTTCTACTTCTGAACAGTCTGTGAAATTATAACTACACCGCAGATTACAGACATGTTTCTCAAGCATACACCTGTACCTGCAAAAACTGTGGGAAAAAATACCCACCATCCCTAAAGGTGTTTAAGAAAAGACTGGACGCGTCACTTAGTACCATGGTTTAGTTGATACGGTAATGTCCGGTTGGACTGGATGGTCTCAGAGTTTTTTTTTCAATCTATCTGCTCCTGTGATTCTGGAATACATTTCAATAAAACACACCCACGTCCCCCGAAGGCCCCGCACACGCGGCGAGGCCGCTGTCCCTCCGGGGCCTGTCCCGGCCGAGCGGCCACAGCAGCTCCCACCGCGGCACGACGGGACCCGGAGCGGCGCTGCCGGGACCCTGCCGAGCCAGGGCCGCTCCCGGCCCGGGACCCTGCCGAGCCAGGGCCGCTCCCGGCCCGGGACCCTGCCGAGCCAGGGCCGCTCCTGCCCCGGGACCCTGCCGAGCCAGGGCCGCTCCTGCCCCGGGACCCTGCCGAGCCAGGGCCGCTCCCGGCCCGGGACCCTGCCGAGCCAGGGCCGCTCCCGGCCCGGGACCCTGCCGAGCCAGGGCCGCTCCTGGCCCGGGACCCTGCCGAGCCAGGGCCGCTCCCGGCCCCGGGACCCTGCCGAGCCAGGGCCGCTCCCGGCCCGGGACCCTGCCGAGCCAGGGCCGCTCCTGCTCCCCCAGCCTCGACCACGCGGGACGCGCCGCTCCCAGCCCGGCCCGGGCAGCGGCGGCGCCTCCGCCCCGGGCGGGCCCCGCAGAGCCCGCGGCTCCCCGCACGCCGCCTCGAGCGGCCCCGCCGCTCCGAGGCGGCCCCCAGCACCCACCTGCGCCTCCTCCCAGCGCGGCAGCCATGGCTCTGCGCCCGGCCCAGGCGGCAGCGGCGGGTCGCGGCAGCGCCGCCGTGCCGCCCGCCGGAGCGGCGGGTGCCGGTGTCGCGGCGAAGGACACGGGCAACGGGCCGGGAAGGGCTCGGATTCAGCGCCCGGCGGGCCCCGCTCCCGCCGCCCGAGAACAACAAACTAGCACAACATGGCGGCCGCCACCGCCGTCGCCGCCGCGCTGCATGCCGGGACGGCGGCGGACCTCGCTCCCTCCTCCTCGGCGGGGGCGGGCAGGCGGCGCGCGCCGCTGGTTGGTCAGGCCGGCGCCCTGCGCGCGTGCGCGGAGCGGGAGGGCGGCGCGCGTGCGCGGCCGAGGGGCGGGCGGGGCGCGTGCGCGGGGGCGGCGTGAGGGCGGAATGGCGGCCGGGGCGGGGCACGGCACGGGACACGGGCAGGGCGCGCTGTCCCGGCTGCGAGAGGGGCGGCAGGTTTCTTGGCCTGGCCAAGCAGCGGGAATGCGAGGGAGAGGCTCCCTGCCGGGGGTCTGTACGTGTCTCTTGTGGACGTGGGTGACTCCTTGTACCGCTTCTGAAATGCGCAGCTCACACTGAATCACGGACTCGGTTAGGTTGGGAAAGACCTCTGAGATCATCGAGTCCAGCCCATGGTGGAACGTCAGCATACCGATTACACCACAGCACTTAGTGCCACGTCCAGTCTTGCCTTAAACTCTTCCAGGAGCAGTGACTCCTCCACCACCCTGGGCAGCCCACTCCAATCTCTAACCGGCCTTTTTGTGCAACCTAAACTTCCTCCCCCGGTGCAGTTTAAGACTATTTCCTCTTGTCCTATCGCGGATTGCATTAGAAATGAGATGGACTCTCCGCTGGCTACACCCTCCTTTCAGTGGGTGTAGAGCGTGATGAGGTCCCGGCCCAGTCTCCTGTTCAGGCCGAGCACCCGCAGCTCCCGCGGCTGCTTCTCACCAGGCCCGGCCCCAGATCCTTCCCGGGCCCCAGACCCTTCCCCGGCCCAGACCCTTCCCGGGCCCCAGACCCTTCCCCTGCCCCAGACCCTTCCCCCGGCCCAGATCCTTCCCGGGCCCAGATCCTTCCCGGGCCCCAGACCCTTCCCGGGCCCCAGACCCTTCCCCTGCCCCAGATCCTTCCCCGGCTCCAGACCCTTCCCCGACTTCCTCGCCTTTCTGTGGAGCCGCTCCGATTCCAGAGTCATTCCTGAATGGATGGTCCCAAACTGGACACGTTGGGCTGTATTGAGGGGTCACAAGTCCAGCTTGAACCACCACCAGCTGCCTCATGGGTGACAAAAAACCTCATGAGTTAATGAATTAAATACACCATGAAGGGCATAGGTCAGGGTGTGTTAGGTAGATCTGTGGTCCCCTATCAAGGCTTGAGCATGCAGGGAAGTTAACCCATGTATTAATTGAACTGAAGAAGTTCAGATCATGTGGTTCTTGCTTCCCCACTCAAACCTCACCCAAGTTCTCTCTTTACAGGTTCAATGTTACAGCATGCTCAGTTTAGTTCACTGCCAGCTGGGAATCCCTTCCTGGCTGCTTGGCTACTTGCTCCCCCTCATTTCCAAAGGACCCAGTGAGTGTATCACTTAGGATCACTGATCAGAAAAGTAATTACCAAAAGTAATTACCAATAAGTTTTTCTTTCAACTTTTCCTTCCTGATTTCTCCAAGTTTTAACAGGGGAATCTAGAATTCTGCACAGGACAGGTTAAATGCAATATAAATTATGCCATGATATAAAACAAACTTCTAGGTTATACTACTTGTAAGGAAACCAAATCTGACCTAAAACAGTTTAATGGAGCCTACTATAACAAGACTAGTTCAAGTAAACGGCAAAACTTTCCCAGGTGGACAAGTCCTCATGGAAATAATTAACAGTGTTAGTATTTAAATTATCAGCGTTATCTGATTAAACCCTCGCTATGAGAATAGGGAAGTTCTCATGTCACTTTGTTCTGTGCTCCCTGCAGACTTGACTCTACATTGCATTTGATCTCATTTTTCAGGTTTTCTTCACAACCATACAGCTATTCTTTATGTAGTCCTACAAACTCAGCCAAATTCTGTCTGTAATTTGGGAAACAGGCCATTGGTAGGTGATGCATGCTGATAATTTAATGTGTGGTCCATCAGACTAGCTCTGATTGTCTGACATAGAGTCAATAAGTGAAGACAGCAACCAATGGTAAAAACCCACGATGATTTCAGTGGGGGGCCAGGAGTTCACCAATTGCTTCTTGGTATTGATCTGTTTTTTCCTGAAGCTGGTTTGCAATACAAAAGGTTTTCCTGGCACGGGAAGAGGTTTCCTGGACCCTTTAAAGGCTGTGTGGGGCAAGACTCAGCCAGGCTCAGCTGCAGCCTGCTACAATTCACAAGCTCTCTTGTTAAAATTCTCTGTATCCCTTTTGTTGGATGCTGGGAAATTGTTAAACATAAACAGTTCACAATGAGTAGCTTTGTGGAATTTAGATATGTTGAAGAGTGCATTTTATAGATATTTTATGCTCTATATTTTTTCTCATTTTAGTAGCAATGTTTTTTTGACTGACAGTCCAAACAGAAACCAATTTACTATCTTCTTAACAGACCAGTCCAATGTTACAGAGGAATAATAGGACACTTAACTATTATTTTGTTAATATACAAACACCTTAGCCACTTTGCACAGCTCTGGTATGAAAAAACAGTGGCCTTCACAGGTGTCTGACCTTCAGCAGGTGTGGAACAGGGACCTAAATGATAATGACAAAGATAGATATGGTGACTCTACTCACCTTCACTCAGAACTTTCTATGAATTTTCAAATTCCAGGAGCTATACTTGCTCTGGATTCTGTATTAAAAAAACGACAAATTTTTCTCTGTACTACCTGCACCATGTTATAAAATAACATGCTGTAAAATGCAAATGTGCTCGTGTCTTTTTGGTAAGTTAACATACAGCTTCTGGAACCAAGAATTAAAATTATTTTATGTGAACTAATTCATCATCAGTTTAAAAAATACTTTTGGAAGTTCTGCATAAATAACATATCTGCCTGTGTGTCTTCCAAGCAAACCCTGTTGCAGTCAGGAATGCAACAGATTGTCTTGCAAGGGGATTAAGCAAATGACAGAGAGGGAACTCAACATCCAGTAATCCTGGTTCTACACTCATTGCATTACTGGAGCAGGTGGCTTTGCATTTCCTGCCTCAAATTTCTTCTTTTAAACCTCTCAGTAAAAATTGTTATAGGCTAACTTCTCTACATTAACCTATTTCCACACTAATAGTTATTATCAGTTTTATTTACAGTGGGTTTGGATGTTAACATTTTCGTTTCAAAATAATTTGTGACTTATTTCTGGAGCAGACATAATCTTTTTAAAAATTGTGTTTATATTTAAATCATTATTTGTTTTTGCACTCTAGAATGATTAAAAATCAATTAGAAATCCAGTACAGTACCTTCCAAATTTAATTCCATTAAACACTCGGAATAAATTTCAGGTGTTTAGAACAGTGTTATCAATAGCAAATGGTTCCTAATTTCATAGACAAAATATACTTTTGAACCACAGCTACCTTTTTGTGAGCTTGCTTTCTAGTCTGGCAGAACCAGACTGAATTTTCACAGCATGGCAGGCTGGCCAAGATGGGTGATCCAGTCATGGGTTTGGCTCATAACCTCCTTGTGCTGAACCTCTCAGTGACACTTACTCTGAAGGTACCATCTTCCATCCAAAGTTAATCCTGGCTTTGGGTCAAGTCCAAACCAGACACTAAACACTTCTTGGGTTATTTCAGCAACATCTTGTGATGCAGCAAATGTTCTGTCATGCCTGACAGGAAATTCTGCATTTAAAGTGTACAAATGAGGGGTGCAAAAACAAATTTGCTCTCTTGTAGTGTAACTGGGCCTGAGCTGTGACCTGTTGGCAGTGACTGCAGTCACAGGAAGCAGCAGTACTTCTTGAAAGAGAGACACTGGTGAAAGGTGCTTTCCCTTTGAGGCAATCCCCTGGAAGGACAGAGGCAGATTAGGAAATTGCAAAGACTTAAAAACTAATAAATGTCTTACTTAAGGAAAGAGAGTAGTATGAAGATTAAAACAAAGTTTATGAAAAACACTGGTGATAAACTTTGAACAGAAGCATTTCTGAGTGTGTTACAGCCCATGACTAACTGTGGTTTCAGAGCTGTGGGCAGTGTTCGTGTGTATCCAATTTTGGTTTCCCTGTAATTTTTCTTTCTGATTCCTCCTGCATTCTTGTTACATATTTATCCCCTTGTTGCAGTTTATCTGCCTTGTAGTCTGCAATCCACTTGATGCATTTTATTTCAACTGTAATTTCTTCAGAGCAATGTGACCCTGGGACCCCTTAAGCAGCTGTGAGGGTGGAGAACAGGAGAGCTTGTGAGCTGAGGAATGGCCTGAACAAGCAAAGTGTCAAGTGTGTTATTGATGTGTCACGTGTGGAGTCCCTAGAAAGCTGGTTAACCACCAAAGATCAAAATCTCAACAGAACACATACTTTCTTGTAGAGTAAAATATATAAATTTTTACCAGCTCCAACTGGCTGCAGGGAGGTTTGTGCTGTACTTTGGCTTCTGAACAGAGAGCAGCACTCAGAAGCCTGGGTAGTGCTCTGGGCCTAGCGTTTGCAATCTATTTTAGGAATCTAGTGAAAAGAAATCAAGAAACACCAAGGAAATTCAAGTGTTAAATGTTTTACAGTGTTTATTTCTAGTTTTTTTTTCAGTCTGCATGCTGGAAATCTTACTAAGCTTTGCTTCATTTCACCAGGATCAGGGACAGCACATGAGTCAGGGTGAAAGTTGACAAATGTAAGGCAGTCCTTCCTTTCAACAATGACTCAATGTAGTGGATAATGTCTAAGATCTCCCATTCTTAGGTGAAGGGAGTGGTACCCCATGATAAACATATCAGAATAAATAAAGATTAGGAGTGTTTCCCAAGCCTTCCTGACAAGGAGCCAATGTTGGTCTTGCCCAAATGCTCAGCTTTGGGAAGAACTCGCTTTCTCTGGACACAGGCCAGGCTGTAGAAGAGCAGAAGGGCATGTGATGGCTCTAGGAAACCTCAGAGCATCACAGGGAGCTCCTGTGGCTCAGGTTCCTGTGAGCAAAGCACACCTGTGAGGTGCTCTGTGGAGCCCCTCTGCACATTGTACACAGGTACCAAATGTCAGCAGTCCTGTACGAACTTCCAGATATGAGCTCACGTTCCTAAAACTCCTCGTGCCAGAAGGCTATAATCCCGTTAAAAGCCTCTGGGAACGACTGCAATGCAAATAATAGTAGCAATAATTAGCTCTGCTTTAATTGATACTGTGTATTTCTCAAATGTCAGTGAAAATTTGCTTTGCTAAGCCAACAACTTCTCCCCTGGAACTCTGCTGTCTTTACCAGAATTACATGAGGGGTGAGTTTGGATCATTGTATGTTCCTGGCATAAATTATCAGCTGTTGATTCCTTGCCCTTTAAAACTTGGCAAGCATACAAGAAGAGTTTGCCAGACATGCAAGAACTATGTCTATGCATTTATGGGTAAATCCTCTGGGACTATGCACAGAAAGGAGTACAATTTGCTAGAAGTAGCCAGCTGTGAAATCCAGGAACTCCTGCACACAGCTCGAGCAACTTAGAGCATATTTAGCCAGGCATCAGTACCAGCAGTTCCTGGAAGCAGTTTTTGCACCCTCAGCTTTATGAAAGCAGAATGTGATAGCAATAAACCCTTTAAATGTGTGGAGATGCTAAATTTACAGAATAATCCTAATGGGGATGCTTTGGAGTGGCATAATCTAGAGTCAGTTTATGGTTTATCCCAGTGGCTAGGATTGTCTCTGCATAACATTGAGCGTGCAGGTCTGAACACATCATTGGCATAAATTAGTAAAGATAACACACTCCAGAGCTCTCAGCACCTTCAGCATGAACCACATCCTCATCTAGACCTTTTGTCTTACTGAGTACCTGGGAATTTTATGTCCCATCCTTCACAGACAGACGTATTGCCTTGCAGCACTGGTACAGCTCCATGCTCAGATGCTCCTCAGGGCTTCTTCCTAAGGGGAGGATAATGTTCTCAGCCTCTGGTTGTGTAAAGGTCAGAGTAAGCTCCTTGTGTAACCTTCTTCACTCAGTTACATTAGGTGAGCTGAATGGTGGTTTTTAGCCGTGGGAGACTTCTCTTGGTCAAAGTGAAGGGAAATAAATCCCAGCCATAGAGTCTCTATTTTTATAGTACTGGGCAAGATTAGTGCTGCTAGCAGATCTTGAGTCCAACATTTTCCACATTTACCAGGGAAAGACTCCTGGCTTGGAGGACTTCAGTGCATTACTACAGAACCAAGCCATTTCTGTGCTTGCTGGGCCTAATGGGTAATGGGTTTAGGCTACAATGGGGTCCTTCAAAGACTCAGAGATACAATGCACCTGATTTTATGGGTTTTCCATGTGTACAAAAGTGTTGTTGTCAAACAGACTCACGAACAGGTCACTCTAGCACATCACTAATAAGCCAATTAGTGAAATGAAGGCTTGCAAGTATTAGACTGCTTTATGGAAATATATTTGTGTAGAAAACAGAATCATTTGAACTGGGTTTACATACAGGAAGACCTTTCCAGTTGATATGCGGTGATAGTTGCTAGAGCTGTTATTGATTAGTTTCTCTTTTCATCTTGATATGTGTGGATGTAAATGCAATGAGTGATGTGAACCTTGATGAACACAAGGATGGTCAGGATTTAGACATTATCATGTGGTTTTTTCACTAGCTACATTTAGTCCACAGATTTTGCAACACCTTCTAACATTAACTTTGGTTATACTATTTTTCTGATTCAGTCAATGGCAGAACCAGTATTTTATTTGGTCCAAAATCCACAATTTTTTTACATTCACCTACATTCCTTACAAGGAAGAATAATAGAATTAGGGCTTATGCATCAAATCATTTAGAGATTTTAATTTGTCTAGTTAATCCAACAGATTTATTTATCACAGCCTGTCCACGTTAAGCTGGATACTCTTTCTGTAATGAATTCCTGGCAGCCCAGGAGCAGGTTATGGAACATGACCCATTACAGTGGGCTGAGGTACAGGGAACAGATAGAGATGCATTATCCAATGCACAGGTTGAAGTGCTATCTTGTATAACAAATTATTGACTTCATTGTACATAGTACTGGGATTTAATTAAGCGATAAGGCCCGTCATAGTGGCCCTTTATCTAGCAGATAAGGATTTACCAAGCTTACCCAAGAGGTCTTTATCTGAAAGATAAGAAAAAGGTACATAAGGTGCCTTCTGCTTTTAAATCTTTAATTGAAAAGACCTTATTTTTTAAGTTCTAGGTTGTTTTTTCTTCATGACCTAGTATTAAAGATTCAGATGGATTTTTGTAAGGGAGGTTGTAGTAGGGAGGAGTGTTACCAGTGGCCTTCACTGTGTGAAATTAGTAGGATTTATGTCATTTTTATTCACAATGTACCAGCTCTCAGATGAAGTAGAAATACAGCCTCTGATTTCCAAGAGATTTTCCAGGGGCTTCATGATCCCATGGCCATAAAAATGATTAATTCATTTACTATTTCAAAGAGTTACAATTGTGATTATATTGTGGAGTTTAGAAAAAATTGTGGTTGCACAATAGACAAAAATAAGGGAAAAATATCTTCAAGACAGTTATTTTAATAACTGTGTTGTCAACTAAGCTAAATTATATCTAATTCTCTAATCTTTTACTTAAGTGATGTAAAGACATGTAAGCAGAAATATAAAGAAATTAAGGCTAATGAAAAGGAGTGGCACTTAGAATAAGATGAACACACTGGAAAACACAAAATAATACTACTTCTAATGCTCAGTAGAGAAAAACAGAGGAAATTCCAGAGGAAGAAGAGAGAGGCATATGTTTTTTATGAGAAAAGCACACATAAGGGCCACTGCATGGTTGAAAACAGGGCAGGATCTTTGGATTTAGCTGATTTAATCCCTAATGTTACAGACACTTTTTTAATAGAATTGTTTCATAAAGGCTCAAGCTCTTTTTAGGAGTAGCTGGGCTGTTGCCTTCCCCTCCCCTAGAGGAAGGCTGTTGTACAACATCTGTACAGAATTACCTGGCATCTTCCAGTTTACAGTATGACTGTATCCCTGGCTAGTCCATACCTGTTTTTACTTCCATGCTGGTACTATCTTTTAGCACAGTGAAATTTCTTTCTTTCCAGTGTTTTTCATTCCCATCCTCATGTAAGCCCAGACATCAGTCAGCCTTTACCACAGTACATGAGCAGAGCCCTCCTTGGACCACTCTGTCCTTGCCAGTCCAGAAGTGACAGCACCAATTGACTCTGTGCCCCTTCTGGGACCAGGGACGTATCAGACTCGCTGTTCGTTCCACCTCAAGTTGCTTTGTGTATGCTCTGTGAAATTCTCCTGAATTTCCAGGCATCCAAGAACCTAAGCTGCCACATACTGGAAATCCAGTAGGTTACTGCCCAAAGCAGTTGTCTACCACATAAATTGATAGCGTTGGCAGCTCTGCTTGTGAAAGACCCCCTGTTCCCCAGATTGTTAATCATCCTGCTCTGCACCTGTTCCAGCTTGAATTCTTCATGCTTGAACAAGGGCAGTAAAGCAGAGTCTGAAGGGATCAGATTGTATTAGAAGAGCTTGGAGCAATTCAAACCAGGACTGAGTAGCAATTATAATGAGAGATATCCTCCAGGTTACACGAGAGGCAAATTGCCTCAGCGGTGAGCAGAAGTTTGTAGTGCTGCTTTGAGTCTGTTTGTTCAGGAACCAGGGGATTTCATTTCCATTCTTGACAATATGACACCTTTTATGGGCAATTGATTCCCATTCTTAAAAACTATCTGGCACAGAGACAATAAGCGATTGAAAAGGTGTGAATTAAAATATGTACATGTACATGGCTAAAGTCAATCACTCAGGTATTTGCTTAGATCTGAAATTCCAGCTGCAGAGCTGGTATTATTCTCTGTTGCTCCAACCACCCTCCAGTAATTGCCCCATGAGCAATTCTGCTGTGTCTTTTTACTTATTTATTTGCAACTTTGAAAACTGTTTGAGCTTTCTGCCTCTGAGAAAGCTATAAGCAGGGTCCTTTCACTATAATATACCCCACATGGAGTTCCTTCACATTGGTGTAACCTCGCATGCCTGCAAGTCTTTGAAACAGGTCTCTGCTGCCTCATCCTCCAGAGAAGCCAATGAAGCTGCATCCACAGCAGAATAACTTTCCCACCACACACTTCATGTTTATTTCACTCAGAAAAAGATTTTGTCTGAGTGTTTTTCGCAGGCACTTCTGCTGTCCTCTTCTTCTCTGGCAACCTGGGAACAAATTCAACACCCCTTCACTTACATGTATTTCAACATGAAATTATTTTGCTTAGTACATTTGAATGGTATCTTATAAAAGGGATTTTTCTTCCTTGAAACCCCACTCCAGAGGGAGCTGCCCCAATCAGCAATGTGTGCTCTCTCACTCTCTCTGTAGTTGTTCCATTAAAGTAGTGTGCAAGCTGCAACTGTGTGTCCACTGACATCCTGTATTAGGAGTCAGGGGTAAGGTAATGATATGCAAGGTTGATCCTTCTGTAATACTTTCCTTGGAAGTGCAGTTCTGCCGTTTCTGCTGTCAGCCTGTATTTAGAGTGCAGAGAGTGCTGCATGACTTGAAAGCAGCAGTAGGCAATTCCCAGTTTAAGCCTTAGATATTTACATATTTATGCTCACTTCAGCGGAGTAAATATGCTACGAATAAATCCTATTATGTTTGAAACTGTACTTACAGTATAATAAAATCACAGCAGTGTGATGCAATCTCAGGTTTTATTTTGGTGTCAATATGGGCATAAATTTATTAAATTATATATAGTTAACATTACATTCACCATCCAACAGTGATAAGGATACCTTGTATAATGTGAGAAAATAATGAAGAAAAAGTCCTTTACTCTTTAAACAAGAATTGAAAGAAAAACCCTGCCTGCAGGTAAAATAGTTCTGGTGAAAATGTCCATTCCATCAGGGTGACTCTACAGCTATTACTTTTGTTATTTCTGTTTTTTAAGTTGCGTGCATCTGAATGGGCCATCTAATGCAAGAGATTTTTTCAAAGGGCATTGCCAAGTATTGCTGATTGCCATGACATTGCACATGCTAGTGCTGAAGACATCATTTGATACCTGCCAAAATTCCTCAGTTTATGTTCTGGAAAAGGTGGCTGACTGCTGCAGCAGTTATTGCAGCATTATGCTAAGATGAGGGATCCCTATGAGAAGAAAGGCTTTTATTGTAACAAAAACCTCAGCCAGAACATCTGCTTTGTGTTCTGAGTCTTACTACCAGCCTTTTCCATGACCTTCTTCGAGACACGATACCTTCCTCTGCTTTTATTTCCTTCCCATACTCCATGTGTATGTTGTGTACTCTTCACAGTATTACCATCCAAAGGAATTTTAAATGATTTCATTATCTCAAAGCAGTGATTTGTGTGTGTATGTGTGTGTGTGTGTGTGTGTACAAATCTTTAGCACCAACATCTCATCTGGAAGACTCCTGAAGAAACCAACGAGCTGCTCACTGCAGGAAGCTCTGTAGTAGGCTCCACATGGTTGCTTTGCTTTGACAGCTTGGCCCCAAATTCACTGAAGTAGAAGAGTTTCACATTACCTCAGCACAGACAATCTGATAATGTTTGCCCTTTGGTAAATTCAAAGATCGAGTCTTGCTCCATCTGCTAGATGGTGTATGAAGACTATCCATCTTAATTGGAATAGTCATAGGATTTTCCATGGAGTATTTGACAGAATCAATCTAGGCTAAAGCTTTCCCATTCAGAGATGACCTGTATTGCAGAGGGAATTTCCAGGCTCAGAAGTATACCCAGAGAAGCTGAAAGTATGATACTTTTGTTTATGTCCTCCTAGTGCAGGGCATGAGAAGTCTCTTACAGAGAACCTAAATGAAGGAAAAGGAGTTGAAGGACTTGTGGAATAAGAAGAGTTGAAAAATAAGAAAGGTGTAAAAAGAAGAAAATATATCTCCAGCTAAGCACATCAGAACTTAAGCTCATGTTAGGCTGCTGATGATAATTCAGGCTTTGCTGGACACAGGGATTTGGGCTGAATCCAGTAATGTCTCTTTGTTGGAAAAAAGATAAGAATATCAATTAACCCTTTTGAAATTTGCCATTGAGACTGAAATGTTCTTCTTAACTTTGAGGGAAGAATGAAAAAACCCACCTCCAAAAGGCATTCGAAGCTTTTTTCAGACAAAGTGTTATGTCTGAAATTTCCAGGTGGAATACCTTTGAAGAAATGCCAGTTTTAATAGGAGGTGCAAAAAGCAGCTCGTGCCAGTGCAGTCTGCAGCCTTGGACTGTTCATTGAGTGTGTGAGGGGTAGAAGAGTTGCTGTGCTTATCTCAGAGCACCCTCGTGCAATGCTCAAGTGGCTGTGCCTACTGTAGGACATAAACCATGCAACTTGCTTTCTGGGGAGTTGGTGTGCTGTGACAGTGGCCATTTCACTTCTCATAGTTGCCCCTCTGTTTCTTTATGATCCTTATTACTATGTTTCCAATATATTGCTTTTATTGTTTTGTATGTTTAATCTGTGAGTTCTTTGAGGTAGGGACACTCACAAAAGCTAGGACAAGGCAGATTCTAATCTCAGCAGGAGAAATTAACACAAAGATCTCATAAGAGCATCACCTTGGTCAGAACTTGATGAAGATTAGGAATCAGTATGCAATTCTACTTTGAGCAGCTACTGACAAAATCAGCTCAAGAAACAGAAGAAATATCTTGTGCACTGCCTTTGAAGTCTGGGTCAAATTTGCTTATATTTCTTTGCAGTTTGGTTTAGGAAAAATACAGATTTCCTTCTGTTAGACATCAGTATGGTGTTATTGTGATGTATTCACAGGCCATTTATTCAGTCTGCACAATCTCAGGTCACACTACTCACCACAGGACCATTATTTGAATAGCAAATTAGTCTTTCTATTAAGAGAATGGCTACACCTGTGTCAGTAAAGAAAGACATCAGAAGACACCCTTAGGTCCTCAGGATAAATGGTCCAGCTCTTGTTACTTGTAACTCTTGTTACTCCCAAAAGAGGGTGGCCAAGCTCTCCTCTATCTCACCACTCACCACTATCATTACCATTTTAAAATTAAGAATAAAATACTACAGGAGAATTCAGGGCCTATAGAGACATATGAGCTTCCTCAGCAATTGCTGAAGCCTAATGTCACAGGAATCAAAGCTCATTTTCTGGATTTTTCAGATCTATGACCAGAGATACTCCCAGGGTTACAATGCAGATCAGTGGGGGGATCCCATGGCTCGTTTGGACCTGGCTCAGGACCCAGGAGCAGAGCAGTGCCATGAAGCTCCAGATACACCAATTCATCACAGTCACGCTGCTTCCCAGGCAGGGCAGCACAGACCTTCACCAGAATGTTGTCCAAGATCACACAAGAAGTTTGATGTTATGGCAAAATGGAATTCCTCTCCCCTAATTCTCAGCCTCATACAGGACTATTGGGTCATTGTTCCCCTCTTAGGAGGTTAGATTTCATTTCTGTGGCGAATCAAACACAAATCTCCAGAAGATTGTTGTTCCACTGAACACAGACTGCTGGCAGTTGTTCCCAGACTCAAAGGCCCATAAAACAAATTATGGGGTTATTTACTGAAAGAACAGAAAGATACTTTCAAATTGTAGCAAATATATTTCCAAATTAAATCTATTAAGATTGTGGTGTGTAGGATTTTTGACATTGCTTTCAATGAATAGAGTCCTGAGAAATTTGAAAGCATGAAGACCTTAAGTTGTTTTTATCTTAGAAAACATGAGAAATGGTATGTGGAAAAAACTTCTGTACAAACCACAATAACTTGACAGATCTTCTGCTGAGGATAGAGTGCACCAGAGCAAACCAGTATGTCTTAATTAATCACCCTGTCTACTCAGTACAACTGCAGTAATACTAATCATTTCCCAAGTAGTCTTGGCTGAATACAAAGGCTTTTTAGACTTCTGTTTGATTTGTTGTTTCAGAACTGTAGTGTTTTGAAGATAAATAAAAGCTACTAATGAATATGTATATGTTTCCTGATGCAGAGTATCTCAGTGAATATTCTAGGACAGTTCTGTAGTCTGCAATGAACATGTTCCTTTGAAGTTTTTACTGATCTAAAAATGAAGTCATTATGTTCAGGTCACACATTCATTTACTGATCTAGTTAGACAAAGAAACTAAGCTTAGACAAAATATTTCAAGACAGGAACACTTTTCAACCTCAAATCACAAAATACTATGTAAATTCTTCTCAGTAGCTCCCAGACAGTTAAAAATTGGCTTAACAATATGGAGCAAGCTTTAGCTTTACCTCTTAGGAAAAACCCAGTAAACCCCATCATTTCTTTCATTGCTTTAAAGAAGAAAAGTGAACAAATTGAGAGGCACTTGAGGGCTAGAGATGTCCATATGGAGGTGTTTGGATATGATACTGTGAAGCACCTGCTGTACAGACTGATACTTCATGTCCTGCTGTCCAGAGAGAACAGTGGCAGCTGGGTTTTGGGAGGCAAGTGTCCCTGCCCCACAGCTGTGGGCAATCCCAGAAACAAGAGCAGAACTGGCTGTGTGGCTCTTTGCTTGTTGACTGTTCATGAGATCTGATTTCAGAGTGGCAGCTGTGGGAGCATCCTTTCATTTGGCTTTGATGGGAAGCAAAGATGGCTGAGATGAAGTCTTCATCTCCAGTCTTTCCAAAGCAGGGGTGAAAAACTGAAATTTCCATTTCCTCTTTGTGTTTTCAACCTTCCAGTGTCAATCAAAAGACTGAAGCAAGAGAATTGTTCTGTTGCATAAGGTACTGCAAAAGCTTCAGGCAGCCCAGGCACGATCAACCTGCAGCATTTAAGGTTATTTTGGAAGCATCATTCACCTCTGCCATGAGATGAGGGGACTATGCTTATTATTTATAAGGATTATAAGAATTTATAAGATACTTGAGCAAAACTGAGATTAGCTCCCTTGGTTAGAGCATGGTGCTAGCAAGGTCACAGACTCGATCCCTCTATCAGCCATTCACTAGAGAGTGGGACTCCATCATCCTTCTGAGTCCTTTCCAACTCAGACTGTTCTGTAATTCTGTGACTGCAGCAACCAGTGCTGAAGCCATCACAAGCTGCCACCCAAACCTCCTCACAGCCCCAAAATGCTTGCTCCAGATCTCTCTGGAGAAGACACTGCTCTGTGGGTGTGTGTGTAACATTCCTGTGACACAATCAGCTGGGAATTAGTGAAATCCTACTTTTACTGATGACTTAAAGCAGGATTCAAATTCCCTTAAGGGGAGGGGACAGATCCTGCAACGGTGGATGCTCAGGTCCTGTAAGACAATTAGCATTACAATCAGCTTTACTACATCATCCAGAAATCCTGTACTAAGTCTCCAGTGAGGTCATTTCACACCAGCTGCTTTGCCATGAGAGCTCCAATTCCAATCTCACCATGATATTGCCTGGCCAGAGCTCCATGGCAGGCATGGCAGGGATGGCAGGGGACTCTGCTGCTGAGGCTCCCTGGTTCTCCTGGCTGCTGTTGTCACCTCCCAGGGTGGTGGCAGTAGCAGAGAGCCCTTGGACAGACCTGTGACATACCAGCAAAGTGCTGTGTCTCTTCAGCATAGGTGCCAGGTGGCAGATGCCAGTGGAAGGAAGGACATTTATCATCAGCCTTGGGCTCTGAATGAGTCCAGCCTGAACTCAAGTGGGGCTGCCAGCTCCCAGATGGAGACAGTGGGTTTGGGGAAGGTTTCAAATCCAGCTGGTTAAGCTGACAGGTGTTGGGCTGCAGCTGCAGAGCAAAGGCTGCTGACCTTGTTAATCTGTGGCCAAGTGCTCTCTGCAGGCAGAAATCTGCAGGGGAAAATGCAGCATTTTTCACCCGCTTTATGTTTTGGCTATGTTACTTTTGGCAGCCACTTAAAAACAGGATTGCTTGTGTTAGTTTTTTTGTTGACAAGTATTTTGTGTTTAGTTAGCCAGAAGCCAGGGACTGATGGCTGCATTCCTCTCTTTCCAGCAGGAGCTGTGCTGAAATGCATGTTTGCTGCCTGTCATGGGCAAGTGCTGCCTGCTCTGGTACCAACGGTGCTGACTTTGCATTGTCCCTCCCAGAACCTGCTCACCTTTATATTTACACTGACAATACAAATCTGCTCAAGAGCAAATGTCAGTGATTGCACAAGTACCAGCTCATGTTGTATCCTTAAAGTGTGCACAGCACCTGTGGAGTTGTGTTAAACAGATTATCCCAGAAAGTGCTTTTGCACCATGCCAGGCATCCTGCAAAGAGAATAGGTCAACAATGCTATTTAGTGCCTAAATTTAGCAAATGAGATCTGCAGTAAGCTAAGGGAGCACTGCTATCAAACTTTTCCAAGTTTGAAAGCCAGGCTTTGTTGGCCTAAACATCCTTCCTACCACTTTGGTCTTATTCCAGCAGTTCTTCCAAGAGCTGGTGTGCATGTGGAGTTTGTTGTGGTCCTGACTGCAAGAAGAGCTCTCTGACACTCATTTCTGTGAGTGCATATGGGCTGGATGTGTCTGGGCGTGGAAGCTCTGGCTGACAGAGATCAAGAAGGATGTCAGTGCCAGGTTTTGTCTCGTGCCTCCCAGGAAGCTCAACACAAGACAAGGGAGGAAAACAGCTTCATGATGTCTTTGCATTTCTGGGCTTGGGGGCTGATCCAAGGGCTGGCACAGCTGCCAGCCTCACCCCAAGCGTTGCTATAGCTCATGGATGCTGCCCACAGTTGCCCACCAGCTGCTATGCAACCCAAAATAGGCTCAGCACAAAGCACTCCAGGAAGCTCCTTCTTCTTTTCCCTCTGAGTCCCCTTCATCCGGCACTGTGATGCAGGGAGGTTAAACTGAAATGAAGAGGTTGCCTCATGAATGAATGGAATTAATTTAATTATATTTAATAAATTTTAAAAATAACCAGTTTTCTCTTGCAGATTTGAAATGAAGCAGCATTTAGTTTTAGCTAATAATTTTTAGCATTTATTTTCACTTCCTAAAATTTAAAATAAATTTAGTACTAATATTGTCTCTTTTTGACTTGTGGGAAATAAAATGAATGGTTGGGGATTTCTTTCTTTTCTTTTGTTTTTCTTCTTGTCACCCTGTAACTACTTAATACTTTTCTGATTATTATTAATAGTGTAGAGGATGATGATGATGATGATGATGATGGTGATAATAATAATGATAATAGTAACAACACCACCCACCAGAACTTAAAATTGTTACTAGATTGATGGCATTCCCTTTTCCTTTTCTATTTTTCAATGCTTCCAAACCTGGAAGATTTTGGAAAGCTAGATCTTGGTCCTACAACCGTGTAAGTTGTGTGCTAGGTCAGAACAAAAGTCCATCTGGCACAGTATTTATCTCCAGGAAAGACCAATAGGAGATACGTAGAGCCAAGACCAAAAAAGGAAGGAAGAACAATTATATGTACCCAAAGTGTTTTCCATATATTTGTGGCTGAGGAACTAAAAATTGTATCTTTGTGAGTAAAACTGCTTTACTCCTGTCATTGCTATCTTGCTTCTCAGTACAAGACCAAGGTTCAAAGACAAGGTTAGATCCTTTGCTCTTGTTGCAAAATTTAAGTCATGGATGACTACAAGTGACTGCTGAATTTGGGGGCTTTCCCTGAAATTTCAGGTCTTGCACAGTGAAATTTTTATAGGCACTCTTGGTTTCTAAGTGGATTGTGGCTATTCAGCACAGACTTGCATGAAAATATTAAGTACAAGCATAGTGTGGGATGAAAATATTTGTTAAATAGGCAATATTAGTCAAGGAGGTTGCTGGAATGCTTGGGTGAGAAATTAATCTTACCAGAGACAATAGAAAATGGAGAGGATATATATACTGAGAAAATATGTTTAGAAATTTTCAGTTAAGCCTCTTAAGATGTGTTGCAGAAGATCAAAAGCCATTTGTTTGCTTTTCTTTTTCTTTCCTCATGGTGCTCTATTTCTTCCTACATAAAGTAATTTCTTTCCAAAAGGTTTTACAGAATTATACCCTTTATACAGGATTGCTGTATATCAAGGTTTGGCTTGAACATCCCACCCCAGCCTTCCCTGCCTTTCAGTGTGGAGAAGGTGATCCCTGCCCACCTCACAGCAGTGTCTCATGAGTTTTGTTATCCTCTCTAAAAATTTACTGCAATAAGAAACCATACTCAGAAAGCCTTACCAGGGTTCTGATGGATGTGCTGAGGGGACAACAAGGTCCCCTGGCCTCCCAGCCTTGAGCAGGTTATATCGTGATCATGAAGATGCCCTGCTCATGGAGCAAGATTCCCACTCTCCTTTGCCTGTTCAGCTTCTGACAATTTTTCTCCCTCATTGAACAAGACGTCCTGCATCCTACAAAAGAGATGTTTTCAGTGATCTGCTTGAGGTGTGCAAATTATAGCAGGATTTGCTGCTTGCTTCATTCCCTGCTGTGAAAACAAGCACAAGATGTCTCCCATGTCACCCCACCAAACATGTTTGCCACAGCTTTAAACTTACTTCTGAGATAGAAGAGCTGAGAGCCTGGAGTGTTATTTCTCTTCATACCCCAGGTGTATTGCTTTAGTTTTGCCATCCTCACCAGGACTTCCATAGCTTTGCCATGAACTAGAGGTTTTGCTGCTCTCTCTGTGATGCCATGTGATGCTTTCACCCCTTGATTTAGGGTGGAACATCATGACTGTGATACTTTAGAGAAAGAGGAGAAGATGGGGAGGAAGAAGGGAGTTTTCCAAGGATATCTGGTCAGCTTTAAGGAGAACAAAGCTGCCTTAACACTTGGGTTGGTTGCTGACTTTTAGGCTTGGAAAAATGCCCATTTGGCTGCTGAGGCAGCAGCCTGAATTGTTGTGCAACTTGGCTGTGAAGGGAATGCAAAGGGATTTCTTCCCCTCCAGGTTCACGCATCGCTAACCATGCCAGGCGTGTTGCTCCGTACTGTACACCCTGAATGAATAAACTGTTCCTAATAAAGAACTGATGTTGCTAATATCTTCCTGTAATTTAAACCAAGGCTTTTTGAATTTAGCTCATTTGGGGAAGAAAAAAAACCACTGATGTTGCAAATGCTTATGCATCTGATTAACTTCGCCGCTTAGCTTAATTTGCAGGATCAGGGCCTTAGCTATCAAGAGGCTACATGGCATTACAGCCCTTCTATACATCTTCATTAGAGCCTCTTTCCTACGAATTTGCTTTCATGCGTATTTTTACAACCTCAGTTATAAACTGGATTGTATCTGCCAGCAGCAGTGTTTAACTATGTCAGCTCCTCAGTGCCTGAGCTAATCCCTTGTCCTCCTTGACAGGAGTCGGGGGGGAGAGCTGCTTCCTAAGGATCGATCTGTAAAAGTTGTCATCTTGCTGGTCATCTGCCTAAAAAATTGAGGAGATCACGAGTTTTTTATTAGGGCCAGCATTTTTGTCCATTTGGAGTTCTTTCTTTGGGTTTTGCTTAAAAAATTTTTAAGAGCAAAATTGTTATTTTTCTCTAAAAGTACTCATTTTCAGGAATGAAATTGATGGGAGGTTTTTCCTGTTTTCTGTTGCATCTGTCCCTTTCTTTTCTACCCTGGGCTCTCTGCAGCTTTTATTCTTCCTTTTCTGGTGGGTTTTGTTTTTTTTTCCCCTCTACTTTAATTCCATCTTCTTTTCCATTTCCAATGTATTTTTTTAATGACATGATGGAAAGTAGTTCCCCACAGCTTCCTCCAGCTGCTGTGGTTGCTGCACCTCGTATTTTTCAGATTTTAGATCTGGCAGCCCTAGTGGGTGTCCATCTGGGGAATTATACAGGTGCAGAAAGGAGCAAGTGTTTCTCTTCTTGAAGGTTTGTGTAAGGACATGCTCCCTCAACCAGCAGATCCCTCCAAGGTGCCATGACTGCTCACCCTCCAAAGCACTGTGGGAAAAGCCTGACAGAGGCTGAGATGTGAATGCAGATATTAAAACACAAAGACTTCATTTGTTTTAAGGGTTATGCCTAATCCTTTCCCTCCTGGGGCCCTCTTTTTTGGAGTCCAAATACTTGTTACAGGACTCAGCTTCTAGAAGCAGATGTAGCACTGGCAGCTTCCCAGTTGTAAGAGACCTGGAGGAAGATTTTGACTGTGTGGGTGCTCACATAAATGCTGGTGAGCTTGGTCCATGGCTGAAGCATGCCCAAGCCAGGGGACCCTGCCAGCTGTCCCCTTGCCATGCCATCAGACATGCAGGTGCAATATGTGGGCTCTCAGAATGAGTGTGTGCAGGCAGACCCTGCTGAGGGCTCATGGCAGGCACAGCACTTCTGGAAGTTACTTTAAATACAGAGATTCACATGCCTCAAAGACTTATGTGCATAACTGATCTGTTTGCTTGAAAAGAGTTTTATGAGTTCTTAGAGTTGTTTCACAGGCATGTGTGAACTTAAATTATAGTAGAAGTAAATTAATGGAGGAAGTAGAGACGAGATCTGCAAATAAAGTTATCCTTTCCTCTAGTCAGAGTATTCTATTTAAGTGGTTTCATTTTTTTTTTTTACTTCGTTGCATCACTTGATAAATTAGTTCCTAATTCTGCTTCAAAGGTGAAATCTCTACATGGATGAACTGGGCATCAGTCAAAAGTTGCATTTGTCTGGACAAATCTGTGGTGAGAAGTGTTGGTCCTTTGGTGTCTCTGTGGCACCTCAGGCTCTCCCCACGTCCCTCATGATTCCTGGGGCTCATACCTGATCCCTGGTGGTGCTCTGAAGCAGGGACCCCCTCAGCTGCCTCTGCAGAGCCTGCTCAGAATAGGTGTGAGCAGCAGGAGCCCCTGAGGCTTTGCCAAGGTGGAAGGTTGGTTGAGCTCTGTGTTCACTGAGTCCTGCTTGGCTTTCCTAAGAAGTGACAGATGCAAACATCTGCTGGTACCCCCAAAATGCTGCCTCCCAAGGGAGCAACTAGGTCTGAGCTTTGAATCAGGTTTGCAGGAGAGCTAAGCACCTCTGGCTGCTGGGAGCAGGGCTGGGGATGAAGGAGAGATGTTTCTATCAGTGGTGTAAAAAATGATATTTTTTATTCATTTTCAGAAGGCCTTTCTGGCATACCCACCTCAGAAATGCTTCCTCATATGCAAGGAAATGCTTTTCTGCTTTTGCTGCTGATTTGTGTCTTCCCACAGGACAGCAGAGCTGCTTGCACTGGGAAATGCCACTGGCTGCTGCCACCCTTGTGATGGGAGAAGTGCTGTGAGAGCAGGACAAACATTTGCTTTCCAGTGAAAATAAATACTGTCAGTTTCTATTCTTCTTGGGTGAAATACCTGTTCCAAAGGGATCACAAGTGGAGAGTGATCTGTGACCTTTTTGTAAAACTTTCCTTCCCAACCAAACCCCCACTCCTTTCTGTAAGTCTTCCAATTTTCAACTAAACTTCCATCTACAGTCTCCTGTCTGTAAAGTCTCCCTTTAAAACTTCCAGCCCACAGGCTCAGAAATGGACCCAAGTTACCCTGGAAAAGTGTCAGCTCAATATTAAAAGGTGTGATAATCACCCCTGGAAAAAAGGACTGTTATTGTTTCTGAGGTCAATAGCTGCTTATGGCCATTGGGGGACCTGGTGCTCACTCTGTGTTTGATTTTTCCCTGCAGGGTCAGTCAGCAGAGCAGGTTTCCTTTGCAGTCTGGGGCACTGGGGACACTGTGCTCAGTTGAGCTCACACCAAGCCTGCACTGAGAAATGAGGCATCTCCATGGAGGCAGCAGTTGAGGCTTTGGATTATTTTCTGTGTCTGAGCTGCTGTTGCCAGCTGGTAATTTGGGACAAGCACCATCCACAGCCAGCCAGCAGGAGGGTCGAATCTGCAGTGAGGCTGCATGGAGCCACACAACCTCCTCTTGAGCTCTGCTGCTGGAGATTTTGCTCAGTGTCCTGCAGGTCAGAGGGGTTTTTGCACCTCTCTGGTGCAGGCTGGCTCTGTTCATTGAGCTCACCTGCATGCTGTGAGCCAAGGTTTTTGGGAAGGCCCGTGCAGCAGCACCCTTGTTCCCAGGCGTGCTTGTCGTGGTGGTGATTCCACCTGGCTGCAGCCAGGAAGGCTTTGGCATGTATTGACAGGAATGCACACTGGGGGAAAAACTCCCCATCTGTGGTCACAGAGCGGAGAGACGAGTGGCTGCCTTGGAAACAGATGGCAGAACAAGCTACACGGAGCTCGCAGCCCCCTGGGACACCCAGCTTGACATCAGATAGTTTCAAGAACATATTGAAATAAGTCCTCCCTGATGATCACTGTGGCTTCAGACGCAGCCATGTCTCTCTCCTGAATCCCTTGACAGAGCTGTGGGTGATGGAGGCACGGCAGTTTTGAGGGGTCCCACCCTGCAGCCTCTGCTGGCAGCAGGATTTGGGGTGGCAGGCTGAGCACTGGCTGAGACAGCCCCCAGATGCTGGAGCTGAGACATTAGCACTTCTCCGTGGGTAGTAAGGCTTTTCAAGCTGAATAAGCTCTTTGTTCCGAGAAATTCTAACTTTAAACATCTGTGGTAGGAGTTTCAGTGTTTTACTTTAGGGTTAATAGACTTGGGTTTGTCTAAGTGGGAGGGGAGCAGAACCACTTTGAGGAACCAGTGTGGTCTGAAGTTGCTTTTGCTGTTGGGAAGCTCTGTGAATGCTGCCCTGAAGCTGTGCAGTTGTCATGTCATCCTGCCCCTAAGAATGCTCTGGACATGTGAAACAATGCTCAAATATGAGCAAATGTGAAAATTTGGGAGCTCAAAATCATAGTGGCCAGCAGCCCAGATAGAACCACCATCACCAGAGATGGCTGTAGGATCATCCTGTGAGAGTCATCCTGTAGGGGCTGGGGCAGGACTCCCATTCCATGTCAGTCCAGGGTTTGGGATGCTTTGTGCCATACAGCCATGTCCTCAGTGACAGTGGTGAGTGAGAAAGAGGAAGAAACAACCCACCCCACATGCAAACAGCATCAGCATCAGCATCAGATGGAGTGGGAGCTGGTAGAGAAACAAACATTAAATTAATTTAGTTCACAACTCTCCTGTAGGGTATGGGATCTCCCTGTTTTCCCAGGAAGAAGTCTAGAGAGATTAATGTCAAAAAGATCCACTAATTTTGATGACCCAATTTGCATGCCTAATGACCTGATTTTTCTGAACACTTCACGTTCTCTAGCATTTTATGTGCTGGAAGGACAATGTCCTTGTTTTCTTTCACAGCAACGAGTGCTCAGCAGTTTTGTGAATCAGAACTTGGGGTATTAATTTATGCATTCAAAAAACAAAACCCGACTCAGCTACCGAGACACAGCTTTCAATGTATGGTTTGGATGACTTGGCAGTCTCTCAGAAAAAGTCTTCAGCAGGGACAGAGGTAGCAGCCAGTGCCCCAGGACACCATTCAGCTGCCTTCACCATGTCTCCTTCCTCCTCAAATTTCCTGCCTCGTTCACTGGGCAGTTTCCAGTTTCAGCAACAAATGAGAGGGGAACTGAGTGGATACAGGGTTCTTTCCCAGCAGTTTACAAACTTCTGACATCCTGATTTGAAACCTTAATAAAGTTGTGTGATTACTTCTGTAGAGCACAGCATCCTCTTTTTTACTCTTTTATTATTTATTTTATCCTATTCTGAAGCACTCTCACTCTGTTTTAAGATATGGCAGAATCACAGAATTGTTTGGGTTGGAAGGGATCTCTGGAGGTCATCCAGTCCAACTTCCCTGCCAAGGCAGGGTCACTTGGAGCAGGTTACACAGGAATGTGTGCAGGTGGGTTTGGAATGTCTCCAAAGAGGGAGGCTCCATGAGCTCTCCCAGTGCACTGCCACCCTCAATGTTAAGAAGTTCTTCATGCTAAGCTGGAACATCCTGTGTTTCAGTTTATGGCCATTGCTCCTCATCCTGTTGCTGGGCACCACTGCAAAGAGTCCAGCACCATTGTCTTGGCCCCCACCTTGGAGATGTTGATATGAACTAAATGAGATCTGCTCTCAGTCTTGTCTTCTGCAGACTAAACTGGCCCAGCTCCCACAAAATTTCTTTCCCCTTAGTGAATCCATGCTGACTACTCCTGATGACATTCTTTTCTTCTACATGCTTGGTAAGGCCTCCAGAATGACCTGTTCCCATACCTTTACTGGGATGGAGGTGTGGCTGACTGACCAGTAATTTCCTGGGTGTTCTTGCTTTAAAGTACTGGCTACTCTCTTTTATAAATTGTGGAGTAATATTGCCTTCCTCCAGTCATTTGGCACCTCTCCCATTTTCCATGACTTTTCAAAAATGGTGGAGAGTGGCTTAGCAACATGTGCCAGCTCCCTCAGCACCTGTGTGTGCATCAGGGCCCATGGATATATGGGTGTGAGGTGGGTACAGCTGATCTCCAATCCAGTCCTCTGTGGCCAAGGGAATTTCCTTGTTCCTTTCTCCTGACTCCTTCTCTTATCTCGAGGTCTGGGACTCCTGAAAGCTGACATAGGCAGTAAAGGCTGGGGCAAAGAAGGCATCCAGTAGTTCCACCTTCTCCATGTCTTCCATTACCAGGACACCCAACTGATTCATCAGCAGCTCCATATTTTCTCTAATCTTCCAGGACTACACAAATGGAGTATCTCTGTAGCTTCCTTCTTGGGTTCTGCAGTTACATGTGTGGATTTGAACACGAGGATCTTCTCACAGGTCACCACTGTGGTCCTGCAAGGAGCACTGCCATCAAGAGTGACAGCTTTTCCCTTTCCCCCTGCACCACTGTGCCACCATGGCAGGTATGTGACTGGGTCCAGACCAGAGGAATGACCCCAGACAAGCCCTAAGGCTTTCATCCATGGAGCTGAAATAGAAAACACATTGGATTTGGACAGGCTGCTGAAGAGGAGCAATATTACATCTCTTCAGCCCCCTGTGCTGGTCTGGCCCCACTGTGGACCAGTGCAGGGGGACAAGCTATTGAAAATATCTTCCTGGGTGTTTGCTTTGTTGCTGATCCCAGCATAAAAGGATGGGAAAGCCCATCCTGTGCCAGCAGGTTCACTTCCTCTGCCAAATGCAGACCATGCTACCTGCACAGGACAGGAATCCTGCTCCTCAGAGGGAAATGTTCCAGGGGCTGATCTGTGTCACCCAAAGAGAACCTAAAAGCAGCAATGTTCAGGAGAGGTGGGGTGGCCTTTTGAGTGTGACATGTTACACACAGATTTGAGACAGACAGTGAAGGAGAAATTCTGGCTGCTTGCTTGCAATCAAATGTCAAATAAAATCAACACAATTTAATTAAAAGGAAAAAAAATCATTCCAAAAAATCTTTGAATTAGATTGAAGACTCTATCTCTTAAGAACATACTGCAAGCTTAATTTTTGATGTTACAGTTAAATAAAGACATACTTATCTGATTAGCTGTAATCCTCTCATGTTTATTCCTTGACTCAGACACTCTATAAAAATGTATCCGAGATTTAGAAGTGGGACCCAAGGACAGTCTGCACCTGGTCTCTGCATCTGATTGCAAAAAGATATCTCTGCAACATTACCAATAGAAAATTACTCAGCTGTTTTGATAATCTCTATTGTGCTCAAAACTGAAATGTAAAACAAATATATTTGTCCATCTCCTTCCATGGTTACAGTCCTCACCCAAGCTTTTTGGACTTTCTCTCCTTGTTACAGAAGTGGAGCACAGACTTGACCAAAATCCCAAGATCCCATGACTAGGGGGTTGAAACTCTCCCCAGCCATAAACAAGAACCTCCCTCCCATGGCCCTGATCCCACAGTTTGGGCCTCCTAGAAGGGAATCCTACATAGTGTCCTCATTTCAGCTGTGGTTTTTCTCACTGGCTGAGCACAAAGATGGTGTTTTCTGTGTGGCAGTCATGCTGGGGCCATTTCCATCACCTGTCTGGACCAGCTCCATGTGTAGTCAAGACAGAAGTTAGCAGGAAAATCGAATTCATGACTTATCCCATGCCTGAAATAAGTCAGACCATCAATGGGAATCACACCCTGGATCTTGCTCCCTTGTATCTCCAGAAGTCTCCATTGCAGGTGTCTGATGCTGAGATAAAACCCATCCAAGGAGACTAATACCCAGATTATTTTCTGTCATGCTAATATTCTGACTATAGAAAAAAATCATGAAAGTCTAGCTGGCAGCTGTACTCTTAGACATTTAGAACCAAACACCAGAAATGGGTTGGAGGAGGGTTTGCAGAGGGTTTTTGTCTCTGCTCGGCTGGGAGTGCCCGAGTTTTCCCTTGCTGCCATTAGTGGGAGCCATCGCACAGGGCAGGGCAGGACCCGTCTGCTCGGGGCTCCCTCCACTTCCACACTGGACGGGATTTCTGCTGCAAATATTATGGAAACCAAAGTCCCAGAGAATGCCTCAGGTGGGATTGTTTTTTTCCTATTGTTTTTTCCTATCAATTATTGCATTTGTTTGTGAAAAAATACATTTCCTAATGACCAGATTTCCAAAGATTAAGTGGTCCTCTGCCCACTTCTTGGTAAATCTTTAGCATACTCAAAATTATTTAGTTTGGATTTTCAGTTTAAAGCAATCTTTTGAGCCAGAAGGTTGTCAGTGCCTGCCATTGGCTGTTAGTTCCTATTACACTTGTGTGCTCACAGCTCCCTGGCCTGTGAGCAAATGTTACCTTCTACAACTGAAGAATTGTAGGGTTTATAAATCTCGAGAAGTGGCAGGCTCAGCAGTCTTCATTTCCATCAGCTAGCCATTTTCTCAAGTTTTATATTTCTTTCATGGTCAGAGTCCATAATGTATGACATGAGACATCTCAGAGAGACAGTCTCACAGGATTGCATTGAGGCTGTTGCTGAAGCACACGTGGTAGGAGTGGGAAATTGAATTTGTAGGGCACTGGAAAATATTTTTAAACTACAGAGCCAGAGGTCCTTCAGTTATCTTTCCCAATTACAATATAATGGCTTGTACATTCCATTTACAATATGATGGCTTATACAATGAAACTGCTCCTTCCTGTGGAGAAATGGGTCTGGTTGTGCTTCTTGCCCCTGCAGGCTGCTGCACTGGGATGTAAGATGCTGCTCCTCCTTGGGAGGATCCTCAGCCAGAAGACTCTTCCTGGTCCATTTCCCAGGGACATGAGGAGCATCCAGCTTTCACTGAAGTTGGTGACAGTGCTGTTGCTTTTGGAGGGGATAGGATGAAGTCCTCCACCAGAGCTTTGTTATGAAAGCTCTGCCTGTTCTTTGTAAGCCAAATACACACACAGATAAACAATCATAAAAAGATTTTCTGACTGATTTGAGAGCACAGCTGTGATAAAAGGACCAGCTCCAAAACCTGTGTGATCATGGTGGTCCTGGTGTGAGTTACAGCAACATTTCACATCTCTGTTTATTTTAGTTAAAAAAGAAAAGTTTCAGTTACTGTAGACTTAACAGATTTTTATCTCATAAAATATGCCTAGCAGAGGACACACTTCAGTATGGTTTCATTGTGAGCAGACCTTCGGCAGCTCATGTCAAATATCAGTATAATGGACTTACACACACTATTGATTTAATGACAGCTATCACTGCGAGGAATTGATCTAATGTTTTCATTAGACTTAAAAAATGTTTCAACAACAAGTTCATTCAGAACTGGATAATTGCAAAGCCCTACATGGCCAAAGATCACATTCCCTATTGAAGTGTAGTTTAGACGATCTTTTTAGAAGATAAGTAGATTAATAATAATAGAGGCACAGTTGAGGGAAATTAAAGCGAGTCTTCAAGCCTTAAAAACATAAATAAATTGAATTATCACCCATTACATTACTGGAGGGAATTTTCTGAACTTTTGAACAAATCTTAATGAATATGCAATGGTATTTTACTTGTTTTTGTAGGCACAATGTAACTGTTTTCGTTGCCCTCTTCTATTTGTCTGTCCTTTTTGTTTCTTGCCTGTGGACATTAACAGAGGTTGGTCTCTTCTGCTTGAACATATAATTTTATTAATTTTCAGCACTTTTGCCTTGAATGTTAAGGCCAGGGAAGGGCATTTTTGTGAGAGATTTTAGGACATGCTGTTCTCCAGCCATGATGTTGGACTGTGCTCCAAGGAAAGTTTTGCATTACTGGAGCAATGCAACTGATCAGTGACTCTGCACGAGGGCATTGCCTAAACACAAGGGGAGAAGGAAGTTTCCTGTGCTGATGTGGAAGGTGCAGACACATTTCTCCTATGAATACAGGTTACAGGGGTTTTCTTGTCAAACTATCTTCAACTTCTGCCTTGCCTTATACAAAGGCTCCTGTTTTCCAAGTATAATGATCAATATTCCATTTTTTTGCTGACACTGGACCCATATCTCAGTGCTCACTGAGATGGTCATGGCTTGCACATGGATCTTCCTTATCACTGTGGGTTTCTTGATAAAGGACTGCTCTTGGTAAAGGACTGCAGCTTTCAAATACTTCTTGAGAGCCCACCCAGCATGTCAGGGCACCTTTGCTGTGATTGCCTGCAGTCTGTTGTGCTCAGGTCTTCAAACCAAATCTTGGACATCTTGGATGTTTGAAAATAAGAGAAGACAACAATAGGATTGCTTTGGATATGATGGTCTCATCATTACCCAGAGTAAAACCTGAGTTTTCCCTCCCACTTATGGAAAGAATTACTTGTCCCTAAATTACAGGCTTCTTTTCCTGCCAGCTTTGCTTCAGTCCACATTCTGGGGGATGTTATAGCTCAGGAAAGTCTAACATAAAGAGTGTGTCTGATTATCTAGACTGGTGATCATACAGAGCAATTCTGGACCAACATGCCTGTATCCTATCTCAGAAAAATCAGAAGCTCTTCTTTCAAAGAATTTCCTGGCCTTTTCTGTAAGTCGTAGCTTTACTGAGCTCAGGGCTGTGTCTGACTGAACACATTTCCAGTATAACCATTAGTATCTGACTGGGGCAAACACTGGACCTACAAAACAAATCTGGGAAGTAAGGCAGACCTATCAAAAAAATCCTGCCAGAGTATGTGATATATTATTAGCTGTTCTCTGGTAGAATTATGTTTTGTAAGAAATCCAGTAATAGATTATTCTGATAGTTAGAAGGTACTTAAAGTGAATAAGAACCATGCAGTGAACCCATTCTCTTGCAGCAAAAGTACAACCTCCAGCTGCTGCTCCATTTCTGCCACCAGGAAGCTGCAGGCAAGTGAACTGCATGGTTACAGCACTGAGGAGTTCATGCACAGCCACACCACTAAAACCTTTTGGCTGAAGAGCTGCAGTCTGCACCACTGTGGAAGGAGGAGAATTCCCTTCCCAGAGCCATGGTGATCTGCAGTGTGGCACAAACCTCGTGTGCTGTGGGGAGCAGTGAGACCAGAAGGGCACTGAGGGTGTCCATGGGATTGCCCTGGAACAAGGCTTGGGCTTCTGAACAGCAACATTTGCTTTAAATAACTCCCACAGGAATTCAGCCACTGTGGGAACCAAAAGCCTCCATGTGCCCTTTGGGGCCAGGGTTTCGTGTGCTTCAAGGTACAATGAAGATTAAAGGCAATATTCTTAAATGAGCAGGGAGATGCTTATGCCAAAATATACATGAGTAATCTAGAGCATGATACAAAAATGCAAATGCAAGAATAGAAGGAAATCAGGACACTGTAATGCATATTGCTTTAATTTGAGGAGCAAAGGGATTTGAGTGGATTTCTAGGGTATAATGCAATACAGAATAATACAGTGTTTATGTCAGATATAGCTGACGAAATCTCCCAACAGATCAATGCAGGAAAAGGGTATAAATCAGAAGTATTGGAAAGTGTCACTTGAGAGCACACCTATTCTCAGGCTGAGGTAATATTTTCTGATACTCCCTGCAGTTGAATATAGCTAATGTGAAACAATGTGGGAGAGGGGAAAAAAACAATCCAAATGGCACTTGAAGGGAAAATGGAAATTTAAAATATCATCTTCAGGATCCATCTTCTGTGCAGATGGGTCTGGGTGAAAAAGAGCAGCCATCATCCCCTTAGCAATCATGAAGATGAAGTTGGAAACAGCCAAATTTGCTGCTGGGACAGAGCTGAACTCTGCCCAGGGCAGGGGAGCAGCACCCTGCAGTTGAGCACTGCCTCAAGGTCTTGCTCAGTGCACAAACCTCTCCTCTAACAGTGTGACAGACACAGCCCAGCTGAAATGATGGGGTTCCCTGCCTATGAACTGCCACACATTTCTTTCACATTGCATTTTTTCATTCTTTTTGGCTGTGCTAAATCACTTTAAATTAATGTGCTGGATATGAATAATCACGTTTCTGTTGAACATAGACTTTACAGAGAAAAAAAGAGAATTAATGAACTTTACTAAGGGAACTACTACTTCTTTCTCCAATAATTGCTTCTCCTTCATCATCTGTTGAGTTTTGATGTGTAAATGAATGGAGGAAGCCTTCTGGCTTTGCAGTCTCTGTGAGAGAAGGTTCTTCATGACAAATACCATTTTGGAGGAAAAGGGAATTTGCTCTAAGGTAGGCCCAAGCTAAGATTCATTTATCCTGGTTTTAAATCACTGGGCTCATTTCCTGTCATCAGTGGCATGAAATCAGACCAAGGGAACACCAGCTGAGCACCTTGTCTTCTGCTTGGGCTGGACTCTTCCTACCTGCTCTGCACACCTTCCTAACCAGCTCCCCCTGGGCTGTTGTGTTATTCCCAAATTGAAAGAAAAGAGAAAGATGAGCAGGTCATTAAGGCAGAAGAAGAGCTGGCTGCAGTGGAGATGCCATCCTGCCATCCCATTCCCTGGGGCACGTTTGCCTCTCTCAGCTGATCACTGCCCTCCTGGGGCCATGCATTGAGGGCAGGAGGCCTGGGCTGGGTAATTGCCACTTTCCCCCCCAAAACTCAGTTTAGCAGTACTTCTAGGGATGTCCTGTTCTGCCTTCAGAAATCATTTTACATGTGTGTCCCTGCTTTAGCTTCTGCTTGATTTCCCTATCTACCTAAAGCTTGGAGTTTAATAGATGTGTAGATAGTTTCAAGTTATCCTCTTGTGCATGAATGCCTGTTTTTTTCAGATAAAATTTTCTGACATCTCAAACTTCTATCTTGAACATGTATTAGATAAGTTGCTTCATATATATATTTGCAGTGTTCACAAAGTGATTGCTCTGTCAAAGTTCTGTTAGAAAATGCTTTTTTCCTGCACAGGCTGGAGGGGAGGGGGCAGGTTTGTAAACCACCCTCACAACCTCAGTCTGACCTGGGATTCAGTTCCCTCCAAGGTGAATTCTCAAATGCAGAGGGATAGAGAAAATAGCCTTGTTCTTGGGTGCATGGTTTTCCCTGCCTCACCATGTACCTCAGCCCTCCTGTTCTTCCTGTGTCCCTTTCTTGGGGGCAGAAAAGAGAACCTGCCCTTCCAGCCACCCCATGCCACGATTCCTTTGCAGATGTTTTCAGATTCCTTTGCAGAGCTTCTCAGAGCCTCTCCTGCTCCATCACCTGATGGCAGTGCTGGGCTGCTCTCCTGGAGGCAGTTTCACAGCAGGGACAGTAGCAGACCTGCAGTGGGAGGTGGTGTGACCTCCTCCTTCCCATCTGCAGATTTCCCCAGGTTTCTGTTTTGCCTGGTTCCAGTGCAGCCTGCAGGGAAGTTCTCCCAGCATTCTTTGTTTGGTGAGGAGTTATTTCACCTGCTGCAGTTGATAGTGATGCAGGTTACCCACATCCATGGTTATCCTTTTGCTGTTAATTATGGAATCCCAGAACGTTTTGGGTTGGAAGGGACCTTAAAGAAAATCTGGTTCCAACTGTCCTGCTATGAGCAGGGATGCCACCCACTAGATGGGGTTGCTCAGGGCTCCATTTAACCACATATAGTCTGTGCCCTCTGATGATCTGATTTTTTTTCTCCAGATGCAAAATATGAAAGACCAAGGACTTAGAACCAGGACTCTTTCAAAATTGCCTTCAATTACTGATGGCTTTCTTTTGTAGTTACCATTAAAGGTGTGGTTTTAAAATATTTTTCTTTCACATATGGTATACCAGGATAATTTTGGTTGAATTCAGTACCCAACCTGTCATTATTATGAAGTAAAATGCAAGTCTGTTACATGTTAGACTGTAATACCAAGTCAACAGCCCTCATGAATTCACACTGCATTGCATTTAGTACAGTATTTTTTCATATCTATTATGAATTGAATTCTAAACCAGCACACCATCCTTCCCATGAGCTGGGCCAGCCTAGGATTTGGCTTGGTCACTTTACTTCTGAAAATCAGTATTGTGTTGACAGTTGTGTCCAGCCCCCTGCAGCTTCCAGGGCTTACTGAATATTCCTATTAATATTCCAGTGTTAAGGCTTTTAAGGTTCTCTTACATTTCTGTAAATAGAAGTTTAACAGAGCTGAATCAGAGACTGGCTGTGAGGTGGGAATGCAGCAAAGCATGAGCAGGGTGGACAGGACTGCTCAGCCATTGACAGAAATCTCCAACAGAGAGCCTTGTAGTGGTTTTGAAAAGGTATCAAACACTCTTGTTCAGAGTAAAAAAGCTGCTAAAACTAGAAGGAGGATGAATTTGGGAACTGGGATCCTCCTTCTCTACCAGGAGTGTGAACTGGGAAGAGCCATGCTGAAGGAATGGGGATCAGAGGGGGAGCTGTGGTGAGCCTGGGGAGCTCAGGAAGAACCTGTGCCAGCTCCCAGCCCAGACTGGGGCTGCAGAGCCCTGTTCCTGTCTTGGGGGTTGGGTCATGCATGCACAAACCCCCAGGGAATTTTGAGATTAAATGTCACTCTCTGGAATGCAGTAACTTCACTTCTTTTTAAATACATTTTCAGCCCTTTGCTGGTGATTAAAGTTCAAGGTCGAGATGCATCTTTCCTTGTGGACATTTGCTTTGATTCCTGATGTGCTTTACTGAAAAATCTCAGACACACAGTGAAGGAGGTGACAGCATGTCAGAGAAGTACATATTTAGTTCTAGCAGCGAGTCAATCAGACATCTAGGCAATTACCCTCTGCTCAGGATGACAACTGAGAGATGTGTTTATTCTGTCTACAGGAATCTCTGTTATTTTAGGATCCTTTCCAGAGTGCAACCAGTGCTAACTTGTCAGTACGTGGAGACTCTTGTTTATGCTTTGGTTTCCTATCTGGGTGGGATTATTCAGTTATTGACTTGCTGGCCCCCACTCAACCTTTTAAATTCGTTTCTACCTTCCACACAATTTTTTTGGCAGGAGCTGCAGGCTGTCTAAGCCCAAGCCCTCATATCTTCATCTGTGCTGATGAATCTTTTATCTGCTTTTCAAAGGGTATTAGCTCTTCCATGAGCTCTGAGGTAGCAGCTCACTATCACTGCTGAGACTCCTGCATTTGGCTGTGGCTTGGCATCTCCCACAGCCTGGCACCTGGGTTTGCTGGTCCTTCCCAGGGGTCCCACCCTGATGGCCCTTGCAGAGACAGGGTTCATTCTCTTGTGTGGTGTGAAACCCTGCTCTGCTTTCCATCCCTGTACAGCCACTGGCCCCAGAGGCATCACTGAGGGTCAGGAAGGGACACTGCAAGGCCAGCTCCTCTCCAGACCCACTGTAGGCACACTGCAGGCAGCCACACTTACACCTCCTGCCTGAGTCTGATTAGTGAGCTAAATATTTTCTGTTCCATGGGAGCACCCGGTGCCATATGAGCTGGAGGCTTCCCTCAGGCAATGAACAGATGAGTTTAGCTGGAACAGACTTTGTTATCTTTTGACACTTTGCTGGGGAATCAGTTACTTCTGTGAGGAAAAAGGTGTTTCTGATGGTGTTTGCTTTTCTGAGTGGTGCAAAGCCTCTGGCAAACTGCAGAAGGGAGCCCCAGAGCTCAGCTCAAGGGCCAGCCCCTGTTACCCCCAAAAACGGGGCAGGAGCTATAAGCAGCCTACATGTACAGAACAGAAGCTCCCCCTTTTCATGTGAAGAGGAATCAATATAACCTGTGCTGCCCTGACAAGGCAGGACCCAGAGCACCCAGCTCCCCTGAGTCCCCCAAAGTCACCTGGAGTGAATTCTGCACCCTCCAGGGTGGGGTGGCACCTGAGCCCTGCACACAGACATCCTCTCCCCTCACACACCCCCTTCTCCCACTGCCAGGATGGAGGACAAAGAGGGGTTTTGCAGGTTCAGGAGGCCTTTCTTTCTTCCTTTCTCTCCCTGGAAGCCTGGTTATTACAGCAGTAGCCTCTAGCTACATCAGTGAAGAGGAGCACCTCCACCAGGCACCTCCTGTAATAATGACTTCTTTTTCTTTGGACTGGAGAGGCACTGTGCTATGACATTAAGAAGGTGAATCCAAGAGGACCATAGATGTAGGGTCATTCCAAGTAAACCCTGACGGGACACAAGAGAGGAGTAAGGTAGCAGAAAAATGATATGACAGCACATAATTGCTGATATGTGCAATTACCAACCACTTATCCAAACAGCAGTTGGTCTTAATCTTACAACCTTTTTTCTTGCTAAGGGTATCAGCCACTAAATTGCTTCTGCTTCCTCTGGGACCCAAAGTAATCTTTAGGCTTGAAATTGAGGTATTTTCCTTCCTTTTCAGTACCTACATTTCTTTGCCTTTTTAATATTTGAAGTGGTATTGTTCCATTGTTAATCTTGATAAAAAATAAATCAGAGCTACATGCATTATTAAGACAGAGAACGAAAAAGGAAGAATGACAGAGAGAATACATGCTCTACCTAGAGACAGACTGTTACCTGCTCAGGCATTGCACTGAGGTCCAAACACTGCCCATTGCCATCCATGGGCTCCTGTGGTTGCTGGATACCTTCAACTTCCACCGCCCATGGTAGGAACTGAGGGTCATTTGTGTTTTCCTGGACCAAGACATTATCCTGCCAACCTCCAGGAGCAGAGCTTTGCAGCATGGAAATCACAGATTGTCCTCCATACACGTAAATAGAGAAACCCCTGGAAGTGTTTGATGAGCTAGGTCATTTAGCAAATCTGCAAGAGGATTGTTGTTGGCTCAGATAATAAACCTTTCCATCATCCCCAAGTGTAAATTCAAAGGCTTAAGAGAGTATATAAGGCATAAGAAGATGGAAGCTTCTTCCTTATAAATGGCAGAGCCTTCTCATGATTCTCAGGCCTTAATTTAGCAATTATGTCGATTATCAAGCCATTACTGAGGAGGACTGAGGATCAAGCTGTCCAAGGACATGTCTGGAAAGAGGCAGCAGCTTTCCAAGGCAGCTGGAAGTGAGAGGATCGGAAGCTGTCCAAGGCATCTGAGTATTCTGAAGTCCAACTCCAAGGAGTTTATCTCTCCTGTCAGTGAGAACTCCATGCTCAGGGTGCCCTTGTGGCCAAGAGACCAGTTCATGGTGAGTGAGATTAACAATTTACAAGAGAATGTGAGAGGAGAGTGCAGGGGCTTGGCTGGCATTGCTTGGTTAGTCTGTACCAGAAAAATCTTCTGGGGTGATCCCAGGTCATCAATCAACCCAAACCCATGGACTTTTCTGGCCCAAACATCACAGGTCAGACTTCAGTACTGGGGCAACCTGTGATCCTTCCTCACTGTGAGCAAAAAGTCACTCCAGTGCACAAATGACAGGATGGTTTGGGTTTGAAGGGACCTCAAAGATCATCCAGTTCCAGCTCCAAGGGTATGGATGGCTGCCCATACCTGCCTTGGACACACAGCACTGACTGCAGCAGACCTTGGTACAATAAATAAAGCAGTACAGATAACCAAGCAGATATTAATAGAGCCTGGCTCTAGTGCATAGTGCCACTCTTGTTTATTCATATGTTGACCCCACTATTAGCAGTACACATTTCTTAAACAAAATCCGTGTCTTGCACTGCTAATTGTTAACATAACAGAGGGTTCGTGAACCCATCTTTCATCACATCACTTAAACATTATTTAAACAGTATTTTATTACATTTATTTCTTCAGAGGCAAAACCATTTCCTTGCTGTGCCTGTCAACTGATTTGAAAACTAAATATCTAAATTGCTGTAGTTTATTTTTCACAATTTCTATATTGTTTCATTATTAGCCTTGGAGAATAAAACTAAAAATGTAGCCCTCTGTTGTCTTAATTTTAGGATAACAGAAGATTGCTTTCCCAGGAAAGAAATATTGGCTAGCTTGTTAACAGAATGAATTTTAAACCTTGGTTTGGATCTTCAAAAGTGAGCAAGGGAGTTAGAAGCCCAAATCCAGTGACTTTCAAAGAGAATTGGTTACTTAAAATTCAGAGGCCTCCTTCAAAAGCTCATCCCTAATCTCTTCAGAACCATTTATTCTTCGCTGTAATTAACTGTGGATTTAGACTTCAGTATAAATTCACCTTGACTAAAATTTACAAAAGCATCCTGAAGTCCTGTTTTCAGAATGGCTCAGCCCCAGCGAGCCCAAAGTCTGCTGAAAGTCCCTGAGGTTAGTGGGGCTGTGCCTAAAGAGTGGCACTGAAGATCTTCCCTGGGATGCTGAGTTCAGATGTCTGCATGTGGCACAACCAATTTCCACCCCACAGTGAAATTTTCCCCCTGCACCCACCACCTTCCCTCCCCCCACAAGCTGGGGGCTGTGGGCCATAGAAGCTGAACAGTTTCTCATTCTGGACCTGAAATGTGACCAGGATGGTGAGATGGGCAGTTAAACACACCTGGCCATGACCTGTTTTGGTTGATGGGCTGGGCAATTAAAAGAATGCATTTTATTAGGATGTTGATCTTCAAGAAGAAGGGAAAGATTTGGCTTGGTGTGTGTGAGTAGGGGTTCATGATGTACATTGAAGTGAACACAAAGAATAGATAAATATGGAAATAGGCTTTCTTTTCTCAGCTGAGCTGTTAAATGTGTAACATGTACAGTAGATTTTAAGAGTGGCATGATCACCTCCTGTTCATTGTTCTTCCATCTTTGCAAAGGAGAAGGGACAGTGCAACCCAATACTGAAAGTAATGTCAGAAAAACAAAGAAAAGACATTTTCTGGGAGCATTAAGATTTCCACTTCTCATGGTGTGATTGCAGAAGTCTCAATTCTAGGCTCTGTTTCTGCAGATCTCTGCCTGTTTCTATCCACATGAGCCATCCTGTAACCCCTGTACTACCCTGATCCCAGCATGTTCCTCTGTGCTCTGGAAATCAGGGCTGGGATCCAGGGCTGCTGGCCCTCACTGCTTCACTGCAAATTGCTGCTGGGTGGAAAAAAGGAAGCTGAAAAAAGCCTGATTTGTGTTTTCCACTGGCCAGTAGTGGTAGCTTCTATGCCTGGGAAGCCCCAGAACAAGATTTCCCATCTACTGATTCACACAAGAGTTTTGGTTGCTCTAGGTAAGTCAGGTTTTTTTCCTCTTGTTTTAATGCAGAAAATTCTGATTTGCTGATGGCAACAATTTTTTGGAAGCATCACATGAAGCAGCTCTGATGACAATTTCATAAGGGCAAACTTTTTAGTTCCAGGAGAACATTTCTGGGCAGGCTGGACTGCACCCAGACAAAGCACATATTTGGGAAGAGGGGGTTATATGGGCAGGTCTGTGCTGGTACCCAGCAAGGCAGGGACCAGTTCCCTGCCCTATAAACAAAGGTAGGACATGGGTTGGGTCTGGACTCATGCTAACATTCCTCACCTTAAACTGCTCACTGCATCCTGCACTGTCCCATAAAATATTCTGAAATAGTGATATTTGAGATGAGTTCAATGATATGGGTGGTAAAAGATCAGTGCCTGAGCCCATGTGTGACACCAGAACCCTGCCTGACTCCAGCTCTCCCTTCTGGATGCCACAGGCAGCAGCATCAGTGCCTCCACTATTGGTATTGCTGGACATTTTTTGGCACCCCAATTTCTGATTTTGTCCAGAAAAGTATTGATTATTCTGGGATTCATCTTCTGTCTTGCTATTTTTTTTTAATTTTTTTTTTTAATGGAAAATTCATCCTAAGGCTGAGAACCCTTTTTTTGATCAAGTTTTTGTGAGGCTTGTTACATTCAGTAATCAGTTTTGGTTTCAGTAAATCAGGCTCTGTGTGAATGTGTGGACAGAATAAAATGCACCTCAGAGCAGCCTCTCTATAAACAGCTCTCCCAGTCACAGCATCGCCCTACATTTCTGCCTCTGATTTTGTGCTGCTTGTCTAATTATGTTGGCTGCTGTGTAATTATTTTCATGGAACAATAATTTTTACAGCGTGCAGTTTATCAGAGGTGCAAATTATACATAATAACATACAGCAATTTTCAGTTAAAACTTGCATAACATTCAAAAGTCCTTGCATTTTTCAAGAAATTGAGGGGGGGAAAGTATTCTTCATTTTGTATCTATTCTTTTTCTTAGAGAAAACAACCTAGTGATTTTCTTGGAGTCAATTAAACCCATTTGAAATAAAGCACTTTTATTTTGGAAGAAGACTTCGACATGGGGAGTTAATCAAGAATAATTATTCCCCTCTAAATTCACATCCTCAATCAATTTGAATTAAATCCCCTGTATAGACCAGCCCTAAATGTCAGAGGAGGTTAAAAAAAGAGTGAGCCAGAGGAGGTCTATGATATCAGGAAGCACTGAGAATAAAAGCCTTTTTGGGCTGCTGAGGCTGACACTCATTCTCACTGCCCACCCTTGGTTACACACAAGGTGAAGTTGATGTGGAGTCAACCCCATCCACGTTCCACATTCCAGCAGCACCTGTACATGCACAGGTGGTGGTGATAGCAGCATCAGGATCTCTGATCAGGTGAGAGCAAGGATAAACATATTTCAGGGAAAGAATTTTGCTCAGGGATGTCTTTTCCCCTTGCTCTTTCAGGCTGAAGGCAGCACGACTTTGATGAGTCAGGGAGTTACAGGGAATTTAGGCACATCTGCAACTCCAGCTCAGAGATGCTAAACTCTGGTTTTATTTAAACCCAAGCTTTTCTTTCCCATTGTTGCCAATTGAGCAAGGCAGTCTGTAGCCATTATTTCCCTACAACAGCAGTAACACCACAGTGCCTTTGCTGTGCCAAGAGCCTGTGGCTGCAGCAGCCTCCAGAGAGTCTGGAGGCAGGGGCAAGGTGCCCCTGTCCTCTGCAGTGTCCCTACAGTAAAAGAAAAATACTTTCACTCTTAACCTGCACAATCCCCCAAGCAAACCCCAAAATTCTGGAGGCAAATCCTGTAACCATCATACAAACCCTGCAGAGTGGGTAGGAGGTAGCTTGGCCAGGATTTCCATCCACAAAATTTCCATGTGGCATAAATGTCTGAACTCGAGGTTTTACCAAATACAAGGCATGTGGCTGTCATTTTGGATTTTATTGTGGATTTCATTTTGAGGTGATTCTCTATTCACAGAGCTTTTCTTACCAAAGTGTACACTGAGGCTGGCCCCTCTGCATTTCACAGGGAAATGGAGATGGAAGGAAGCATCTTTATAGACAGGTGTCCCTGCCCATGGCAAGGGACCTAGGTGATCCCTAAGGTCCCTTATTAACCAAACATTCCATGATTTTGTGGTCCAATGATTCCATATGTTTTGATGCTCCCCTCATGGGAGGTTAGCCAGGCTGGCCCACTGGGCTGGATCCCATAGCACAGCATGGGCTGGGGGGCTTGGGTTTGCTTTTTCTGGGTGGAAAACAAAGAAAGAAAAAAATTGCTTGTGAGTCAAACCCCACTATCCCATTCCTTGTCCCCTCCTTCATTCCCTGCATGCCCTAACTCTCAGGGATGCTCCAGATCCTTTCTTGAGGAGGGTCCATATGAGTTGGAGATGAAGAATAGGCTCAGTGTCTTGGAGACAAGGGACACAAGTACCCACTAGAACTATTTTGGGAAGAATTTCTTCCTTCTGATGAGGATTTATGGAAACAAATCTTGGGGGTAACATCCATCCAGAAGGAAAAAAAATACTATTGGTACACAAAGGTGACAGCAAAATGAAGAAGGGTAACTGCTGGCCATCATGGGCACCTCAGGCAAGGTACTTCCAATAAATGGAGGGAATACTTTCAGAGGCAGAAAATCATAGAGTAAACCCCCAGATTATTCAGACATCAGGAAAAAAAAAATCAAGTTATAGTATTGGCAGGAGTTCAAACCATATGGAAATGTCTGGAGCCTTTGGACAGCAAGAGGATAAAACTCCACCTGACTGTCAGTGAGCAGGCTAAGGACAGGGTGAGATATAAGATGCAGCACTTGCTACCAGCACCTTGGCTCTGCCCAGAATCACACCCAAGGACTGGGCAAGGCTTTTTCCCTGAATTGTAATTTTTTTCAGAAGAATGTCATTGGGTGTTGTCCAGAAAGTTTACTCTGGGGTTATGTAACACCACTTTGTCATTCCTGTGCTCTAACATTGCATTTTTAATTCAGGACATGGAAATACCAGGGTGTGAATGAAATCCCTTTTCAGTGATGGCAGTACAGCCCTGCATCTGTCCAACTTCCAGCAGTGTCCATAGGAGCCAGCAGAGCAGGCTCTGTGTCTGACTCACTCCCAAAGGGGCTGCTCTCCACATTCCCCTGACATGGTTCTTCCACGCTGCATCTGAAGGGTGAATTTCCCCCTTACCCCATGTCTGATCACTGCTGTTTGATCTGACAAATTCTTCCCTTTCTGGGTCATGGTAGCATTAACTCTGGTTTTAAGGAAGAGGAATTCATCAGACAGTTTTTGTGGATTTTAGTCAAGGTTTTTGACTCGAGGGAGTGCTGGAGCAAACACCAAGAAACTTGTTTCTAGAAGATCCTGAACTCACTGTAAATGCAGGCAGATGTAGCCAAGGAAGTGGGGGCCAACAGGATTGCATGAGAATTGTCACCTCAGCAGGAAGCTGACAGAAAATTGTGATGATCATACAGGAAAAAAGTGGCCACACTGAAAAGGAATCCAGTTTTCACATAAACTTATGGTGATTCTGATCTCCTGTTCCTATGAGGGCAGAGCAGTAATTCCTGTCATCTCTTCTTCCTGCTCTCATGCTCTGACTGGGAGAGGTTTCCTTGTCTCTGCTGTGAGTGGATGTCACACTTGGTGATGACACACATGTGCCTGTGGTTTTGATGCCAGCTGTGGTTATCATTTCAAGTGCCAGTTCAAAATCCAGCATTTGTCTCCAGAATGATAAGAAGACTTCATGAATCCATGGATGATGGTTTCAGTAGCCAGAGCAGTGATTTGTGAAGATTCTGACTCATGTCTCAGGGCAACAGGCTCTCCTGGGCTGATTGTTTCAGCAGGTCTGATGGGACAGGCATAAGGAAACTGAAAGGAACAAGAACCAGCTCAGTCCAGCTCAGATAGATCAGCTTCTCAGTGTCAGGTGGGGAGATATTTCCCATTTCAGGTGCTCCAGCAGTGTGCACTTCTGCCAAGGGCAGATATCACTGAGGCTTCCATTAAAACAGGTTAAATTAGGGAGCTATCCTATTTCATGTAAGTCACTTTGGTGGACTGGTCTTAGACTTCCTCTGGATCTATCAAGATGTAACATGAATGAGAGTAAATAAGCTCAAACCATTTCTCAAATTAATACCTTACCTCTTTTCTACTGTTCTCCAAAACTGTACAGGAGATAGAAAGGCTGCAAACCTCTGCTACTGTCCACCCCTTTTTGTCATATGGGTTTTCTGATGATTTCTCTCAAGTCTTTACTCTGAATCTTTGACTTCTTGGGGTTTTTTTTTCCCAGCAAAATATTTCTGTTGCAAAAACTCATTGGGGAAAGTGTCTGTCAGACCACAGCATAGAGATGGACGGACTTCTTAATACTGCCTTGGACACTCAGAGAAGTCACTGAACAGGATTTAATCTAGTGTGTGACATGAAAGGTTGCTCTTCAGCTAATGCTCTGGGCAGGTTAAATGTAACTGTAGGGTCAGATCCTGCAGCAGGAGCAAAATATTTAAGTAAAATGTCAATTCTTCAGAATGTCAATTCTGCTGGCCATGATGTTACCAAGCTTGTTTGGGAAAAGCTCCAAGTAATAAAAGTGCTGCTATATAAATGCTCCTTGTAATCCCCCCCTTCAAGTTTCACACCATGACTTTGCTATGGTGTTCTTCACCTTACATTACTGTGCCAGCTGATGTCTACTTCTGTTCATCAGATAGAGTCTCCAGACACACAAATTTCAAGTCAGGGTATTAGTCTGAATTGAATTCTTTGACAAGTTCATAATTGCATTTTTTTAGACCAGATAGAGAATCCTGGTAAGTCTCAAACAAACAAACAAAAAACAAAATCAAAACAACCAACCACCAACAACCCAAATGTGCCACCCCAAAAAAAAAACCACAACAAAAATCCCCCGCCAAAACAAACCAACTTTAGAAGATCAAGATTTATTTTTTTCTTCAACTAATTATCAAATTCCAACTTTTAGCAATAAGGCAGAAGAGCTTCCTAGCCAAGGCAGATTATACAGATGAAGTTTGGTAAGGATCTGTATTGCTGTTTTGCTCAAATGAAGTGCTTCAGGAAAGCACAGACATATTCTTCTGACTGACTGGAATGTCAGCCTCAAATCCCATTTCTTCCTCTAATAGTGAGTGCATTTATGGGTAACAGTGTCTGTGGATATCTAAGCTTTTTGTGACCACTCTGGCTCCTGCTATAGCAAGGTAAGGAGTGTTGCTCTCCTATCTTTGCTGCATATGTTGGACAGACAACTCAGAAAAATCCACTCTGCAAATCCACTCATTTAAGCACATCTGAACATCTTTATTGGATACCTTTTCATACAGGCACTTTTCTACTGAGTGGATTAAATTCTCTCAATACACAACAATATTTCTGACTCTGAACATGAACAGGGATTTACCTTTTCCCCTTTTCCTTTCCCATTAAAAGCAGCACATCAACAACAGGAGTGACCAACTCCAGCAGCTTTTGCAGAGAGCCAGGCAGCTGTGCCAGCAGCAGGGTTGGTATTTCCTAGCACCCATCCCTACAGCCAGGAATCCCCCTGGGGGGGAGCATCCCAAGGGGTGCAAAGGGAATAATGTGTCTGTGAACCATTTGTCTCCTTTGTGCTGAGATTATGACACTGACTGCAGCTGCCTTTGTGGTTTATGTCCTTGTCCCTTAAAGACAAGCAGCAGTTTTTAAAACTGGGGGAGATAAGTATGCTCAGTTGTATGGATGCTGCTCAGTGAAGCAGCTACCAAACTGCCTTTTGAATAACATCCCTGAATTTACTAATCTCTGTGCATAAAAGCAAAATATTTACACTCCTGAGTCAAAGGCTGGGATCTTCAGTTTGCTCAGTGCTGTCTCAAGTCTGTTCCTCTTGGATACAATGGCAGATTTACCATCAGCTTCTCTGGGAGTCAAAGTCAGGCCAAAAACAAGGGCTTATGGAAATACCATCCATAGTTCCTAATCCTTTGCTGGAAGACTTTCCAGAAAAGCTGTACTGGCAAGCATCTCCTTCCCCTTCCACAAAAAGTTATATTTGCATTTTATGTGGTGTCCCCACTTACTTTAGTGAAAAATTTGAAGCAAGCAGAGATATTAACATCCATGCAACCAGCAGTGTATGTGCACTCAACAATGGAAATATTTTGCTTTCAATCTAAACAGACCCATCTCTTCATGGCAAGGACATCTACTTTATGATGTTATGAGTAAGTCTGTATTCCTAGGCTTTCAGAATTTCCTTTGCACTATTCTAATGTATTTGTTCCAAAGCCAAGGTAAACTGGGTAGGAAGCATAAAATTAATTCTCTAATCCATAGACATAGATCAAGTCTTCCTTGCAATTCTCCATTTGTTGTTCCAGATCATAGGTTGTAATTCCTGTGCAATGCACAGGTCTTTTTGTAAGGACTGCTACCTGTAGATCATCAGCTCAGTGACTGTAGCCCACCTCTGTTCATGGCCCCATTTCTGCCATGCACTGGGTACTGGGGTACTGCAGGCAGGAGCAAGGAATGCAGAGAGAACATTTTGCCTTAATAAAAATATTCATCCAGAATATCCCTGACTAGTCAGTGTGAAGAGACCTGTAATGTAATATATTTTGATCTCTATTTTAGTTCCTGTATATATATGGCTTCCTTATTTCTATCATTTGCTATCAAGATATTCAAGATTTATCTGCAGATTTGGAACTGAAGAGGGTGTGGGCTGCCTGGGTCCCAGTGCTCACTGAAATTTGCTGTTTTGTGCTGTAAGCTCTCTGCTCTGTCTGCTCTGTTTCTCTTGCCTGCCTTTCACTCCCTAGCTTTCCAAATTTCCCAGCCTGAGCTCCTCTGAAGGGCTGAATCAAAGTGTTGAAGAAACTGCAGACATCCCCTTCTGTGTCACCAGGCCCAGAGCTGTTTGCTCACTGGAGCTGGAAAATGCTCTCACAGCCTTGCCATGGAGAGCCTGGCTCTGCAGAGTCAAGCTCAACAAAGCTTGTCCTTTGTGTCTTCCACAGCACAAATCTGCAGGCTCACCTCTGAGCTGGACTTTTTTTTAATGGGACACAACTAATGGGACTTAAAGCTTTTGAGGGGTTTCAGTTTGCATTCAACAGATGAACCAACTCTGCTTTCGTCTGTCAGAAGTCCCACACATTTCAGAGCCTTTAAAGGGAAATGATCCAGGAGGCTTGGTGGGAATTAAGGACCTCTCATTTACTTGCTGAACACTTGTGTTTTCTTATGGTCTTTCACAAACAGATCTTTACTGGGCTGTAGTAGCAAAAAGGGAAATTTGCTTTTGACATTTCCCTGAACACCCTTCAGCAGTGCTATAACCAGGCAGTGAGCACATCCCACTCCTGTGTTTTTCTTTCATGAGTCTCACTTCCACCTATTTTCCCTCTAATGCTGCACCCTTACCATTTTTCAGAGACAAATACTATTCAACTTGAACAGGCATGTTATCTAGGAATATTGGGATGCTTCATCACACAGTCCATATACAGATTGCTTTTCTTTGTTACCTGTCCCTGAAGTCCCCTGGCAGGGGTGCTTTTCTGCTTTGTGTTTCTTTGAGCATTTTTGTCTAACCTCAGGGCATTGAAACTTAGACCCTTTGATATTCTGTGAGGTCTTCACAGTGAAACAGTCATCAAATAACTGCTCTGACATATATGCTGGTCTAATTTGAGTTTAGTTTGAAGAATTCAGCAGCTGACCTATCTCATGTCTTACTCAGCCTGAACTAGCCACAGGATTGACTCCACTGTCATGGGGCCTGTGTGAACTCAGGATAAATCTGCATGACTCAGGGTGGAAAAGACTACCAGGCAAACCAGCAGATTCAGAATCTCTCTGTGTGTTTCTGCATCGTGCCTGGTCCAGCTGATTCCAGCCACTTCCACAGCAGCATCACAGAATCAGGGTTTGGGCAGCCCCAGGAATGCCCAAGCAGCAGTGCAGGACAGACTGTGCCAAGGTAGCTCTTGGCTGAAGTCAGCTCTGGAATCCACAAAGCTGTGGCACATCCAGCCTTTGTTTGATCCCTTCTATACACCACCACATCCTATCTCTGGTCAGGATGCCCAAGTGCTGCCATATCTCCTCTGTCCCCATAGCCTGAAAGGAGACTGGCCTGGACTTCTGTGCCCCAAATGACAAATTACTGGAAGTGATAACTCTGGCTAGGCTATGCTGGTGTCTCCACAAGCTTTTGGAGGCATTTCAGGAAATATTAATGTCAAAAATCATCCAAAACTAACTTCTGCTTCTGTGCAGAGCATCCCTTTTCCCAGTGATGTGGGGAAAGAAAGATGAATTTCTCCCTCTTCTCTGCCTTCTTCTTGCTCCCCAAACTAGACAGATATTGGTGCCATTTGGGACACTTAGCTCCAATGCACAAAAGTCCCATCAGGTGCATGTTCAACCCTGTGGCACCTTCCCAAATGACTTTAATCAGCAAAGGAATGACATGGACCTGCTGGAGTGTTTTCATAGGAAGGTCATGAAGATGATCAGAGGGATGGAACCCCTCTCCAGCTGGCTGAGGGAATTGGGGTTTTTTAACTCAGAGAGGAGTGGGCTCTGGGCAGACCTTATTGCAGAATTTTGGTATTTAAAGGAGCCTTGCAAGAAAGATGGAGACAGACATTTTATGCATGTAGTGATAGGACAGAGTTAAAGTTTTTCAGCTAAAAGCCTAGATACAGGGAAGATATTTTATTCAGTAGCTTGACTTGTAACCTGCCTGCCTTTGAGGGTTGTACACCACTGACCACCACCCATCTGCTGGCAAGTAAAGCACCCATTGTCCCCCTGTTGCTGCCAGGATATGGATCCTGGCTGTTTTCATCTCTGTTTCCTTGTGCTGCTGCCAAGCCTCCTAAATTACTGGCTACTGGCTGTAACCTGGGAATTTTGATACAGAAATATCAAACTGTTAAACAACTTCCCATTTCTTCAGAATCTCTTTGGGATTTTCATTTCCTGTGTCTAAAATGGCATATGATTTGAAGTGTCATCTCCCTGGCATCAAGTCCTTATTTCCTCTATGCTGCACCTGCCTGATTTGATTGTGTTGGTCTCTCAGCTGCAAAAATATCCGGCAGGGTCAGATCTCACTCCTGCAATCAAATAAAAGGTTTTCTCTTTTATAAAAGGCTGGAAAATGACTTGTGCACCTCACAAGAGCAGCAGGAAACACCTAAGTGGCACCTGGTGAGCACAAGAGACAGCAAGGGGTGAAACAGCAGCACACTGTGATCCATGGAGGCTTTTCCCTGTCCCTGGGCTCCCAGGGCTGATGACAACTCCTTGGATTCCCAGATCTGGATGGTGGAACAACTGAGGATGTGCTTTGGAGGGGCTTAAGCAGAGCATCTCAGGGCTCAGTACAGAACAGTTCAGTACATCTGACTCTGAAAATCAAAAAGGGAAGGAATTTTGCTTCCAGGTGCAGTATGGACATGTAAAATGAACAGAAGTGTTCCTTAAAAAAAAAAAAAAAAAAAAAAAAAAAAAAAAAAAAAAGAGGGGGGAGTGGACAGAAAAAAACCCCTGTATTTAAAGTTTTGAGTGCACAGTCCCATTCTCTCCTGGTTTATAAAAAGGTAACTGAGGACAACAAACCCTCTGTGTGTGTGATGTGCCTTTGCACAGAGAAATGCAGAGAACCAGCCAAGTACAAGAGGCTCCCTGAGGCACCCCGAGGTCTGAGCAGGGCTGGACTGCACTTCTGCCTTTACACCTCTGGGCTGCAGGGCAGGCACTCTTTCAGGGCTGTGTTTTCCCAAAAGGATGCCCCCAAAGATGACCCAACCAGCATTCAGACACAGGGGAAAAGCAGAGATTCTTTTTTTATTATTTTTTAAAGATAGCACTACCTCTTTCCTAAACTAGTTTTTCTTTTTATTAAAAAAAAAAAAAAAAAAAAAAAAAGCACCCAAAAAAAAACAAAAACAAAAAACCACCAAGGAAAAAAATTGCACTTGGTTTAAGTGAGTTGTGGATTTGAGGTTTAAGGAAAAGCTGTTTTGTCACTTATTTCTTTAACTTAGACAAACTAATGAGGCTTTTCAAGCTTGTCCATTGTTCAGATCTTGCAAAAAATTGTTAAAGGGGAAATGCTCTCATAAGCATCACCAGAATTATTTAATCCTGTAAATATTAATTTTTCACTCAAAAATAAGTTTATAAAACAGTGGGTCTGATTTTCTTCAGAAATTTCCTGCAATTCAGATTTAACACTCTCAAAACAGAACCTTTCTGAGCATTTTCAGAGTAATTATGTTTGTCTAGAGGTTTTAAAGTTAAGAGATTTCTTTAAGTCACCAATATTAAAATTTCTCTGAATCACTGGTAATATTATAGGCCAAAGATGTAACTATAGCTTTACAATTCCTGAGATTCCTCTGAGTCCTTCTGGGTCTGTAGGATTTATTGACAACCAAGATCAGATGAGCTCTGGTAGCCTTTAATCCAGACTGTAACACACATGGCTCCACACATATGGATTACAAACAGTAGCTGATACTTACTGCAACTGTTGTGCTAGAAGATTTACAGCAGAGTATCAGGAAAAGGAGAATTATTCCTTTTAATCCTCTCACTTTAGATAATCTGGATAATTTTTCCTTTTTTTTTTTTTTTTTTTTTTTTTTTTAAATCTTGAACAAAATATTGCACCAAAAGTACATTTCTTCAGAACTTTTCCTGGGAAGAAGAAAACACTTGGCCAAGCCTGGATTCTGGTGTTGCCATACCCATCACCAAGGGATGTGGCAGTGGCTGACATTACAGGACCTTCACATGTGCAGGGAGAATATTTGCCTGCTGGATGCTTCCCAGGACAGGAAATTGCAAACCTGGGGCAGTCCCAGCTCCTTGGTCCAGCCTGGGAAGTTGGGTTCATCCAGCAAAGATACATTGCACAGTCCACACTCAGTGGGGTGAGTTGCAGATGGAAGATTTACAGAATTTTCTTGGCTTGGCACCCCTCAGGCCCTCACCAGTGTGTTATTTTAAACAGCTTTGTTAATATTAATTTATTTGGCAGTGTGCTGTGTACACCCACACCTTTTGTGCTCTGCAGTGGGATGGAAGTGGAGGCTGTGGGTGCTTTTAGCAGTGTTTGCAGCAGCCCTGAGCACAGCCTCGAAGGCACTGCTGAGATCCTGGAGCACCCTGGAACCACAGAAACACTGAGAGGGGAAAATCAAACCAGAATCTAAACTGACACTGAATGTTAGGGGAGAGCAGTGACTGGGTGTGTCTGCTGAAAAAACAACCAAGAAGAAAGGAATCTGGTCAAACCCCAACACCTAGTACAGGTCACTTATAAAATGCTGCTCTTCACCTTCCTGTTGGCCTGGTTCCATTCAATGGAGACAGGAATATCCTTTGCTGGTGTGTGCACAGAGCATCCAGCCCAGTTACCACACAGATGGAGAATTGCTGGTGCATGTGCACACACAAACATATGTGTATATAGATATATATATATATCTGTGTGTGTGTGTGTGTAGATATATATATATATATACACATATATATATGTATATATATATACACACATATATATATGTATATATGTATTTATATTTAATGTGTAGCCCGTATTTGAAATCTCACCTACGTCCACACCAAGCCAATTTATGGGTAGATGATGGAAGGTCATAATTAGAATTAATTAATCCAGTGGGAAATCCATTCCCAAGCAGCTCTCAGCAAAAGGCAGATTGGCAATGTAAGGAGGATAAGCTGTACTTCTAAAGCTCTTCTTAGATATTCTTGTCACTTCCAATATCCCCTGGGGTGTGAATGGCTTTAATCTCCCACCCTGGGAGCCACCCATTTTCCTGGTGTGCACTCCTGGTGAGCAGTTGAAGCTGAAGACAAAGTCCAACACCTCCAAGATGCTGGTGAAACACAGACACAGATCACCCTTGCAGTCTGCTTCCCCAAACCCCTCCAAACAATCCAAATGGAAATAAACATTTCCATCCGAGCCAACTCAGCCCCTGACATGTGCACAGAAGCAGAGCTGCTGTTTCTGAAGAGTGTGATGAGGAAACAGAGCCATAAGTGACTCTGGAGCCTGGTGCCACCATCTCCTGCGCCATGTCACCTCCCCTGTGGAGAGCTGCTGTGCAGGATTTTGGAGAAGGAAACAGATCCTTCATCACTCCCAGACCTTCCCAAGGTTTTGTTGTATGGAAGCTAAACAGAAGCTTTCACAGGAAATTATTTTTTTTCTTTTGTTACAAAGCAAATAGATTTTTCTTCAATTATCCCATTTTGTGGTGTTTACACCACCTCTCCTGAAGGGTTGAGATGCAAAAAGAAGGGTGCATTAGGGAGCTGCTGCTGCTCAGTGCTGGCACCTCAGTGCTGCCAGCAGTCTGAATCATGAAGCAACCAACTCTGCATGACCCAGCACAAAGACAGAAATCAGCTTTTGCCCAAAGGTGTTTCTAATCAAAACAATTTTAATAATAAAAATGGTATATTTTAAATAGAGGAAATCAGAGTTTGCACAGAAAATGTGGACACCAGAGGATAGAAGCAAAGCCCATTCCATCAGAGAAGATAAAATTAGCTGTGGTCTAAATTTCATTGCAGTATCTCAAGAGCCTTTGGTGTTCTTCAAACGTCCCACACGTATATTATTTCTATACCCACTTGAGAATGAAGTCATTTTCACATAGGATTTTTAATGCTTAATTATTCTTCTTTTGTTCTTCTCTCTGTCACTATTGGAGTTTTAAGTTGTTTAGTTGCTTGGTGATTTGAGTTTTTCTGAAGAGAGGTTTCCCCAAGAGAGAGCTCAAAGGTGTTGAGGAAAAAGGTTCCACCAGCACAAATGGGGATTTGTATCAGAGGGCATCAGGGCCAGCTGGACAGGCACAACCTTCCAGGGAAAAAATCAGTGCCCAGTACATTCAAACTCACAGGTATTAAAACCTGTGTCTTTTCTCCTCTAGTTACATTTCTATTGGCAGCAGCCTCCTGCCTATGCTCACCCTGGGACACTAACATCCTTTTTTTATCAGTCAGCCAACACACAACCTCCCTCTGAAATGCAATGTCAACAATAAGAACTGGCTGTATTTACCTCCATTAAATTTCTCTAGAAAATACATGTGATTTATCCTCATTTGTCTCAAGCTGGTAAAACTTTTAGATCTCATAAAGTCCTTGGGAAAGCCCACAAATCCATGAACTCTCCAGCAATGCATGCCTACCAAAAATCTTGTATTTCTTAATCTCACTTCCTTATTCACTCCCTTTTCTCACTCCTTTCCTCCCTTTTAAAATTTATGTTTTTAAATAGGAGAAAATCCCAGAGACAACATCTGTGTAAAATGAAGATCAGAGTTGAGAATGTATTTATAGACCTTAAGAGCATTTTCCTAACAGGTTGTAATTATCCTTAAAAAGATCATAAACCCCCCAGGAAGCCCAGATATAAATATACACTACTGAAGAATTAAAAGCATGTTAAGGTAATAAACACAGAAGTATCCAGTGACTTGATCTGGCTTCCATCAGAATAAATGAAGAATACTATTGCTGTCAATGGGACACAGATCCTGGTTTAGCCACAGGCTGGGAGAGTTGGAGGGACAGTTGTTCAAATCACTGGTCATGGAAAATTGATCACAGCTCACCTCAGGTGACAGAAGTTGTTATCATTTCCTTGTGTCCTGCACTGTTTTTCCCTACAATTTTGGGTAACTTGTTGTTTTACACAGCTTCATAATGGCACATCTTTTTTTTTCTTGAAGTATTTAATGTATTTTTTTGATTTTAACATATAGAGAGATTTTTTTAAGGAAATTATTTTCACCTGACCAAGGTTTCCTTAAAGAGCAATTGCAGTTGAATTCCCCAACAATTGTTTCTTCGCTGAAAGAAGTCAGGCAATCTTTGAAAACCACAGACCATCCAGTATCTCTCATCAAAATGCATTTGAAAATCACCAGTTTAGGACACAAACCCAGGAACCCAGCAAAGAAATGCAAGATTTTAGTCTGGAAGTGACTCCATGGCCAAGGGTGCTGGGCAGCCCCTTCTTCCCAAATGGGTGTTGAAGGAGGCCAGGAGCTGGCCTGGCTCTCAGCCTGGGGATGTCAAAATCCTTCAGGAGCCTTCTGCTTGTCAAACTGAGGAAAAAAAAGGGCATCTCTCAAAAGATCTAGGCCAGCAGAATTGGGATGGAAAAGGTGATTTCCAAGAAAGAGCTCCCAGACATTGCTGAAACATCCTGACTTAAATTATGGTCAGACCTGGTAAATAGCTTGGGCATTTTCCCAGTGGGCTACAAAACCAGGATGGCATTTTTTTCCCCAATTCTTTCCTTTTTTTTTATTCTTTAATTGCATGTTAAAAATTAACTCTAGCCAGGATCCACATCCTCACAGATCTGTCTGGGGAAGCATCACCTCATGGGCTGTAGGAGTCCCTGCCACTCCTGCTGCAATGGCTTTGGTGAAAAGAGGTGATTTGGAAAGGAAAGGCTCTGGAGAAATTAAGCCCTTTCATACAGGTAATCAACTGAAGTGAGTGAAAGGGCTTTTCCTCCCGAGAGCTCCTCGCCCTAGTGGAAGTGATTCTATAGATGCTATTTTGAAAGCATGTCATACCCATTGTGTTTTGAAACATTTAATTATTTGTGACTCCCTTCAGCGTGGGAGCCTTTCCTCAGCAGTGCTAGGTGGGGTAATGTGCTCATAATCATCTGAGCACCACGTGGAGTCTGTGGCTGTGGGATGGGGAATTGGGGACAGGAGGGTGTTTGGGGGTGCCTGGGCTGCAGCATGGATTTATGCTCGTGGTATTCAGCTCATGGCATGCAGGTATGCCTGCTTTTGTACAACGTTTTTCAATGTGCAATCATCCCCCTTCATTTGCATTTGCTTTGAAAACTGATGACTTTGGTATTTAGAGATTTCTATTCACTTTTACTGTGAAAAAAGCACTCATAAATGTTTAGGCTGGTCTGGAAAAGTGACACAGCTGTATCTAAGGCACTATCAAATATATCCTTAGAGCAGATGGCCCATAAAAATATGCATGTGCTTGGAATATTTGGATACACCACCCCTAGAAACATTCTAGAAACCAAGCTAAAAATTGGAAAGGCTTAGCTCAGAAAATTAGGATAACTTTAAGAAACCAACTCTTCTCCATATTTTCTTTTAACTAAAGTAACATTCAATTTCACCAAATACCTTTGTGCATTGAACAGGAAAACAGACAGACTTGATTTTTGCCCCACCAGCTGTACACAAGGGACGTTTCAGGGACAGCCATCCCCGTAAGACAAAACCACAAACTGCTTCTCACTGGTAACTTCCCTACGTGTATAAACATTTCCCAGTGTTTAAGTGAGGTCAGCTCTTAGTTTTCTGCAGAATGGGGGTTAACTCCCTGGAGAAAGGCAGGGAGTCCCAGCAAGTGGCTGGAAGGAGCTGACCTTTGGTACCTGTGAGTGCAGCAGGGAGGTGGCCACTGCTGCCAGCTGGGGTGATAATCCCCTGTGCCTCTGGTGAGTGATAGCTGATAAGTCTGCACAGAATTACTCAGTGATGTTTATTTATCAACTGGGCCTCTTTTCACCACTAAGTTACTCATTTTTTTGGGGGGTAGGGAAGTTTAGGTTGCTCTCAGGTGAGGTTATGAATTTCTGCTGGCTTCCCCTGGGCAGGTATGCAGGCAGATGTGTTGGAGGACTGCTCTGAATGTTTGCAGTAGATATTTTTTGGAAAAAGACAAGGTAAAAATCCACAAAATCTTCAGCATTCCTAGAATACCTTTCACAGATGCTAAATGCCCTTGTTTTTGTTCAGACTGAAGGAAGAGGCAGTATCTGGTTTTCTCATGGCTGCTGAGATGCTGGCAAGGCTCTCTGGGGAAGTGGGAAGCAGACCCATGAGTTTTGTGCTCCTTGTCCATGTCCCAGGCACACCAGCTTTGTGAGCTTCAGCTGTCTCTAGCAGAAGGCAGGAGCAGGGCTCTGCAGCTGGGACATGCTCTGCTCTCCCAGTTTTGAGCAGGATTAAAGATTTGATCTTTACCAAGAAGACAACATAGGCTGGGAGTCTGCATTGCCATGGAAAATCTGGCATAAAATACATAAACCTCCTGGGCTGCCAATTGTTCTTCTGAGTGCAGAGCTCACCTGGATCACCTCTGCTCTTGATGCATCATTCAGGCAGACTGAAACTGCACTGGGATGCCTTTTCTCAGGATAGGCACATCAGAGATTTATTTTGTGCTGCAGAATTGGAGTGAGGCTCTTCTGGACATTTTGGATCCAGTGTGCTTGGACACCCTCCATAAGCTTGATACAAATATTTGATGTATAACATACATAAGGTTATAGGTATACACTTATGTCCTGCTGGAGTCAAAGGATCAAAGCTTTGAACACTGACTGTAGGTAGGGAATAACATAATTCTGTGCAATGTTTTCAAACACACCTCAAATGGACAATTTGCCATGGCTCTGCAGTACTTTGTGACTTAGCAACATCCTTCGAGTAAACTTCCTGCTCACTTCTTGTTTCCTGGATATGTAAAAGCCAGTGCAGCATGCAGCAGAAAGCCCTATAAATAAATAGAAATCATAAGTGATGAGATGTGATAAGAAGGCATGGCAGCCCAACCAGGGCTCTGTTTGTTTAGCAAAGTCTTTTTTCTGTCTGCTAATTTATGGCTCTCTCCTCAAAAGTCTTGTGTCACTGGGCTGAGGTGGTCTAACAGAGTTGGGAAGATCTTTCTTGGGCAGAGAAAGGGTGTATTGCCTTCTGTCCTGAGATAGGGAAAGAAAAAAATCTGTTGCTGTTAACTGAGGACAGGCAATGTCACCCAAAGGTGAAGGTATTTCACTCCACAAGAATGTATTTCATCATTTAGACCTTGGAATGGACTGTCCAGGGAGGTGGTGAAGTCACCATCTCTGGAGATGTTTGTGGATAAAGACTGGACATGGCACTCAGTCCCATGGTCAGTTGGCATGGGGGTGCTCAGTCCTAGGTTGATCACCGAGGTCTTTTCCAGACTAATTGATCCTGTGATTCTGTGGCCATTTCTGGTAAAAGTGGGGATGTGCTCATGGGACCTTGAGGGCAGAAAAAGCCCCATTGTAGAGGAGGACTTAGTGAGAAGTAAGAAGTGTCCCTTGTGCCAGGGTCAGGGGTGTGAGAGTAGCTTCAGACACAACAGAGTGAGTGAGGATGGAGTAGGCAGGGGGACACAAAATCCATCCCCTAAGGCAACAGGGACAGATCTAGCTGGAGCAGCATCCATGCTGCTAATGCCATGTTAGGGGTAGTCTTAAGTGGAAATGGAACTGCTTTAACTGAGTCCCCAGGTAAAGAGAAAAGCCAAGATAAAAGGATCATTTACATGGACACGTGTTCCAGACCCTTGCACTCATGGAAGGATGAGTGTGGGAACCAAAGGACAGGCAGAGGATCAGCAGTGTGCAGTCACTGTACAGTTGGCACAGCTCTGGGGTAAGCTGGAACAGGATTCATCAATCCACATCCCTTCTGATGCTGGGGTGACACACACCAGCTTAAACCTGTCCCAGCCCCGACCACTGCTGTGACAGTGCAGGCAAAACCCAGGGACTGCAGCTGAAACCTAAGCAGGAGCCTAGGTTAGCTGTAACTCGAAGTCATGGCCAGATGGTTACCATCCAGCAGAGGAATAATGAAGGTATTAAGGTTAATTTAACAGGCTTAAGTCTATAGGTGGTCTTAGAGGGCTGCAGCCAAGTAGCTGAAACCTACCACCCCTCCCTAGGCCTGGGAGCGTGCAGGCAGCAGTGGATGCAGGCTCCTGGTGCAGGTTTCGTGCTGTGGAGGATGTGGAGGATTTCCCCAGGGAGCACAGGGGGAGGATCAAGACCTGCCTTCCTGAGCAGAGACTGCTGAGGAGTTTGAGAAATTCTGAGGTTTTAGCATGGAAATCTGCAAAGCATAGAAATTGTCCACGGATTAGAAAATTTTATCTAGTGTCATGTATAAAACTGGTTAAAAATTTCTGGCGGGGTTTCCCTTTATCAGTGCTATTTGCTGCACTCCAGCCACAGCCTGTCCCCTGGAAGGCATGTTGCTGCTTTAAAATTACAACTTTAATGGAGCAGTGAGAAGAACTGGCTGTTTTATTTTTGAGCACCAGGGAGTAGCAGCCCTTTTGACCCACCTGCTCCCAGGGATGGAGAAAGAGGTTCAGGAAGCCCAGGGTGTCACCCCAGGGAGGAGGTGGGGTCAGTGGGCAATGTCATCCCTTCTCTGGGAGCCAGTGGCTCCAGGGATGCAGTTACTCTGCCCAGATCTATATCCATGGGAATCCCATGGGCCAGCAGCTCATCTTAGCTCTCTTTTCCTCAGGGAAATTCCACAGTGTACTGCAAAGGTGCCTGTGGAGTTTTAGCCCAGATGTGGCCACCGGGTCTGAACACTTAAACCTTCTCCAACACAAGAAACTCTCAAACTCAATTTTATTTCGTATTTTCTTTCCTTTGCTGAGTACTCTGTCACATATATGAGTTCATCCCAGGTTCTCTGCCCAGCCAGGCTTTCCTAGCAGTATCCAGCATCCCTTGCAGGCAGCCCTTCATTAGGAGAGCTCCTGTGCCTGAGGAAGAGGTGGGAGAGGATGATCAAAGCTCATGGGCTCCTCCTCAATCCTTTTTGCTTCCTGAGTTTATCCAGTCAACATTTAAATGCCTTTGAGTTCATCCTGCAGAGCAAGGGAGGAAAAGGGCCCTTTGTTTGCTTGTTGCTAAAGCACCTTACTTCTAATTAACAGAGTGATTTAATTAACATTAGGCAGAATCAGCCTGGTTTTATTCCCTCAGGGGATAAGGGGAGGATAGCAGGCAAGGCAAACAGGTAACATCCTCTTCTGACACTAATTCTCCAGGGCACAGTCCTGATTTCTGAAGGCTGCTCCAGGCTATCTTCTCCAGACGCTTTGAATCTAAGGAAGAAATAAAAACAGAGTGTGAATAAAGTTCACATTTGGGGAGGAAGGTTGGTTTTGACTGACTATTTGTTTCTTCAAATGGTGGTGGGAAGTGGGGGGGAGTTTCTGAGAGATCACGAACGACTTTGGGACAGCTTAAGGCTGGAAAAACAAACTCAATGATTTCCTTTTCTTTCAGCTGAAAATGCTGTGTACAGTATTATCCTTTTCTATCATGCTGAGATTCTCATTATTCAGAGGAACAAGCACTTGCTGCTACAGATTTCATGTGCATGGATCAGAAAAGTGTTAATGGACAGCTACTGGTACCATGCAGCAGCCTCCACCCAGACCTAGGTACAACAGTTTTATAATATGCTATGCAAAGCATGGTAAGTTTACAATATATTTATGGCAATATATTCATTGCCTTTTTAAAGTGTGGGTTTGGCAGGTTTTTGGTATTGCAGAGAGCATCTCTGTGAAGCACAGGGCCAGGAGTGTTTGGGTAAGGCACAAAGAAATGAAACATTTGCTAGGTAGCCTCAGCCTGGCTGCAGTTTGTGCTGTCTTCTGCCTCTCCTCCCAGCAGGCTGGCAGCCACTCACTGGGATCATGCTTCCTCTAGGTTTGGTTAAATCTACTGCTTAAATCAGCACTTCTGAATTTTCCTAATGTGTTGCTACTGATTGTTGTTGACAGGGAGAGAAAAACGCCCTTCTCTGAATGCTACACCAGCACAAAGTATCCTGCCTGTATTATTTTCAGTTAATATTAAGGCTGAATAGTGCAGCCTTGGCACAGTCTAAATTGCGAACAAGGCGAATTAGATGAGAGATTACACATTTTTGGCATTCTGGCATTAACTAAAATAATTTAAGCTTTTCTTTGGTGGTGGTCTTAAAGCAAGTGGAATGCGAAGGTGGAATTCAGGACCGGCTCCGGAATACCCTGGTGTGAATTTCTTTCTTTAGAAGAGAGTGTTTAATTCCACATATTAACATGTTGGGCTATTTTACTAAAAGTGAGGTTACGCTGATTAGTTACACCACAGAAGCTAAAGTATGTACATCTGCTTGAAGCAGGCATTTAATGGCAGCAATAATGGCTAACTTTGCTCATGTAACGTTTCACTTTAAGGGTCTTTAAGAGATACACATAACTGACACTACAGCTGGGAGAGGGGTTTTTATTATAATTATTTATTTATATTTTTATTTTAAATAAGCAGAATTCAAGTAGTTTATTTTTTAAGTTACTTCCTTTCCCTCCAATTACAAGAATTTCACCTCCTTACTTATTACAAGAATTTAATCTCCTTCCTTGCCAAAATGAACTCTCCTTCCCCTAAAATAAAACTATGATGAATGGGACTAGAAAGGTAAATTCTTAAACTTGCTTTAAAATGTGCCATTACACAACAAACTTCCTGGTATTGACTAAGCCCAGGTGGTCTGCTCACCCAGCAAACAGATATTTTACAAAGCTTTATTACGCCTCATTAGAATTCAGTCCTTTAGAAGATTTCTAATTATATTGTCTAATAAAACTAAACCTTCGAAGCTATTTGCATATTATATGAAGAAATCTCATACAACAAACTCACAGTGGATTCAATTAACATAATAGCTAATTATATATCCCATCAGCCTTTAGAGTAGCTCAGCATTCATGTTGCTCCTGTTTTAGCCTAGAGCAAAGGAGGTTTGAATTTTCACTTCTAAATATTGACTTTTAACTAATATCAAAAATGATTTGAACACTTTTGTGGATGAAAAGATAATGATTAAACTACATGAAACATTTTAAAATACTTATTTCCAATCATTGAAACAATTCTTATTTAAACCAAAACCTTCCCATATTATCCATTCCAAGTCTGTCCATATTTTATTTCTAAAAAAATGACCAGATATGTCTAATTATTTTGACAAATGTTGGATTGACAGTTCGATTATTTTGAAACTGCTTCCTTCCTGCAACTACATTTTGTATATTTTTCATTGCACTTTGTAATGCAATTGTATTCTTGGCCAGTTGTGGTATCTATCAAGCAAGAAATTTAGGACTAGATTAACAGAGACAAAGTAATGAACAAGCATTTGAGCACCCTATAATTGACTGTTATTAAGGTGTTGTCACAGTAGTCTGTAATGAATTCTCTTGTTTTCTTTTGAAATTGGATGAGATATTCTGGAAAAAAAGAAGGGAAAAGCCCACAAAAACAAATGCAAAAGCTTCCTTCAGCCTTCAAAAAAAAAATGCCCCAAAGAAACAAAGCCCCCCCTTTTTTTTTTCTTTTTAAGGATTTCAAATTATTTGAAGGTGCTTCCAATTTTGAAATGCTCAGCAGAAAAATCAGGGAGTGAAGGAGCAAATTTTGTGACTTAAGTGAAAACTTAAAAAATAAAAATTGCGAGTTCATCAATCTCATCAAATGCAATGAAAAATCATATTTCTATTTTTTGCACAAGATAGAAGATAAAGTTTGTTGCTGAGTACATGGTTTTCTCCCATTACAATGATGGCTGCCTTTTCATTCATATTTTAATGAGGTTAGTATCTCTGAGACAGCTTTTTCGGGGTGGAGGCCCATGTCTCCGGTACAATTACAATAGGAGTTGCTTTATTGACAAGTACTATTCAAAATCTTCACAGTATAGAAAGAAAGGCTTTAGTTTTCCACCACTTGTCCAAATACTTATTCCTCTCTTACTATTAAAACACTTGCAGAAAGAGCACTCTCAACTGCCTGGAGCCCTGTACACCGGGCAGAGCACAGCTCAGCAAAAAAATACTTTGCTTAAATTTCAGTTGCATTTATGTCTGCAAAAATTTCCCTCGGTAAAATCCAACAAATAGACAGCAGAAACTAATAGATAGTCTTGGCAGCTTCTGCATCCATGGGTTTACAAGAAACAGGCTCATCTAAATGAGAGCTCCTACCCAAACTCTGAGTCTGACTCCAAACATATGAGGGAAGGCAAAGTTATGCAGAGATTACACATCCAATATATAATTTATTAGAGAGAAACAACAAAAAAAATATAAATCCAACTCTTGGCAAGTTAATCTCTTGTGCTTTTTTTTCATCTTCTCTATGTCTATGCTATCTCTCAAATACTTTTCATTACTGTAGCAAGGGAATACAGCCCAGTCTAAATATGATACTAAATAAAAGCCTGAACCACATCACAAAAGTGTTAGTACATGTACAAAAACTTACTCTCGGTGCATCCAAAAGAAAGTTCACACAGCAAAACCCTCTCTGTAAATTTGTGGGGATCATCACATGAATTTTGAGGGTTCATTATCTCTTTCTGGTGTTGGATCCATTTTCCTCCAGCTCAGTCCTTGGCTGTTCAGGAAGGGAGTGCCCTGTCTTTGGGCAGGGTACCCCGTGGCATCCACGGGCTTTGTCTCAGCCACATTCAAACATTCCTGACCAGCCAGAAAGCCACAGGAAGGGGCTGCAGGAGGTATGACTACACACCTGAATATTGGTTGGAGTATAGCCATAAAGAAAACATATTTGTCCAAAACTTGCAGGTAGTGCTTCAGGTACTGAATCTCTCTGTGTAAAAAAAGAAACACAGCCACAAAGAGTGCCTTGCTTTATATGAAAACTTAGAAAGGGGAGGAAAATTAGTGCAATTTATTGCTAGAGCAGTTAGATTGCAAAAAACCCCAATCCCTCCCAGAGCAACACTGACCTCAGTAAAAGGGATGCCAGGGCTGAAATTAGACTGTGAGGTCGAGTCTCATCTTCTGTTGTAAGGGCTATAAAGCCTCCCTCCCACGTTCACAGGTGTTTGTTTGTTTTTTTTTTTACCTTCAGAAACTGCCATGTAACTCTTGGAAATTTGGGGGGTAAAGTGCTTGCTCTGTGCCTGAGCTGCCAGATCCTCTGCAGTCCCTGTCCTGGCGATAGGAAGAAGCAGCACAGTTTGGAGCACAAGTTTCAAATTCCACTTCTGACACCACCTTCTTCTCCCACCAGCTTTTTTTTTTTTTTTCCAGTTTGCAAAACATGATGTTTTTCTGAAAAAAAAAAAAAAAAATTGCATCCCAGTGGATGTGATGGAATTTTAATAACAAAACACGGTTTTGTGAGAGACTGTCTCTACTGTAAAATAAGTTATGCTGCCCTATAAACAGGGTTGGGATTAAAAGGCTGCTGTTTTTTTTTTTTTTTGGTCCTTCTATTTTTTTTCTGCCAGGAACTTTTTTGCTTTTCCCAGACTTTTTTTTTTTTTTTTTTGTGTGTCTTTTTTATTTTTAGACACTTTTTTTGCTCTTCCCAGTTTTCATAAAAAGTAGACTTCCCATCCGTGTGTGACTGGGGGAGGGAGGGATTTCATAATGGGCCTGGTGCAAGAAGAAGACGAAGGGGGAGAGAGAGAGGGGAAAAAAAAACCCCTCTAAGCTTTAATTTTAATTCTCCTGCCTTTATTTATCTGATTTGTGGCCAGATGGTGGTGAAGCAAGGCAACCCCTTTGTGCAAATGAAGCCCACATGTGAAAGTCCTTCTGTAATGTAATCATTGAGACCGGAAGGGTTCATACTGTGTCTGAAAAGAGACAATGGAGCCGGGATATATCAACATCGCCGAAATCGAGTTCATTTGCGATGCAGGCCCTTTGACTATGGTTGTCATGAAAACTTCCTACTTTGATCAGCAGAGGGTGGAGAGAAAAAGAAGAAGAAGGGGGAAAAAAAAAAAAAAAAAAAAAAAAAAAAAAGAAGTCTTCTAAAGGGGCAGGGATGCGGCGCGGGTGTTTGCTGTGCACTTGGCTCCGGTTCACGCCCCTTTCCGGAAGACGCAACAGGGAGAGGAGCATCTTGCACCTTGACCTGTCTAGACGGGGCGCGAAGTTTGGGGGTTTTTTTGTCCCCGTTTCCAAGGGCGAGGGCTGCTCTTTGACCCCCACCAGCAGCAGCGGTGGCTCTCGGGGTGTAGGTAGCGGCCAGAGGTTCCCTGCCGAATTCTCGCCGCGGCCGGGAGGGAAGGGGATGGACAAAGACACGGACCAGCTGTTCGGAAATAAAGCTGAAATAGTAGAACCTGGGAGAAGCTAGGTTTTGTAAGCTATTATTTTCTGCACAAAACCCCTGGGAGGTATTAAACAGCTGCATCTGAGCTGGCGAGCAGCGGCTAAAAGACAGAGCAACAACTGAGAGCCCAGGACTTTGGCAAACTGCGCTTCAACCAGAGAAACGAGTGGCTGGAGCGCCAAGGGCTGTCATGGCCCGAACGTCCGCCACCGGCCGTGTCCCTTCGCCGCCGCGACTCCGGGAGGTTTCCAAACGGGAGGCTGGCTTTGGAGGAGGGCGAGGGGCGTGGGGGGCATGGGCTGAGAGCTGAAGGGCCCAGGCAGGTTCTCTTGGGCCGTATCTGGAGCTGGCGTTTTCAATTTTGTGCGTAACGTAACGTGTCGACGGTTCGACGTAGCGAGGGATGCTCTTTTTGTTCTTTCTGCCATCTAACTATCTGTGTGAAGCGTGGGGTTTTGGTGATGTAATAAGCAAAAAAAAAAAAAATTAGTTTTTTCCTCTGTGAGGTTTCTTGAGCAAAGTCAGAGAGCAACTTATCGGAGTTGTTGGGATGGATTTACTCCTAGGTGGCCTATAGAAAAAAAATCAGTATTTAATCTGATGCTTACCAACCTTTGAAATTTGGGTTAGGCCAACAGAACAAACAAGTAACCTTTTATTTTCCACCCACAGTTGTGTCAGTGTGCCCACTCTTTCTCATCACTGGGCAATTCATGCAGATCATGCCTTGTTTTAATATTCTTGCCATATTTTAAACATGGTCTGCACTGGTGCCTCACAGAAACTGGCCGAGTATTTTGTGATAACACTGCATTTTGTCAGATGCTTTATAACGTTATTTAGAAACATATTTGGATCTATTTAGAGCTTCATAAATATGAATAAAGCATTTACAAATGGCAGAAGTAACCCGGATTAGACCAGATGCTTTATATGTTACAAATTTCCTAAACTTCAACACTTCTAAACTACATTTTACTTGTGGGTTTTTTCTACATGATTAAATATAAATTAGCATTTCCCAGAAAAAAAAAAAATCTCTGCAGATTTATGTGCAGGAAATAAGGGAATTGTACAAGTGGCTAAAATCCAGATTGCTAACTGGAGTTTCAAATATTTATAGACAAATTAGGGGAGGAGGGGAGGGATGTCATTTTTTTTTTTCCTGAGGCCTTGTGGTGTAAAGATGGGTTTTTCTCAGCTAATTCTGCTAAAAACACAGAAGTGCTCCTCCTGGCTTCGTGCCAGTGCCTTCTTCAAAATTATATTTTATATATTTTGCTTTCATGCTTTTGGGACCTCTTTTATTTTTTTTTTAACTGTTGTGGAAAGTGAACAAAAACAAACAAACAAAAAGAAATACTCTGCAAAGCCAGGGGGTTGTGCTGGCCGTGGCCTTTTGAGCAGCTGAAAGAAGCAGAGTGAGGAGCACAGGCACAGCTCTGCCTCTGTCCCTGCCAGCTCACGGTGCCTGCGTGTCCTGGCAGGTACTGCTTTGATTTTTTCAGTCAAGCACAGCAAATGGCCTTTATTTGAATGTGTGTGTGTGTGTGTGTGTGTGTCTGTACGATTTCCAGCAGGCAGAATTTCCTTCACTGTGGCTTTTCCCTGCCCACTAAAGGGCTTCCCCTTGTTTGTGGGTTGAAGGCTGTATTTTTGGAGACAGGAATTCCCTTTTAACATGCACCCCGAGTTCCTCCCAGGTGCCAAAGGCCAGGCTGGGTGTTGAGCCCTGCACTCACCCCCCATTCATCCCATTAATTGGGGGGTAGGGATGCGGTTTTGGGGCACGGAGGGGAATTGCCAGCAGCTCCCTAAGTGCTGGGTGAGGGCAGCTCGGCAGCTCTGTCTGCGCTGAAATCAGAGCTGCATCTGCAAGGCCGGGGAGCTGCGTTTATGGCACATCGTCACCACTAATACCAGACTGCAAAATGGGCTCGTTTTATTTAAATTTCGAGAGCCTCCTCCATGAGCCCGTGTTGAAAGGGGCGGGGGGGAGGTGGTGTCCCTAACCGAGTGAAATGCCTTCTGGAGGGGTGTCCTCCCCCCCCAAATTCATGAATGTGGTTTTGAAACAACAGTGAGGCTGGGCATGAAGTTTAAGTAATATTTGGTAGCATGAATTCTCAGGCAGCCCCAATTCATCCCCACGCTGAGCAGGGCAGGGAGAGCAGAGCCAGCCGAGGGCTCCTCGCAGCCGCCCTGCTTGCTTCTAGCTTAAAAAAAAAAAAAAAAAAAAAAAAGAAAAAAAAAAAAAAAAAGAAGAAGAAGAGGGAAAAAAAAAAAGCACACTACGAGTATCCTCCCCCTTTTTTTTTTTTTCAGCCTTACAGTGGGAAAGTATCGTAGAGGAGTATGAAGATGAAATATTCTCACTTATCGCCCAAGAGGCAGACTATCTAGCTGACAAGCTGTGCAGTGAAAAATCAGGTACTGTGTCTGATGTAACATGTGCTCTCTCTACAGCCGTGCGGGGTTGGGTGTTTTTTTCAAACCCAGCGTACTGCTTTGCAGGAGAAATGGGCTGTTGTTGAATAAGCAATGACACTACATGGCTTTAAAAAAAAAAACAAAACGACAAAACAACCAAACATCCCCTTTCTTAAAAGCTTTTAATTCTTTTGTGCATATTAATGCAGCATGATCTGAGCATCCCAACTAACGTGGTGTGTTTTCCTCCTGGTGTTACATGACTTTTTGCTCCTTGTGTGTCTGTGCTGTCATTTCCAGGTCAGAAATGAAACTAACCCTCTTGCAACAAAATACAGGCATTTGTTCCTCCTGTTTAATTGTTAATTGCAGCCACTAAGCTGAAATGGGAGCCATAAGAGGGCAGGTTTAGAAATGTGCTGCTCATTTTTAGATGAACTCTTCGTTGCCATCAGACAGGAGCTGTCCTTAGAAGGGCTGGCCTGCCCACTGCCATCACCTCTTGGGGAAAATGTATTTTATAATCATTTAATGTTTTCTTTCTCTGTAAAGTATATAATTCCATATAAGTAAGGCCTCTTTTCAACCCTGACAAAGTAAGAAAATCCTTTCAAAAATTAATTATAGCTTATTTTAAATCTCCCTTCATTTGTCTCTTTCCCTCATTTTCAGTGTTTTTGGCGTATTTTTTCAAGTTTTATTGTCATTTCTGAATATGAAAAGCACATAACTTGAGGCATTAAGTATTATAAGATTATAAATGAAGTTGGGTTATCCCTCCTCAGTATGCTGCCTTCGGTGCTGGAATATGCATGAAAATATCGATCTCCGAATCAACACTTGTAAATAGTGGCTTGTGGGTTTGAGATTTAAAGGATATAAGCATTATTTGGGATGTAAGAAACATGAAAAGTACTAGGAGGTGGAAAAGAAGTTCACAGAAATAAGTTTGTATACTTTAAAACAACAGGGTATTTGTAATATTTATTGAAATCACATAGTCTGGAGCACAGGAGAACTCCATCTGTAAAGACACAAAGTTCTCTCTATAATCTTGGACAAATAAACTCTAAAAATAAGCTTTCCAGAACAAATTTGATTTATTAAAAATATTTACTATTTGTCATCTTTGTCATCATGGAGTTACTCTTGGTCATGCCAGAACAGACACAGCAAGTAGTAAATAGTTTTGAAAACAACATACTTCCTCCAAAATGGACGGCAGGATTTCTGGTAGTGGGTTTTGCACAGAAAAACTTTCTGAACGTTTCAGAAACAAAACCCAGAAAGTCTGTGAGATAGTGTAGAAAAATCAGCACCTTCCAGTGTGATTTTCTCAGAGAAGAGGAGTCTGAGATAAACCTGCTTTCCTTCTTGGCTCCTCTTATAGCAGCCTCTAAACCTTTTGGAGAACAAATTGCACTTTTGTGTGTTTTCAGTAACACTGTAAAAATATTTTCCAAAGGCACAGGCAAAATATTGATATGACAGTATCAAAACCCACGCTGTTAAAAATCTCTTTTTTTTTTTGTTTTTCATGGATATGCTCAAAAGCTTTCTCCCCCCTCCTTGAAATACATTTTGGGTTTAAAACCCACACTGTGTTCTCACCCAGCCTTCTTACACCAGGAAGACAATTTCCTCCCTCCTGGCAGACGAGATTGCTGTAGCTGCACGTTAACCTCCTTTACACAAATACCCCCCTGCATATGTGCAGGGCTGCTCTTCCTGACTATAAATAGTGCTCCACAGAGGGGAAAGTAGTTTAGTTTTCTTCCTGGCAATTAGCACAGATAAACAAGCTGCCATTTAATAAACAGGAGTGCAAGTCCTCATCGTTGCAAATATAGGATGCTTGCAAAAGCAGCAGGAACACTACAGAGCGATGCTGAGCTACGCTGGTGTAAAATAAGGGCAAGAAATTAACCTGCCATTCCCGAATCGTCCCATTGCCCATTTTAAAAATGTCAGTACATTAAAGAGTAAAGACTCAAAAAAGCCACAGGGACTTCTTTAAAATCTCGTTCGCCCAGCATTTAAAATGGGATGAAAATAAATGTATTAAATTGCATTAAAATAATGAAAACATGCTTTTATTAACTCTGCAGCAGGCAGGAGATGGCAGAGGAGCACAGTAGTACCTGACAGAGCAAGGAAGTGCCTGCTTGGGTTTTTCCAGGGAAAATAAAATTCAGGCACCAGTGGCACTGGAAATGGCGAGTCTTCGGAATTGTGTCAGGCTTCATGGCAGCCACACAGCACCAACATATAACTTACTAAAGCCTCCAACTCACACAACACAATGAGACTTATATTATTAGGTCTTATCTATCTTACAATGGCAATTTTCATTAATATGTTATATTAAAGCAATATTACACTTTTATCATTCTACTGTAAATTATTGGCTCCTTTTATTCAGAGCTCTGTGTGTTCATTCAGAATGGCATTTTTAACTTCTTTTTTTTGTGGGGAGGTGGTGCAAATTATCATACTAAGTGATGGAAATAGTATAGAAAACCTCTCCAAGGCCAGTTGTAGATTTTGATGCATTGGATTTCACCATAAAGCAGTAGAGAAAAAAAAAACAACAAACCAAGTCAGTATTAATTTCATTATTACACTTTTAATTTTCTTTTAAAAGACTGTGTACATGAATATGGCTTTTTTTCTTGTGGGCCGTGCAGACTTAATATTGTTGTAATCAAATCCTTTTCCTACTGTTCTGTGGTAAAATAATAAGGGCTGCAGTTTTCTGTCAGCCTACAAACATGACATTAATGAAAGTCCCATATTATGGTAAGGAAACCCCTTCTCCTCAAGTCCCATTTAGTACTTTTCTTTAATTCTAATATCACAGCAGACTTTTTCTTTTCCTTTATGGCTACTGGAGATGGATGTTTCTTGTTTGATTAAAAAGTGGGAAACTTCAATAAAGTCTTTTAGTGTGATCAAACCGTTTGATATTTACAAGCATAGATCCGTTCGCTGTCATGTATTCTTTGATCACGCAAAAAGTCTCAGTGCTAGACAGGCAGGCAAAACCTGCTGAGACGCACCTTCAGATCCTCTACTATTTTTACAAGCTTAAAAAACCCCTAAAAGTTAATTTTCAAGGAGATTACCTTTTTTTATAATCCCCCCCACCCCCAAACAGAAGGCACGGTTGCCGGTCAGCCCAATGGAATAACTCAGATTTTTTTTTAATTGCCCTGTAATTTTCTTTGCTGATTGCAATCATTTTTCTGTATGTTCTTTCTATATTTTTAGTTGTGATGGTTGAGGCTCAGTACCATGCCAGCAGCATTTCATTCAGGGTTAAATGGAATTATGTGAAGGCCAGTAAGGAGTCAGAAACCAGTTAAAGCTTTTGCTAATGTACAGACCAGAGCCAGCTGATTTAGAAGTGGAAAATAATTTAACATCACGTATTTTATGAGTGCTGAAAGCTACTGTTTAAGTAACAGCAGGACTTCTCCTACATAAATTTCTTTTTATGTGCTCACAGCCATAAAAATGTTCTGTTTAGTTAAAATCTTATAGTCCCCATTTTATCTTAAAAGTGACCTACCCCATGTGTTTCTTTATTTAGCTGTTTGGAAAGTTTGACTATAATTTAGGCACCCGATGTTGAGTTATACAAAAGTGAAACAAAACGGTCTTATTCAACTGCAAAGAAATCCAGAAGTCTTTTTCTGCACAATTATCGCTCAAACTATTGTGTTTTTGCAAACTGATACTTTCTAGGAGGCTCATTCCCAGTGAGAACTACTCTCCTGGAGAGTTTAACAAAGCTAGCAGCTACATCAATTAAAAGCAACTAAAATGTCTGTTATGGGTATGTGCAGAATACTAAGCTGCCATTAAGTCATTTACCGCTCACCTTAACACTGTCTGCAAGACTGTGGTTTAAAAAGGCAATATATGAGGTGAGAAGCTGTAGTTTAATGCTGCCACAGCACTCTGGAATTACATATTTTCTCACATTTTTCTCCCCGTGCAACTCGGAAAAAGAACAGGCGAGAGAGAGATTAGTCTTTGCGTCCCTGCCTTGAAATAGGATCTGTGAGCACGAATTTCTCCAAATGCTACAAGGGACTGGAGGATCCATATCAGTGGGGTTTATTGAAGAACTGGGCTGTAACACTCCTTGTTTTAAAACACAAAGTTTGATTTAAAAAAACCTCATCAGATTTTAGCTGCAGCAATGAGGTTATACTGGGAAGACAAGGGAAATTGAAGATTAACGTGGGCCCCTCCAGAGAGGAAAAGAGGATATTTTCTGTATTTGTTAGTGTCATATTGTGCAGTATGCTGGGGTCTGTTCTGCAAGGCTGATCCATGGCCAAACCCACAGGAGCACCAGCAAGACCCCAAAGCCAGATGTGAGACCCACCTGGGCAGCGACAGGTTCCCCACCAGAGCCTGGTGCTTCCTAGGTGGTTTTCCAGCAACTGTTTAAAATAGCTCCATAAACTCTGTTTATGTGATGTGGCAATCATTAGAGAGCCCAACGTGGTGGGACAATTTTTCAATTCAAATGAGCCAGAGTTTTCAGGGCTTTGCAAAAATGCCCTCTTGCATAGGGATGCACAAGTTGTGTCTCTGCCCTGTAAGGGAAGAGACAGACACTGAATTATTTAGCCCATTTGAGGACAGGAATTGAGAATAAATAGATTGCTTTTTAAAAATCCTTCTTTATCTGATTCAATAGAAAATATCTCAAAGAGTCTGACTCACTGTCAATGTGCCATAGTTATGCCCCATGCTGTCTCTCATTCCTTATTTATTCCCCAAAGTTGTTTAACATGTTTTAATTCTCACCTTCACACATTCACCAGTGGAAGTGGCTTAAGAAGAATACTTGTGTTTTTCTAGTTTGAAAAATATGTATTTTTGATTAAAGAAACAGGTCCTTTCAGCAAAGTGTTACTCTTCAGGACATCAGTAAATCACATGGAACTTTTCCTATCTTAGGTGCCTGAGCAGAGGCTGCTGCTGACAAAGGTTGCAGAAGAGATCAGCTCCTCATTGCAGACTGAAGTAAGATAAGAACACCCTTTTTTTCCTTGCATAGTCAATTTTTGCTATTGTAATATCTCCTCTGGTTTCTACTTTTAATCTTTGAATGTGCCCACATTCCACAGGGAGTTGTTTACTATTATTATTATTATTATTATTATTATTATTAATAATAATAATAATAATAATAATAATAATAATAATATCAGTAGTATTATAACTGTTTTTCTGTTTCTGATATTTTGATATGAAATGTGCAGATAAGAATGTGCACTTTTGATGAGAATGTGGAGTTTTATGAGCAACTGGTTTTTCAACCTTATTTCTATGTTCAGGTTTATATTTACCCCAAGGTATTCATTTCACTTGTGCTGATTTTCTTAAAATCAACATCTGATTGTCACAGAGCTGAGCCTCCCCCTCCAGCAGAAAAAGACAAATCAGAGAACTCCAAAAAACCTATTATTTTTTTCATGCATTTAACAGATGACTTTTTCATCTGTTTTTCCATACCAGAAAGAGTTTAGAGTTTATAGCTAAGAGCTGCAAAGTTTCTATCCCTGTTATTGAGAAGATGATGGCAAACTTTTGAAATAATTTGTCCTTTTCTGTTATTGAGAAGATGATGGCAAACTTTTGAAATAATTTGTCCTTTTAAAGGTGAAATGATATAGCAGAGAGTGTGCAGTCCTTAAAACAAGCCATTCCTTTAAAATTTCCATATCAAAGTCCTACTGATCCCGATGTAAATGTTCACTCAACATCAGCACCACTAGTATAATAACTTTTTTTAATTAAAGCTTTCTTGCTGAAGAAATGGCAAAAAAACATCAAAATATTCCTGACAGAGGTTCTGCCTTTCATCGTTGGGGTGTTTTTTATGTCCAAAATATTTATTAATCAGTATAAAACATTTGGTCATAAATCTCACCCAGAGATGGTACTCAATTCAGGTTGTTGCTGTGTCTCCAGAAGATAAAGTGGGAGAATATCTGCTTCAGGCTCCAATACTCTATAAAAACACTTTTTAAGAGGATTTTAACTACTTAGCCATGATTTTAAGGTATCAAGGCTAGTTCATTCAAAGCAGTAGAATATTTATGATAAAAATAAGCTTTATAACAAAGAAAAAGTTCTGAAAATACATAGGTCACCTTTATTACAGATTGAGTAAACACCGAAGAATATAAAATGGTGAATTGTATCATGAAAAACAAAACCCCTCTCTGATTAAAAATCTGTTAATAACTGTCACATAATTTTAAAGTTTATTTATAGATTTTTACAATATTTCTAAAGTTAAATATTTCAACAATAACACAATCAGTGCATGTAAATTGCTGGAGCTTCACAGAAGCAATTAGAGCAATGCTGATTTACAGCAGTTTAATGTCTTGTCCCCTAAATCTGCAGCACAAAGATTTGTTGTTTGATCTAATGTTTTAAAAAGACTGAAGTTTTTGCTTCAGGTGGAACATTCTCTGCCATGTCCTACTGACAGACCAAATTTGCAGAATGCTGTATCAAAGTTATGTTTTGAGTATCGTGAAGCTGCTATACTCTATAAAATGGAAATAATGCCTTCAGTATTCAAAGAAGACTTTCTTCAGACTTAAACCTTCTTTGATGTGAATGTAAACAGCAAATTTTAAAGAAACTTTCAAATATTTAACTCCCTTTCCATTTCATTCTGCTCCAAACAGCCAGTTTAGGCTGAGGTGTGGATACTGAGCTCACCTCACACACAAAACTCACGATCAGCTGGCTCTGTTTAAAGTCTTACAGCAAGAAAATGTTTCTTATTGTGCATCAGACTAAGATATAAACATATCAAAGTAATGGAAATCCTTGGATTCCCCTCCTGTTTCCATTCTGTTAAATCAGTTGATTTTTGAGTGGGTAGAAAGGGGAGATTTGGCTCAAAGTATGTTTAGAAAAATATGTTACCGTGTCACATAAAGGGAAGACAGCCACTGGGATTTTGTTCATCTATTTCAAAATCTGGCTAATTCTCATTATTTTAATTCTCTTATTTTAATCATATATTTTCTCCCAAAAATTTAAAAATATTTTACATTTCTCCAGCACCCTCTTTTTATCATTCAACACGAAGAACACATAAAAGAAACTAAGAAAATTGATTCTCTAGAAGAATAGCACAGTTCAAACATTAGAAAATGATCAAAATAAATAAAATTAGGTGGCAACAGGGAATAACTTTTGGGGTTTTTTTTCTTTGTATTTTATAACAGAGGAAACTTCTGTGCTTTCTGTACCAGCAACTGCTAAATTATTACAGGCAGATATGTTAGAATGTCTCTTTAAAATTTAAGTGCTGTCTTGTGCTTTGATATGCCCTCAAAATTGATCACAGTTGTGCTATAAAAGAGTTCTTGAGTAACCTGGCTGGATTTTTTTGCTGAGCATCAAGTCCTCCAGTGCTGTGCTCAGTGCAGGCACTCAGCTGCTGTGGTTGGTGTGGTTTGTGCTGAGAAAACACTACGAGATGGTAGCAGAGAGATACCCTTCCCTCAGGAAGAAAGCCTTTCTCTAAACTGTGATTTACACTTTTACACTTTTGCAATCTGTCTTTGAATTTCACACTGCAGAACTGCCAGAGAATTTTGGTGTCTGTTGCTTTTTGCATCGTTAAGATATGGGGCAAATTCACCCTGGTATCACTCCAGTCTTATCCTGATGTAACCTGGTGCAGCTGTAGTGGAGCACATCTGATTCACACTCTCCTCAGCCCTGGGGGATTTATTTTTGGGGTAAATACTCAGATTGTTTCATTATCACTTTATTGAAGCAGATATTGACTGAGATGCAAACTTAAAATTTGTGAGGATCTTCATGAAGCCAAACTCGTCTTGGGTTCAGTAAGAAGTGCTCAATTAAAAAAGAAAAAAAGAGATTCATGCTTTTTATCATCTGTGAATTAGCAGATTAGGTAAAATGATATGATATATATGATGTGACATGACATGAACTGCTTGGAGTCCCATCTATCCAGATATTTATGTAGTTGTCCCCAGCTGGTCCCCTTGGTTCCCTCCTTGAAACATTTATGGAAAAGCAAAGAAATGTGTCCTGACTTCAGACCCTGTCTTTTCTCCCTTATTTATCTCACCCTACTCTGATGAAGTCAGAGATGTATCCAAAAGCATGATCTTGCCTTTTATCAGTGCAACAGAAGTGTAAAGGTCATTTCTGAGGAAGAAGGACCAGATCTTTGCCCAAAGCAAGTAGCTTTAGTCTGTTGACTTGGGATAGAGCTGTCACATGTGATCTGAGGAGACTTGGGTTACCCAGGTCATGAGGACTGTTAATATTGTTATTTAAAAAGAGTTAATTTCATTTTCATGCCCAATATACCAGGGAAAGAGTACTTTCCTGGTGACAGATTTTATTTCAAATGTGGCTTATGCTGAATAAGTGGAAGTTACTAAGTTCATTTTACTGAGGAACAAAAATGGATGAAGCAAGATCCTAAATGGTCAAAATTGATGCTTTATTTATTAAGATAAACCCTAAAACAAGGTTATCTACTAACTAGTCATGGTTTTTTATTCATATTTGTCTTTGTGGTCTAACGTGATAGCTTCATCAAAATACAGTTTTTAGAAAATGCATCTTTCTTGTCATTGTTTCACTGATGTAAAGAACTAGCATGTTAGAATTTTATGAGAAAAATATTAACTTGTATGGTGTCCCTAATGCATTTGAAGTTTACCAGAAATGAGGAGAGCCAGATTCGTGTTAAATGAAATACTATTAGTGGGTTTTACAGCAGGAGCAGTGAGGAATACCTTGTAATTATGGTGTACACATCCAAGTGCAGCATACTTTGTTCTGGGGCTTAAGTAGGTAATTAGCATTTTGGTTATGGAGTCGTGAGTGATCTTAAATTGTGTTGGCCTCTGAAAATTGTCCCTATTTGAGTACTGGGTTGGATACAGATACTTCTGGAGCAAGTCTCTTGGAATTCCCCACTGGCAGAGTGGAGGTGGCAATGGGAGACCAGCCCAGGGTGGGGAAGGGGGAGAGGAGAGAAAAGCTCTTGGGATGCTCCTGGGGGCACAGAGTGGATGCAAACCCAGCACTTACACCTTCTACTGCCTGAGCATGGCAATTTCTGAGACTGGATGAGAACCAGGAAAGCCTTTAGTGAGGGAAAAGCACGGAAGGTTAGGAAATAACTGCAAAGTGGAGTTGCTGCCCTTGCAAGCTCCCCCAGCCGTGGCTGTGCTGGAGCAGTGCTGCAGCGAGGATGGCTGCAGAGCCTTGATTAACAGCAGAACTGTGCTTAATGCAACTCAGGTTAATCCAGAGCCTTTCTTCAGGAGCGCCGCGACCAGGCTGCCTGAGAAAGAGTGGGAGAAAAGGAGAGACCAATGCACAAAGCTCATTTAAACTGAGCGAGAAGCTTTGGAAAACAAGAATGTCCTCGTGCCTTTAACCATATTTACAGACCTGGCTGGTTTAATGGCATTCAGCAATAAATTCCATCGCCTTCGGGAGCAATTGATAAAGGTTCTGGTAACCGCCTGCTCCAATCTACTTTGGGGAATGTTAATAAACCAGTACCCAAGGACTCCTAGGTGTATGCTGTGGAATAGAGGGAGCTAAATGTCAGCTAATTAAGCAGAGCTGAGACCATGAAAGATCTTGTGAGTTAAAAGTTAAATATTAATATCGGTTTCAAACTTTATGAAAAGCTGGCTTAGTGGCAGGGAAGCAGGAGGGATATATTTCCAGCATGTTCATGACATTTTCTATTTCTAGTTAACCTCGCAGCCACATTGAAAACTAGCTGAAGTTTTCTTAAAGCAAATTCTAGAAGAGCAGCCAATAAGGAATTACAACAACCCTTGAGGTGACACAGACATTAATGAAGGAAGAACGAAAAAGATTTCAATATGGCAGTGTTTCTTAAATGGTAAGTGGGGGGAAAAAAAAGGAAAAAAAATCTTCCTTGTTATATTAAATGTGACATGAGCAAAAGGTGAGAGTTCAGGAAGCCTTGGTGTTTGGCAGGGCTGTATTTATCTGGCTGCACATGTTGATCTATTCTGCAAATTCCCAAGGCTGGGGCCAAGCTCCAGGCAGCACCAGCCTTGCAAAAGCACAGGAGCAGTGCCTGGCTGCCGTGGTTATCAGGGCCAGACACACCAAACACACACAGGGTGAGCACCAGCCATTTGCTGTTGGTGGGGTTTGAGGGTTGGGGTGTCATTTTCAGCAGGACACTGGTGCTCACACAGAGTGGGAAAGTGAAGGTTGAGCACTGTGCAGAATGTGCACACAGCTCACCCTGCCCAGGTTACCTGGAGCTGATCTGTTCTGTGCTGTAGTTTCATTGTGATTGTTGTTCATTAGGAGCTGTGTTGGGGGTGGCTCTCAGCCCTGCTCAGGATTGGGATCCCCTGTGCTCAGCCTTGCACAAGCAGCAGAGTTAATTCACCCAGGGCTTATCACACACCAGCCAATGCAGGATCACTGCTCCTTCATTAACACAGCTCAAGAATGGGCAGACATTAAACACCTTTGCCTTGCCATGGCCAAGTCTTAACCACATGGCCATCTCTTCTGTCTCCACAGGGATGTTCAATTACTAGAAAGTGTTACTTGGGGACAAAAAGGGTTGATTAAAAGCCTGTTGACTGATACCGTAGAGATAGAGCCTTGTCTCAATTTCTTTCCCTATGTAACCCATATCATGATGACTAAATATTCACATTTTCACTGCATTTAGCTGAGTTAGGGGTTTTCTGAGCTGTGCTCAGCTATGTTGGCAGGACAGTGTGGTTGTGCACCCAGCCCACTGCTCTGCCCATTGCAACACACAAAGTGAGCTGCAAAATATGATCCATTCCATCCAGCTGGATACTCCTGACTCAGAAGAAGAAGAATCAGTGTCATTGCTAATCTGTGAAATCTATGATTGAAAAATGCAAAGAGAGCACCCCAGCAGCTTGCATGAGCCTCTGGGTGAATTGGGCCTACATGGCTAAAGGTAGGGAGGAGCTGGAGATGTGCTCCTGTGTGGCTTTGCTTATCAATATAATTCATGTGTATCCTTCCCTCTGAATCCTCCATGGCCAGTGAATTTCAGAATATAAAACTGAACTATCTGGGTTTGGAAGGTTTTATGATTTCAGATTCCTTCCTTCCTTCCTTCCTTCCTTCCTTCCTGAATGAATGAATGTATGAATGAATGAATGAATGAATGATCCCTGAATCCCAGGAATTGTGGGAATATGTCAGGTTGGCTTTCTCAGGGTAATTTTGCTTTGACTTTCAAAGACTTAACTTTATATGACTGGGTAAGATCATAAAAGGAATTTCAAGTGCTTTCTGAGGCTGAGTTGTGTTTCATAGGGCAGCACAAGGAAGGATGACACCCAAGGTCATTCTGGGCTGAGCCACATGTGTGCTGGGGACATTTGAGGGCAGTGAGAACATTTGGAAAGATGTGAACTAGGGCAGGTTGTGGTAGTGAGGCTTCTGGTGTGAGAGCAGAGCACAGTGCATAGGGAATTTCCTCTTTTCAGATTACCTCATCTTCCCAAAATGAGTGACCCTCACATTTTCACCATGTTCATTCTTCTCCTGTACAGTCAGTCCTTAAGTTCTCAGGAAAGCCTCCAGTCTGCTGTGTCCCAGATTCAAAAAAGGGATGAATGTCTATCTGCCTGCAGCCCTTTCCCACACAGAACCTCTCAGGAACAGGAAAGTGAAATACCTAGAAAGGAATAGATATCTTCTCTCCATGATAAGAATCTTTTAAAGTTAAGACTACTTCTTACAGTGAGGATTTTGTCACCCATGTTCATTCTGACCAGAATGAATGTACTGTGGAGGGTTTAAAAAGTACTGGGGGAGAGCCTTGGAGTGCCCACACATGGAATAAGGGAGAGCTGCTCTCTCCTTAGTGGACACCAGATGGGATGCAGTGCAGGCACGAGCAGTCACTCACCTCTGGCTGACTTTGCAATGTCTCCATTGAGGGAGATGTTCCTCCACCCTCCTGTCCAATCTGCTTATTTGATTCCACCTGTTTTCCTTCTCCAAATAGTAAGGAGAGATCTCATGTTATGTGTTGGTACAAAACTTAATGTCTTGGGCTGCCTAATTTCAGGGAGCTCCTGAAACAATATAATGATGGAAATAACAAAGATTATCACGACCTCTGGCTGTTTCTCTTTGGGAAGGGTCTTCCATCTCTCCTGAAAAGCCTGTAAATGCCTGTAAAGACCCTGATACACCTAGGAAAGAAAGTCCTGCCCTCATGAAACTGAATGAACAGCTCCTTGATTCATTTGAAGATGATGATAAAAAGACAACACACAAATAGCTGAAGTCAGCCATCTGATCTTTCACCTTTCTGTGCAGATGAAAACACAGATTCTTAACCTTTGAGCCCTTCAAACGATTTCTTGATGTGCTTCAGCAATGGCAACAAGACTTAAGCTGCCGCAGTTCAAGGGAAGATTGCTTGAAAGCCTCTTTTATACTTCACAGCTTTGGGTTTTAGTTCTGTGTGACAACAATTTTTAATAAAATATTAGTTTACCTTGAGTGGAAGCTGATTTGTCATGGCTGCATTCAGGAAGGGAGGTAGGTTCCACTTCCTTATCAGGGGTCTCAGCAGTGAGCTGGTGTCTGCATGGAAAACCCTGCACCTGCCCCATGGAGATCAAGACCTTGTCTTGACTGTGCAAGAAATTGGGAAGGGTGACTTGTAAGCACATGAAAAACACAGGGAGAATTACCACAGAATTAATAGAATGGTTTGGGTTGGAAGAGGCATTAAAGATCATCCAGTTCCCACCCTCTGCCATGGGCAGGAGCACCTTCCACTGGACCAGGTTGTTCAGAGCCACATCCAAGCTGGATTGTTGTCCAGACACTTCCAGTTGTCCCAAGCTGTAAGGAAGGAGTGATTGTATGACCTGTCCTTCTGGTAATTTATTTACAGGGTGACTCAAGGAAGAAAAGCATGTAGCTGAAGCTTTGTTCTACCTTGGATATAGCCAGAGCTTTGCACATAGAGTGGGGGCTGGAGCCACCAGTGGTGTTCTGAGATTCTCTTCAAATCCCTATGATGAACTGCTATTTCCAGCAATGCTTTCAGGATTTTAGATTGTGTATAAGCCACATGTTTGTGTGGGAGGTCTTGTTTGGATGATGTTTATGGGAACATCTCCAGAACACCTTTCAGGTAGTGTGTGCTCTCTTCCAGTTCCACAAACAGAGTTTAGGAGTGCTTTGTGACATAGAATTTGCCTAAAAGTTTTAAGTGCTTCATTCTCTTCTTGATGAGGCTTATTTAATACCAGGAAAATTGCAGGGATTTGACTGAACTTACTCTTGATATTCCCAGAGGAGAAATGAACCCAACATCTTGACATGATCACAGGGAAGAGTTTTTCTTATTGACTAATTGTCCAAAAAATATTTCTGACTACAACTGCTTCTTCCACAAGAGTGTTACTATTTGCCATGCTTTAAATTTTCCATCCATAAATCTGGATAGCAGAAATGAATGAACCCCAGTGGGACACAGAGAGTTCATTTAAAGCACACCTCAAATCTAAGCTTTTCTATTTCAAAAGACTTTTTCATTGTCCTCTAATACCTGAAAGCAATTCTAAGAGTTGCTTCAGACAGACTTTTTAAGAATGAGTGATTCTTGGAAAAGCTGGATTTTATAGAAACATATAAAGAGCTGAGATCTCCACACAAAATTCATTAACAAATCAAGGCAACTCATCTAATACTTTGAAGTTTTCTTGCACTTGTTCTTGCAAGTTCAGAACAAATCAGAAGATTTTTTTCACTGCATGGATATTGTCCAAATCAACAGAAACATCTTTCTATTTGTCTGCAAGTTTGCAGACCTAGGAACAGTCTTTTGTTCACCAGGTACCATCTATAGCAGCTCTTGTTCAGGATCACATCTTGAATCATGAATTAATTATATCTAGAATACACAGGTTACATTTTCTCCTTTTGTTGTGTTTTCCATATTTTCTTCCTCATATAGAGGGGAAACATCTGAAAAAACCTAGTTTTGTGGAGAAAAACACAAAGCTCTGCTGCAGGATGGTGTGGCTCCAAGCTTCCTGAAGGACACAATCCTTCACAAATCAATGAGTGGGATTTTTTAACTTCAGTTCTGCTTTTTTTGTGCCTCTGGGACCTAGAATCAAAACACCCCTCTCAACAACCAGCTCTTCTGCTTCTTCTGTAGCAAACCCAGGACCACTCAGATCAGAAGAAGCTTGTCAGAGACAAGCTACAGAGACATTTGTAGCTCCAGAAGACTTGGACCCTTGGATTATAAAGAAAAGCTGTGAATTGGATGGTGTCAGGTGTGTCTGGCAATGGAAGCACCAACCTTTTGGCATTACACTGCCCATTCCTTGCTCCAAGGTTCACACTTGTCCAAAGGGCTCAAGGTTGGTTCCTACCTTCTGCACAAATTAAGACTGTGCCACTGTCCCTTCCAAATCACTTGTGTCCTTCTGAGTGCTTGTGATTCTCCAGGACAGGCTCCAAAATCCCAGGGAGAAGCAGAGGGGGAAACCCTGGGGAGGAGCCAGGCTGTGGAAAAGAAGAGAAAGGCTGAGGTGGAGTCAGGAAAACTGAATAAAACCCAAGGAGTGAGGAAAGAGGAGAATAAAGATGAGAGAGAAAAGGTCTAGTGTGGATGTAGAGTAGGACTGCACAAGGCACAAGGAGTACCAGGAATTGGAAGGAGGAGAACCCAAACTTGAGCACAGGAGCAGAGAGATTTACATGTACCAGGCAAAATTAAGCACTGTTGTTAATGGGTTTTTTAAGAATTACCTTTTAGAGGAATTTTTAATAAAACACTGAACAAACTAGCAAAGTTGTTCAAAACTAAGAAGGTGTTGAGAGTCCTTTCCCCAGACAACCATAACAGTAGTGCAAGTGTTACTGTAATCACTGCTGTGGGATGCAGGAAACACTGGGCTGCACTTTTCCTCTCAAAGGTGAGAAAAGTTATTTACAAAATCAAACAGAAATCAATATCCCTGAAGGAAATTAAATAAAAGCTAAGTTTAAACCAATTAACTGGGAGAGAAGAGTGAAAAACTCAGTTTATTGAAAAAGGTAGGGCCAAAATGCAAAGTCAAACAGGGATATGAGACATCTGTTTTACAACAGCCTGTGATGGAGCTGGTGCTGAATGTGCAGACCTGAGCAATGCCTTGGCAGTGTTTTGTCACCCTGTGTCACCCTGCTGCAATACTCAGACCTCACCCCAAAGGTGACATGCTCCAAATTGGAGAGACTCTACAGAGATTCTAGCTGGCCCCAAAAAAGCCTGGCTGAAGAAATGGATGAATTTTTGGGAAGCCTAATTTTGGCTCCTTCTCTCTGTGGGAGAAAGCTGGTTTGGCACATGCAGCCCACCCTCCACCTCTGAGCTGGGGAGAGGAGGAAAGGCCTTTACCCTCCTCTTCACCAGGGTACTGCCTGATGGTGCTGCCTGAAGAACAGCAAATTTTCCTGTAAAATTTTCTGTTTTCCAAGCACCATGGATTGCTTTACAGCCCCCACGTGGCTTGCTGAATCCCCCCCTCTGCAGGGGCCTCTCCTCTCCTCTCCTCTCCTCTCCTCTCCTCTCCTCTCCTCTCCTCTCCTCTCCTCTCCTCTCCTCTCCTCTCCTCTCCTCTCCTCTCCTCTCCTCTCCTCTCCTCTCCTCTCCTCTCCTCTCCTCTCCTCTCCTCTCCTCTCCTCTCCTCTCCTCTCCTCTCCTCTCCTCTCCTCTCCTCTCCTCTCCTCTCCTCTCCTCTCCTCTCCTCTCCTCTCCTCTCCTCTCCTCTCCTCTCCTCTCCTCTCCTCTCCTCTCCACTCCACAGCAGTTTTCCAGAGTCTTTGATGTGATGGCTGCAAGAAACCCACTGTCAGTCACACACTGCAGGTCTAGAGGTCTCACACTTATTCATTCTTGCCACAGCTCCAAGTCTTCATTTTCTTGCCCCGGGAAATGTGTTTAATTATTTATTTGTATTGGGCCCAGGCCTGTAATTCTTGGGTGCACACTACAAAGTGGAGTGAGCTGAACTATTGCTGGCTGCCAGGGCCCATCAGCCCTGCTCACCCCAGGCCCCTGACAGGATAACTATCCCCATCGACTGCACATTAAAACACACATTAAGAAAAAAGAAAGGTGAGGTCCTCCGTGCTTGTAGCACTATTGAAGGTAATGGGGCTGACATGCCTGGAAAAGTTAGTGCCTTCAGCAGGGATATCCCCTGGGACCTGGCTGGGGCTGGGCAGGAGAATGAGGCTGGCTTTGCTGTGGGCTCTGCTGGCCCCAGAAACATCACTGGCACCTGGGCAGGACGTGTCCAGGCAGCACAGTGCCACCATCAGCTGTCCTGGTGCTGGAGGTAGGAGATGTTGGAATTCAAAATGTAGGGAATTCCCAGAACACTGGGCTTGTGAATAAAAGCCTAGAAAATAACTCAGGATTTGACTTGTGGCCTTGGGAAAAGCTTCCAAGCTTAGGTGCTAGAAGCAAGAATGTAGACTTAAAGCTTACAGCACAGATACATTGGGAAAAGTTTAGCTGTGAAGTTTAAGATATAGAAAGAATAAAGTAGGTGTAAAGGTGACAATAAGTCTTAGAATAGGTTTGTGCATCAGAATAGGATTGGCTAAGAAAGGTCACACTGCAATTACATGAAATTTCTTAGTATTGGATTAGAAACATAAATATCTTTGTTAGCAGTGTTTTATTGGTTAATAGATCTTTAAAAGACCTTGTAACCATAAATCTTGTGACTTCCAGCCGTGCTCTCAGCACCTATAACAACTCACATTTTCTGTAGAAGATAAGAACAATAAACCACACTTTCTAAAGCAACTAGAAGTCCCATCTCTCTGCCTCATTTGGAAAAAGAAAGAATCCCTGCAGGACGTGGTAATGTGGGAGCAACAAGTCCACAGGAGATGCTACTGGGCACTGGGACAGGATAAAATTTAGTTAAAAGTGGTGGTTTGGAATGTCATTTTCTGCTATTTTGCTTTTAGCTGTAGGAGTTCATGTTGGCAAACCTGAAACTTCAGTGTCCCTGCCCTGGGCTCAGTGCTCTGGCTGGTGTCTGCCTTTACCAATATCTGCATAAAAGTCCCCTCCTCTGACCGTGGGACACCTGAGGGTTTGTCAGATGACCTCTCTCATGGCATGCTCCTGGTGGCATCACCACAGAGTCAGGTCCTGTCAGGAGCAGGTCAGCTCTGCACTCCAGCTGGTTGGGACTCACAGAACAGGATGGGAAGCACCAGGGATGGTCAGGGACTGAGTCACACCTAAGAGGAGCCTGCATTCGAGCTGTTATTTGGAGTCAGACAAAAAGCACAGGTTCCTCCAGGTGTACCACACTCTGCTTTCTGTTGGTTCACCTGGGATTGCATGTCTGTGTGAAAAACCCTCAGTACTGGCAGAGAATCACACCCACAAACATTGAAATATTAATGAAAACCTTCATGTCAGGAGAGGTGGCGCAAGGGCTCTCTCCACACGGCGTGGCCAGGACTGGATTGCATTGAGGGAACTCCCCACTGGCCCCTCACACACTCACCCACCCAAAGGAGATGCCAGCCCTGCTCTGCCCGTGCCACGCTGGCCACTGGGCTCCCCATAACCATCCCCCCATGCTCACCTTCCCCACTGCTGCTCCTGCAGCTGGGGGCCTGCAGGAGGAACCTCAGATGTCTACTTTTTGTCCTGACTTTGACAGTGCTTTTAAAGCATAGGAAAAGCTGCTCCTTTCTTCTATCCCCCTGCAGCCCCCTTTGCCAGGGCATGTGTGTTTTGCAGCTCTCTGCTCAAGCAGCAGTACAGGTATCAGCAGTGCTGGACCACAGAGAGGTTTGCTCACCATGAAGTGGAGCTGGGCGCAAGCAGCAGGATTTGTTAATTCTTTTCTGTGGTTCTAAAAAAGAGTTGGGTGGTGCTGGAATTATGGCATGGGTCTGGGAGTCCAGGCAGCTCTCTGCACTGCCTGGCTCTGGCACTAAGTTCTTCCATGGCCTCAGGCATGTCACTTTGCTGATTCCTACCTCCATCTCCCCATCTGGCGAGTGCAGATAATTCTGTCCTGCCCCATACGGCTGCTGGGAAGATAAGTTCGTCATCATTTCTGAGGTACTGCCATGCTATGGGAGATGGATAATGAGACAGACAGAAAGATAGCTAGATAAAGCAATCTCTTCTCATTCCAGTGAAAGCAGGCACTGCAGGTGCAGCGTCTGAGATTAATCATCAGAAAAATTAGTTCCCTCAGTATCTTTTTCAGGAGGAAGAAACAGCCGTAGGGCCCAGTCCTGAGGAGAGTTATGCACATGAGTAACCTTAACTTGAATTCAAAGGCAGTGCACAAGTAAAACTACTCATGTGAGTGAGTGAGTGTGTGCTCCACTTGCAATTTCTGAAAATGCCTAAATAAATTATGTGTCCCAGCTGGCACATGTACCTAAGTCAGTGGCATGCTTTTAAATATTTCCCTCAGACATTTATTTCTGCCCTTTATTAGCCAGGTTCTTTATTAGCAGCTGGCTTCCTGAGAAGCAGTGGTTTACAGCTTTCTCTGCAAATATAGTGAAACAAAAATAACCACAAATATGTTGTTCATGAGCCTGAAACACATTGTGATTTTATTAACTGTGCTATTAATTGAAACTAACCTGTTACTCTTTCAATAGCAAATATCTTTGCCCTTTTTGAAACCCTGTAAAATAGATCAATGTTCTGGGTTTTTTTGTTTATCGTATCAGAAAAGGGGAACTCCAAAAGCAGCAAAGTGTTATCTGAACTTCTCTACCACTATGTGCTATAGGAATATTTTTTTTTTTTTCTCTCCAGACCAGAACACGAAGCCCTTTAACAGACCAGACTGGAGTCAGAAACTGAATAGGGTTATGGAGTCAGAAACTGAATAGGGTTATGTATTCAGTTGCCATAGCTGCCATATGGTGCCAACATTGAATGAAATAAAATAAGAGTCTGGGAGGACTGGGAATCAATGCTGGGGCAGCCTGCACACCAACACTCACAAACCCCAGCCCCGGCAGAAGATGGCAAGAAAACCAGCCCCGAATGGCCAAAAACCTGCTGCAGAGGCAGAGGTGAAGTGTCCCTGAAGGAGAAGCAAAGCAGCGCCGTGTGGGGATGTGGCTGAATCCGGGAGGAGAGGGAGAGACAACAGAGACCGTGCGGGCAGCGCAGGGGGAAACCCATCGGAGCATCGGAGCGTCCGAGCTTCGGAGCACCCCAGCATCAGAACATCCGAGAATCGGAGCATCCGAGCCTTGGAACATCCGAGCGTCCGAGCATCGGATCATCCGAGCATCCGAGAGTCAGAGGATCCGAGCATCGGGACATCGGAGCATCTGAGCATCGGAACATCGGAGCATCCGAGCATCGGATCATCGGAACATCCGAACATCCGAACATTGGAGCATCCGAACATCGGAGCGTCCGAGCATCGGGACATCGGAGCGTCCGAGCATCCGAGCACCCCAGCATCGGAACAACCGAGCATCCGAACATCGGAGCATCAGAGCACCGGAGCATCCGAGCGGGGAGCGGCCAGCAGCCGGGACAATTGTCAGGACAAGAGGAAACGCGCTCAGCCCGGCTCAGCCGCGCCTGTCCCGGCTGGACTATCAGCCATACATCCATCCAGGGTCTGCTGGCATCGAAGGCAGCTCGGAGGGAACCGGGGGGCAAGGCTCGGCACAGAGAAAGAGCGAGGAGCTAAAGACAAGTGGGTGTAAACAAATAGGAGAGGAGTGTAAGGCACCGAACGTGGGCTCAGAGGTGGGAGGAGACCCTGCAAACATTCTGGGTTTCCGTGCATGCTGTGGAAAGGGTGGCTGGGGATGTGGCATTTTACAGATGCGAGAACAAAAGATTTTTGGTGGTAATAGTAGATGATGGGGGGAAAGGGGGAGGAGAAAGAAAAGAAAAAAAAAAAGGTGAGGGGAAGAAAAAAAGGAAGGAAAAGCAAGAGGAAAAAAGAGAGCAAAAAAAGGAGAAAAAGAAGTCACCCACCCCCAACTCTGTCCAAAATTTCATATAGTTCAACATTCACAAGCAGTTACAAGATGCTCACTAGGCTGAGCACATTTCAGAGCATCCTCATATCAATATTTCTTCCACTTTTAGTTAACAGAGCCCTCCCATTCTAATTAAAATAGCTTCATGAGGACTGAGAGTTGATTCCAGAAACTCAAGTTATCAACATTGGCAGGTTTATATATATAGAAAAAAAAAATTAAGCTACCAGGAAACCAGCACCCAGGAGTGCCAATATTATCAGGAAAATTAGAAGGGCTTTGAAATCACTCCCAAGTGTCTTGAGGAACTTTGAGCTGCATCTGCTGCCTGCAGAAAGCAGGTCTAAGGGAGGAAAAGGCTGCAGAGATTTACCCCTGCACAGAATCTGGCCCTTGTTTCAGCTGTATTCAGGTGAAATGTATGAAATGTGCCTAAACATTGGCCATGGATCACTTGTGACCTTGAAGCTGCAGTTGCTGGAAAACAGTTTTTAAAAAATAGTCGCTGAAGTTAACAAAAGGAGCAGCATCCTCTGGTCCTTCTGGAAGTGGATTTAATTCCAGGAAGAAGGCAAAGGACAGGAAAAAACCTGCCTGGATGTAAACCTTTAGGCAGGTAATTTTATGTACCAAAGAGAGAGATCTGGAGGATCTAGAAGGTTGGTATGCACTGTGCATACTGTATTTAACAAGAGTCTGCAGAGGAGAAGGAGGAGGAGGAGGAGGAGGAGGAGGAGGAGGAGGAGGAGAAATACTCTACAGCCACCAGTGTGAGGGGAAGCAGGGGGACTCCTGCAAGAAACCATAATTAAGCTGCTAGAGACTCCTGCTCCTCTCAAAATGAAGAACAGAGAGAACAAGAAGCGGCCAATGTGGCTTCATAAGGGACTGTGTAAAGATCTGAGGCTTTAAATTTTTTAATTAAAAAAAAAAAGGAAAAAAAAATTAAAAAGCTGTAGTCAAAATTAGAAAGCAAGAGGGGGCAGGGGAAGGAGTCAAACAAGCATACTCAAATTCAGTTAGGGATTATAGGGGAAATAATACGGATAAGGGGGGGAAATAATTTAGAGCTAACCAAATAACTTTTAAAGGATTTTAAAATGTATATCAAAGGGAAAATACATTCTAGAGAGACAGCAGGCCCATTAATTAATTAGAAGGGGATTAAATTAAGGGTGAATAAAAAAATGGCTGTACTGATGAACATTAAAAAAATAAATTATTCCTAATAAGAATAAAATTAATTGACGCAATTTTTGTAGGAAAGTCAGAAAACTTGGTAAAATAAATAAGCAAAAAGAGTTAAAAAACAGTGGGAAAGTATATAGCAAATTACCTGCTCAATTTTTTCCTGCTTTTTGGTCATGGGCTGTCTGGAAGGGTATTATATCTTTCTGAGATGTCAATTATTAAATACCCTTGCATGGTGTTTTGTGAAAATTATTTGTGGTGTGCATGTAGATGCCAAGTTGTTCACTATGAGCATTTGCTCCTCCAACCCATGGCCAAGTGGGTTGATCTGAGTGAATGGAGAGATCAGAGTCTGTGTTCCTCTTCCCTGGGCCAGGGGTGAAACCCTCCCCATCAGGAACCAGCTTTCCATCTCCCAGCCTTCTCCAGCATCACATCATCACTTTTTTTTCCCCTCAAATTTCTTAAATATTACTTAAAACTGGCTTTTTCAAAGTAATCCTACTATAAACCTGTTTACCCAAATACCTGCAGGATCTGAAATGGAATTTCTTAAGGACAAGTAGAATGAAAAAGGCAATTCACTCTGATTCTACATAATGTGGCCATATATATAAAGTACCTAACCTGGATTTCTTCCCCACTAAGGAAATTAACAAATTTCCTAAAGCACTGCCACTTTATTTGCTTTTCTTAATGAAAAAAGAAAATTAGGAGGAAAATGTTATGATTCCAGAAGAAATATGGTCCTGTTTTTCTAGAAAAGATAACTGATCTACTGTACTAATTCAAGTAAAGGAACAAACATCCTTAAACAAACATCACTTTGAGTTTGTCTTTGTAGGGAGTTTGGCCAAAATAAGCCACTCTGTCACCACCCACCAACCTGCATCCCTGAAAAAAAAAAAGGAGTCAGACTAAGAAATAGATAGTCTGAAGCACCTCCCATGTGGTCAATAGCCCCAAATAATGAGGCTTCATTTCCAAATAATCAACATCTTTTCTGAGTGGAGTTTTCCAGAAACAAATGATTTTTACTTTAGTTCAGATTATCCAAATAATGTATTTTGGATGTTGGGAATGATTTTATTTCACTATAAATATTCCAGATATTTTCTCCAGGTGGATAAATCCTTGCAGCCAGATCTGAAGATGTTGGGAGCCAAAGTGTATCTTCCCATTCACTTTAGTGAGATTGGGAACTTAGAGTTTAACAGAGAAAAGAAACAGCATAGATTTACATAAAGCAAATTTTGACCACCAAACTACTGGGTTTTGTTTTTTAAATAGGAATAGAAAATTTGTGAATTCAAGTCTGATGCTCAAAATACGTGGGATTATTCATGTGAGCACAGTTCAGAGTGCTCAGTTGGGTCCTTGGATTTTAATAAAACAGTGACTGCTGTCACACAGTCTCACTCCCAACATTAATTCAGATTGACGTGACTTCGAACATCTCTCAGCAGAAAGAGCAGGGGAATGGCCACAAGCTGACCTGGGCCAGCCCCTGGTGGCATCTCAACAGGGCAGAGCCCTAATGCAGGCCCTGACCATGCAGGTGAGGATGTGTGGATGCACCTGGCAGCCTGTGGTGGGTTTGCTTCACCACTGACATTCACTGCTTCTTCTGCCCCACGTCACCCTGACTTCACCCTGCTGCAGAAACCTGCTGCACATCAGATATGAAGAGTTCCTATCACCAAACCAATGTGTACCAACAGGTGCTTCATCCCACACCTGAGCACTGTTGGCTCCTAAAGGTTATAAGCAAGTGCTGAAATGATTCTCTGGATGAGGAGCTTATTTACCAACTCTTTCATTGATCCAAAGGGATGAGTGAATGTTTTGTGGATGTAATATGCAAACTGAACTAAGCTAGGTGGATTGGAAAATCCCAAATATGAAAGCAAAAATAATGTAAAGGAATCTGAAAAGGCAGGAAAAATGAGTGGAGAATAAAATGAGATTCAACATAGAAAATAGAAGTTACGACATTTGTGGAAGAATAATCTAAACCCCAGATATTCAATCAGTGATAAAAACCCGAGAAGCCATAATGCTGTGAGAGATCTAGAGATGATAGTGTGCAGTAAATTAGACATGAGTTTGCCTTGAGATATGGCAGCAAAAAAAGGGCAATTTGATTTGGGGCTGAAGACATCACAGCACAAGGAGGTAATAGTCCGTCTGCATATGGCTCTGGTGCAGCAGCGCCTGCAGTATTTAATTATGGGCACCATATTACCTGAAAGATAGTGACAGATTGAAAATTATTCAGAGGAGAGCAATAAAAATAGTTCAGAGGCTGGCAGGATTGAGTTATGAAACAGCAGAACAATACAGACGCAGAGCTCACGCCAGAAGGTGCTTATCCCCACAAGCTGGGGTGTGTGATGGCAAAGCTGGGGCTGTTTCCACCATCTCTGCCTTGTTTCAACACCAAATTAGGCATGTGCATGGCCCACAGGGTCAGCATCTGGTGAAGGAGTGGGCATGCAGCAAAGTGGCTGCAGCAGTTCATGGCTGCCAGGCCCACTTGAGATGTGCACGGAGAGATGGGAGCAGAAAAGAGAAGAAAGAAGAAAAAATCAAATATTTGAGCTGGGGTTACATCCCTTTCTCCTCTGAAGCCCCAGTTTTGGGGTGCTAATCAGGTGCCAGTGAATACCTCAGGGAAGGGAGGTTGAAACCCAGGACATGGCTTGGTGGATCCCCCTTGAGTGCAGCACCTGCTCCACCTCCAGCCCAGGGAAAGAGGGAGGCAGAAGAGACACAGCTGGGCACAGCCAAACCTTTCCCTGTGTGTCTGAGCAGCCTGTGAGCTGCCATGGAGAGATGGGTGGAAGCTCCTGGGTAACTGCAAGTCAAAGAAAAAGATGGAAATGAGAATGGGGATGGGAGGGGCACTATGGAAACAGCAGGATACAGGGATGCTCAGGAAAGGATGAGGATAGGGGGATGGAAAACAAGAACCTTTGCAGTTCTAGTACCAACACAACTGAAAATCTGGAAATTGGCATTCTTGTGCGTGTTTGAATTTTCCTGGCTTTTTTCTTCTTTTCTTTTTCTTTCTTTTTTTTTCCCCAGCAGTATATGCGAGTGTATTTGTCAAGGTGGGGAAAAGTGGAGAAAGAATTCTTCACAGAAGGTGAAGAATAGGAAGAGGAGCCAGGGAGCCCAGATAAATGGAAGAATCTTTGGGAGTTGATACAAAGGTTTGCAGAGTAAGAGGAGACTATTTTAACTATTTTTTTATAGAAAAAAGAATTTGTTGGGGAGGAATACTAAGTAAGAAAGGGTCATGATAAGAGCTCTTTGTTCCAGTGAGAGAATATCTATTACAGAAATTTTGCAAATATTGGCAACATCGAGGACCAATAAGACAAAGTGATGGGGTGCAGTTCTGAGCAGGGATTTTCTGCTACTGGGGCAAACAGGGATGTTCCTTTCTAAAACCTTTATAATATCCTAAATCACCTTTGATGGACTTTGTCAAAAGAAATTGTGAAGCACACAATTTAAAAGTAGGAGCAGTGGAAAAATATCCTGTAAAACCCTAAAAGGTCCCCAGTGCTGGTGAGGGACCTGTGAGTGTTGAGTGCCTTGAGGTGGTAACAAACACACTGCCCTTGCTCCCAATAGCACCTGTGGGTGTTTGTTTCAGTTCTTGCAGACCTATATTCTTCTTTACTGTGCAGGAAAAGTGTTTGGTTTAATACCCAGGATACAGTTAGGGTCTGCTTGGCACACAGAGCCTGGCAAACAACTTTTCCATCACTTGCAGCTTTATTCCATGTCTAAAAGTATCAGGACATCAGTGCTTGAGTGCAAATTCATGCTGTGTCTTTAAGGTTTCTCTGGATTTGGGGCATGTAGATGCTGCTTTAAAAGCACTGTCATTTCCCATGTTTGAAAGTGACTCTTTTTCTGAATAGTATTTCACTGGGGATTTTCTTTGAGAAGAGAACAGAGCTGGATGAAAAGAGTACAGATTTACACACTTCTTCTCAAGTTGAGCTACTGTGCAAATGTGCTCCATTCACATCCCCCTCCTTTCTTTTTAATCTCATAAATTTAAAACACATTTAAGACTTGTACAGGTTTCCAGCAGCCCTGATAAAGACAAAGACATCTGTCCCTGTAACAGGAAAACTGGTGACAATGCAGGCCAAGAGGCTGAGCCTGCACTGATGGATCTGCAACCAGCAGCTGCATCCCCCAAAAGGAGCCCCACCAAACCCAGTCCCTGGCTAAGGAGAGCTTCTTCTTGACTCTCTATATCTTACCTAGTTTAATAGAAAATACAAATTCAGTGGCAGGACCAGGATCTTTTCTCCCTGGATGTCCTGTCCTAAGCCATTGGCTATGATCTCCTTGAGGATCCCTCCTGCACAGATCTGGTGCTCACTGCAGCCACCCACAGAAAAATAGAATCATAGATTGATTTAGCTTGGAAGAAACTCCTGAGATCGAGTCCAACCATTACCCCAGTAGCACCAAGTTCACCATAAACCCTGTCCCCAAGTGCCACATCTACCTGTCTTATAAATACCTCCAGAGATGGGGACTTCACCCTGCACTGGACATCCTGTGCCAATGCTTGACAATCCTTTCAGTGAAGAAACGTTTCCTATCCAGCCTAAACCTTCCCTGCTCTATCTTGAGACTGTTTTTCCTTGTCCTATCATTTGTTATTTGGGAGTAGAAACTCTCCCACCTGGCTGCCCCCTCCTCTCAGGTGCTTGTAGAGAGTGGTCAGGTCTCTCCTGAGCCTCCTGTTCTCCAGGCTGGGCACACCCAGCTCCCTCAGCCACTGTCACTGTGCTCCAGACCCTTCCTGAGTGCACTGCCCACAGCAGGGAGGCTGGGAGACTGTGTGTAAGGACACAGGACTCATGCAAACCCAGAGTGGGAGTGAGCAGCATCACAGGAAAGAAGGAAGAAAGAGCATGGCAGCTCCTGTCTGTAGGGTCAGGCTAAAAGTGTCTCATTCTAGATTTCTTATAGTCCCTTATTGATATCTGCCTTTGTTGTGTACATTAATAAGTGCTTTGGTTGTCTATGAGTGATTTACATTTGTTTACAAATTCTCAAAAAGAAAAACCTTTCCCCTTTCCTTTCTTTCCTTTCCTTTCCTTTCCTTTCCTTTCCTTTCCTTTCCTTTCCTTTCCTTTCCTTTCCTTTCCTTTCCTTTCCTTTCCTTTCCTTTCCTTTCCTTTCCTTTCCTTTCCTTTCCTTTCCTTTCCTTTCCTTTCCTTTCCTTTCCTTTCCTTTCCTTTCCTTTCCCTTTCCCTTTCCCTTTCCCTTTCCCTTTCCCTTTCCCTTTCCCTTTCCCTTTCCCTTTCCCTTTCCCTTTCCCTTTCCCTTTCCCTTTCCCTTTCCCTTTCCCTTTCCCTTTCCCTTTCCCTTTCCCTTTCCCTTTCCCTTTCCCTTTCCCTTTCCCTTTCCCTTTCCCTTTCCCTTTCCCTTTCCCTTTCCCTTTCCCTTTCCTTCCTTTCCATAGAAAAAACAAGATTTCATTCCTTTTTGCTGCAAAACCCCAGGTGTGGTGAAGTTTTCAGTGCTCTGGATCTTGTAAAGGGGCTCATACTCATGGCACCATTTTAAATGGGTGTCTGAGAAAGTTCCCTTCTGAGCAAATGTATTTTACCATAATAACAAAAAGTTGAATTTTCCCTGCAGGAGGAAGGCAGTATCAACCAATGTCCAATATCTCCTCATGAAGTGACCTTGGGGATACAGTAGACTTCAGTGCTGAGGACCAAGAGATTTATGAGCCATCCCACAGGGAAAGGCAAGTTTGATTTGCCTGCTGGGCTCTGGGGAACATGTATTAGAGATGAGACTGGCCAGGGAGGGAAGAAAAAAAAAAAAAAAGCTTTCTGCTTTTGCAGGAGGAAATAATTCAGTTTTCCTATTTAAAAGCTAGATTTTTATACATATATATATATGTACATAAATATATATATATTAAAATAGGAACTGACTTGAGAGCTGAAATGTCAATGAATTGAGCAGAAAATACCAAAAGAAAGGTGTTTGTCCTGATGTTTGAAACAAAAAAGTGGGCAATTTCAAACAAAATGACAACATGCCCTTGGTCTGAGGATCCCAACCTGACCAGACATTTCTGCAGTGGAGTTAAATGTCTCTGTTCTGTGGTGGCAGACACACAGTGTGGGTGCACCCTGAAGGACCTGGACCTGCTGTGTGCCCTGCCCGAGGCAGGTCCTGCACCTGGAGCATCCCCTGCTCCTCTGACCCAGCCTCAAAAACCTCCAGTGCCAGATTTTTTACAGAACTCCCAGGTAACCTCTCCCAGTGCTGAACTCTCTTTATAGTTTGACATTTTAGCTAATATCTAACCTACATTTTTTTTTTTTTCTGCAAATTAAGCTGATTATTTCTTGTTCTACCCCCAGTGGATCTGGAGAACAACTGATGGTGTTTTTCTCTGCAACAACCTTTTACATCCTGGAAAACTATTACCAGTCCTCTCTTTCCTAAATTAAACAAACCCAGTTTCCTCAGTCTTTTCTCACAGGTCAAGTTTTTCTAAACTTTTTCGTTGTTTCTGCTCTTTGTTCAGCTTTTTTAATTCTTTTAAGGAACTGGCATCCAAATTGAGACACAGCCCTTGAAATCCAGCTGCTGCTCAGTCTGATATTAACATTAACACCTTGCAGGAAGGGATGTATCCTGGGCTTTTTGTATTTTTCCAAGTTTTTTTCCCATTGTTACCTATTCAGTTTGTGGTTCAGCACAAGCCCCAGGTCCTTTTCTAGAATATCCCATTTCAGTAATAAAACTCTGAGGGATTTTAAATGCATTTCTCGGTTGTGATACCACTGAGGTTTGTGAAACGAAGTTGAAATGAAGGTGGAAAAGCTCTACCTGGTGCCACACAAAGGAACATATGTAATCTTTTTCATTTCAGTAAACTCGCTTTTAAAACGTCTAGGTTTTAGCATCAAAGACCTAATCCTCTTCAGAAATATATATTACAACATAATAAGTATTCTTTAGGGCTTTGGAAATCATCCTTTAATAAAGTCATAGCACAACTTGTAATGTTCCAGCCCATGTCAGATGTTCAGGACTCTGCAGGATAAATTAACATACACAATCTCAGCGTTCAGATCAGGTTTTCCAGGTACCTGGAAGGGCTTGCTGTGGTTAATTTGAAATACAGCTGATGCTGTTCATGCACTCATACCCTCTTGGCTTGTTAAAACTGGGCAATTTTTTTTTTTTTTTTTAAGAGTATATCTAATATTTCACACTTTGCATTTCACTCACTGCTTGTGAACAATTTCTCTCCAAACTTCCTCCACATACATTTTTATAATAAAACTAGCAGTATACAAGTGCATTTTCCTCTTTCACTGTGTGTTAAAAACAATTCAGAGTAATCCTTTAAGGCTTTTCAGATTTGTTCAAGGCTTTTACTTATGTTGACTGATTTTAATTTTGAAAATACTTATACTCCAAGATCCTACACTATTAAAATAAAGTTAACATGGTTTTTTAATGAATCCAGCAATTGTAATAAGGACAAAATTGTGTTCAGGTCAGATATTTTATATTGCCTTGGTGTAATGATGAATGCAGCCACAAAATTAAAGCAAATCATATCTCTTTTATTGCTGTGTTTTCTTTCTCATTTATTAGTATATTTATTTTCCGTGTTTCCCTAAAAGAGTTTTGACTACTTATAGCATTACATCATTAGATGTATTCAACTAAAACAAAATATTTTAAGAGGAAAAATCTATAAAATAATGAGATATATAGACTGAATAAATAATTATAAGAGCTTAATGTTATTTTTTAAATTCACAGAGGCAATAAACAAACACCAAGGAGAGGGTACAACTTCAGTAGCTCTGTAGACACAATGATATTTTCACAAAGCATTTTATAATTACTGTAACAGAGGCATGTCTATCATGATCGCAGTGTATCAGCTCTTGTGAATACTACAAATGTGGCTGGTAAGATGCAAGTAAGAGCTTTCCAAGTAATGGAGGTAATTTATGCACCCTTATTATGGAAACATTTTCGAGCCATTGTTTGATTTGGGTGTAGTTTGCTTATTTAAGCATAGAATGTCACTCTGTCATTTCACACTTCCCCACCATTCTCTCTGTTGATTACACTTTGTCTGAGACACATGAAACAATTAGTTATTGATAGAGTTTAAGGTTTATGCATAGGGAAAAAACAGGAAAATTTACACATTAGGGAGCACTGCTGTCTCAGCCAAAAAAAGAAGGCTGCAAAATCATGTAAGAATATTCATCCTGGAAATATTAGTCCTGGCAATCCAGCGAGTATTTAGAGCAAATTCAAAGAGAAGCACAGCCTTGTCTCTCTGCTAGCAGTGTAAATAGAGGGTACTGGTGCTCACTCCATGCTAGAAAGAGTGGTCATCCTGAAAAAGTGGGCATGAAATGGGGTTTTGTTTGGTGGGGATAAGTGCTCATCCCAGAGGAAAAAAAGGCACAGGCAGAAACCCACCCGGGTGGGTCAGTCATGTCAAGGTTCTCTCATATTTAGGATGCACATGGGGTGCAAAGAGATTGCCAAACTGAAGACTGGGTACATAGGGCATTACTAAGGGGTGGCCCAGGCTGATGCTGACGTGGCAACTCCACAGGAAGGTGGCTCCTGCTGGGATGAGCCCTGAGGATGGAGGACACAACCCCCCCCCGTCATTGTATTGGCCCTTCTGCCCCGTGCACAGCCACGGTAGCTGGTCCCCACCCTGGGGAGCTGGCACTCAAGTGACACCATGCCAGCAGTGACAACAGTGTCAGTGCTTGGCTTCCCATCTGCCAGCCCTGCAAACCTCCCAGGGACAGAAGATGCAAGCTCAAGCCTCCCCTTCTTCATTACCTGCCTGAGTTTTCAGGCTGCTCTCATTTGCCAGCATCACTCTAAGTGATGCTCCCAAAATTAGGGAAGCACAGGTGAGTGCACAGCATCCCTAGCAGACCCCTTCCCAGGGCTGACTAGCCAACAGTAATTCCTGGAGAGGTCCAAGGGAGTCTGGAGCACTGGCTGGGAGATAGAGAGTAGGATGCAGCCCCTCTATTTTTGCAGTATCACCTTCCTTTTTCCCCAGGCGACGTGATCAGATATAACTATAATTATAGGTATGTTGTCATCTGAGCTGTTTGTCAAGAGAGTTATGCATTAACTATGAATTGCCTGGACTGCATCAATTTCAGGCAAGCCTGAATCCTGCTTGCAGTTATTGCTCTTACATGTGAGTGGTATTTTTAGCATTTATGATTACAAAAATCTCTAGTTTGAGCAAGATCTGAGATAAGATTTTAAGACCCTATTTGTCTAATAGTCTCACTGGGATGTATTACTGCCTGCAAAACCGTGTGGGATGAGGTTATAAAAAGTGGTCTCCCCGATCAGGAGATGCTCTGGTTTCTGAGAGCAGAGCTGTGAACCGAGGCACAGCTATTGCCAGGCAGACGATCATTGATGTCACTATTTAATAAAGTGACAGTTGTCCTTCACATGGGATGAATCCTGCACCTACTGACGGGAGGAATGTGACTCCCTCGGCTGCAGAGCTGCAGGGAGAGACCCCTGGGGAGCAGTTAGCATCTGTGGGGAGCTGAGTGTCCCCTCCAAATCCCAAACTAGAGGAGACCCTGAGTGGGAAAGGTCCTCCCGGGTGTATGTACTAGTAGGTCAACTGCTCTGCTGGTTTATTCCCCTATGGGATGAGAGAGAATAATTGGGGCCACAATTAGCAACAGAAATACGTGAGCAAGAAAAGACATCACTATGATGAGCACTCTAAAGTTGGATAATCACTTCAAACTCTGACTCAGTCTGCCAGTTTGGGGTTTGGGTAAGAAATTAGCAGGGGAAGGGTAAATTCTTACAGCACAGGGAAGAAGGGCAGGTCCTCTCCCCTCACATTGTCTTTCTTGCAAATTCTGTGAGT